>NC_053041.3:513878669-514181699 GCF_002575655.3 Aegilops tauschii subsp. strangulata
CCTCGTGGGCATCCTCGGCAAGGAGCCTTGCGGTTGTCTTATCTTCTGGTCCTCATCTAGGATTTGTAGGCTCTGTGTCTTCACAAAGATCTACATGCCACCATGCAGGCACTTCCTGAGCCTTGGTTCCAACGATGTCGATGGTGTAGGAACTCTCAGGCTCAAGGCTGGCTGCGATGTTGGCGTTGGGCGAGCTGCCCCGGCAAGGCTCTTGCCGGGGCTGTGTAGGCCGCCCCGGCAAGGGTCTTGCTGGGGGAAAGCCCATCTAATCGCTCTGTCTTCTGCGCCCTTGGTTGGAGCGCTGCTCTGGTAGCCTTGCACTTCTGCTTCCCTCCTCTGCCCTGCTAAGTGTGGTCGCAGGCGTGGCTCTGACTGCCCGTGCACAAGTAAAGGGGTACAAAGGAGAGCCCCTACTTTCCTACACTGACAGGAGCCCCCGGGTGTGGGCCACACATAAGCGCGATGCATTGTTGGGCTAGGCCCAGAACGGTGCGCGGGCACGCGGGGCTGAGTTTTTACCGCAGTAACTTCTCCGCTGGTTGCGCTTCCCCACGACCCATGTTGAATGCGTGATGTGGGGGTCATGCGTGACGTGGGAGTCATGCATGGGGCGGTTGCTGCAGGCGTGCGTCACATCATGGTAAATGTAAAGAGGCGGCCCGCGCCTTCCCCATGGAAGAATAGAGGAAGCCGCAGGGGCACGGCTCATTTACTAAGTGGACTCGGGTCGTGGCCATTATGGCACCCGCGCCCCATGATCACGGGGCCCGAAACGGCCGTTCTTCTTGCCATCTGGGTCCTGGCTCGCCCGCCACGTGTCCTCCGTGCGTCGGGAAGGGCAGGCAATGGACGCAGAAGGCGTGGGCTTTAATGCTGGGGCGGGGGCCGGGCATCGCTGATTGGGGCAGCGGGTCGGTCCTGTCTCCTCGCGCTTCCGTCGGTTGGATTGGCTGATTGGGGCGGTCGCGCCCGGGCTCGTTCGGCCTCGTCCCTCTATATAAGGGGAGAGGGATAGCGTCTTCTCGCACCCATCTTCTCTCAGTCTGATCCCTTTCCTTCCCTTCGTCATGGCGAGAGGGCATGGTCGTGGCCGTGCCCTTGGGAGGTGACCAGGTCTTCCTCCCGCCAGAGGGTGGCGGCGGTCAAAGAAGAGCCGGACGCCCAAGGTGAAGGCCACGCTAGAGGCAGAGGCGCTGGCGGGGGCCGCGGTCGGTGAGGTGGTCGAGGCAGAGGCGGGCGTGGACGGGGGACACCCGCATCGTCACCATCTCCGTCGCCATATCCTCCGCCGTCTCCTCCTGCCTCGTCGAGCGGTCATGTAGGGGATTCGTCGCTGGAATTTATCCTGCAACTGCACGGGCCGCCGTGCAGCCGCCTTCGTCTTCCCGAAGCGTTTGCGAGGGTGCTGGAGACCGGCCACCGAGGCTAAGGCTTCACATGGAGGGGTGTTGCCATGGTGACATGCGGGTGAACACAGGGTTCCCCGCCCCTCAGGCGATGCTTTTTCGTTGGTGCTAGAAAACCTTTGCACGTGCCCATTGCTTGATGGATGGGCACGTCCTCTACTTCAGGCTAGCGGAGAGCGACCTGCTCTCCGTCAAGGTCTTCGGGCGCTCGGGACACAGGCTAGGGTGCTGTGCCGAGAGCTCGACCGATGGCGAAAGCTCCTCTTCGGGCGAGAGTGACGAGGAGGACAGCGACAACGACGATGAGGGTAGCGGGTGGGAGGATCACGAGTCCAACTAGGCGGCAGACACACCGTCCCTGGGCGACGCCGGCAGCACCATCATCTGCATCACCAGCTCCTTGAACTTCTCGGGGCGCCTCCTTGGGCGGTTGGCGTGGGAAGGCCGGGGAAGACGAAGAAGGCGGGTGGCGGGTCGTCAAGTCGGAGTACGCGGGCACTGTGACGCCCCCGATTCAATCGTACACTAATCATACACGCAAACGTGTACGATCAAGATCAGGGACTCACGGGAAGATATCACAACACAACTCTAAAAATAAAATAAGTCATACAAGCATCATAATACAAGCCAGGGGCCTCGAGGGCTCGAATACAATTGCTCGATCATAGACGAGTCAGCGGAAGCAACAATATCTGAGTACAGACATAAGTTAAACAAGTTTTCCTTAAGAAGGCTAGCACAAACTGGGATACAGATCGAAAGAGGCGCAGGCCTCCTGCCTGGGATCCTCCTAAACTACTCCTGGTCGTCGTCAGCGGCCTGCACGTAGTAGTAGGCACCTCCGGTGTAGTAAGA
Organism: Aegilops tauschii subsp. strangulata; assembly: GCF_002575655.3. Lineage (NCBI taxonomy): Eukaryota > Viridiplantae > Streptophyta > Magnoliopsida > Poales > Poaceae > Aegilops > Aegilops tauschii. The sequence continues at coordinate 513,880,934 of NC_053041.3, forward strand.
GTCGTCGTCGACGGTGGCGTCTGGCTCCTGGGCTCCAGCATCTGGTTGCGACAACCAGGTAGAATGGAAAGGGGGAAAAGAGGGAGAAGAGCAACCGTGAGTACTCATCCAAAGTACTCGCAAGCAAGGATCTACACTACATATGCATGAGTATATGTGTAAAGGGCCATATCGGTGGACTGAACTGCAGAATGCCAGAATAAAAGGGGGATAGCTAATCCTATCGAAGACTACGCTTCTGGCCACCTCCATCTTGCAGCATGTAGGAGAGAGTAGATGGTAAGTTCACCAAGTAGCATCGTATAGCATAAACCTACCCGGCGATCCCCTCCTCGTCGCCCTGTTAGAGAGCGATCACCGGGTTATATCTGGCACTTGGAAGGGTGTGTTTTATTAAGTATCAGGTTCTAGTTGTCATAAGGTCAAGGTACAACTCCGGGTCGTCCTTTTACCGAGGGACACGGCTATTCGAATAGATAAACTTCCCTGCAGGGGTGCACCACATAACCCAACACGCTCGATCCCATTTGGCCGGACACACTTTTCTGGGTCATGCCCGGCCGCGGAAGATCAACACGTCGCAGCCCTACCTAGGCACAACAGAGAGGTCAGCACGCCGGTCTAAATCCTATGCGCGCAGGGGTCTGGGCCCATCGCCCATTGCACACCTGCATGTTGCATACGCGGCTAGAGAGCAGACCTAGCAACCTCCATTTCAAAGGAAGTCACGTTACGCGGTCCAACCTGGCGCGCGCCGCTCAGTCGCTGACGTTACGAAGGCTTCGGCTGATACCACGACGTCGAGTGCCCATAACTGTTCCCGCGTAGTTGGTTAGTGCGTATAGACCAAATGGCCAGACTCAGATCAAATACCAAGATCTCGTTAAGCGTGTTAATTGATGTAACCGCGGACACCGACCAGGGCCAGGCCCACCTCTCACCTAGGCGGTCTCAACCTGCCCTGTCGCTCCGCCACAAAGATCCACCCAGAGGGCCGTCGGGACAAAGGTCCTTTCAGCCCCCAATCCGTGAATCACTCGCGGGTGCTCCACGAGCCGACCCGACTTTAGTCACCACATGTATCATGTATAAAGTATATAGTATATACCCGTGATCACCTCCCGAGTGATCAGGGCCCGATAGTATAGCACAGCAGACGGACAAGAATGTAGGGCCACTGATGGAAAACTAGCATCCTATACTAAGCATATAGGATTGCAGGTAAAGGTAACAACAGTAGTGGCAAAGACAGCCTATGCAGCAGAATAGGATTAACGGAAAGCAGTAACATGCTACACTACTCTAATGCAAGAGTATAGAGAAGAATAGGCGATATATAGTGATCAGGGGGGCTTGCATGGTTGCTCTGGCAAGAAGGAGGGGTCGTCAACAGCGTAGTCGGTCGGGGCACCAGCAGCGGCGTCGGTCTCGTAGTCTACCGGAGAGAAGAGGGGGAAGAAACAATGAATACAATGCAAACAGATGCATAACGATGCATGACAAAGCAAACAGCGGTGTTAGGTGTGCCCTAACGCGGTAAGAGGTGATACCGGCGAAGGGGGGAAACATCCGGGGAAGTAACCCCGGTGTTTCGCGTTTTCGGACAAATGAACCGGAGGGGGAAAGTTGCGAGTTCGATAGGTTAGGGATGTGTGGCGGACGAACGGGCTGCGTATCCGGATTCGTCTCGTCGTTCTGAGCAACTTTCATGTAGAAAGTATTTTCATCTGAGCTACGGTTTATTTTATATGATTTTCTAAAGTTTTAAATCATTTTTAGAATTTATTTAATTAATTTAATTCAACATTATCCAGAATAGTGTTTGCTGACGTCATCATGACATCAACATGACGTCAGCAGTCAACAGAGGTGTTGACTGGTCAAACTGACGTGTGGGCCCAGTGGGACCCACCTGTCATACACTGTTAGGTTAATTAGGGTCTAGGTTAAACTAATTAATGTTTAATTAAACTAACAGGTTAATTAGATTAATTAAATAGGATTAATTAACTTAACTAATTTAGTTAGTTAATTAATTAATTAATTAAATTTATTCTTATTATTTTTTATCTAAAACGTTCTGGGGCGTGGGCGTGGGCCAAACGGGCGCAGGCTGGCGGTTACGGGCGCGGCCCGATTGGGCGCACGTCCAGGGTGCTCGGGCGTGGGCGCACGGCGGCCGTGGTCGTGGCCGGAGCAGCGGCGCAGCAGGGCTCCATGGCGGAGCACGTGCGCGGGACGAGCACCGGCGCCCAAGCGGCGTCGCGCGCGAGCAGGGAGGATTGCGGGCGCGCGAGCAGGGAGGGGTTGCGGGCGCGCGGGCCATCGAGGCCGCAGCAGCGCCGACGAGGCGGGGCAGGCGCGAGATGCGGGCGGTGGCGAGAGAGGTGGTCGGCGGTGGGTGCGGTCAGAAGAGGTGCGGCCAGCAGCGGCGACTGCAGAAGCAGAGGCAGCGGCGTAGCAGAGCTGCGGGCGCACGCCGGCAAGCGCAGGGATACGCGCGGGGGGGGGGGGGGTTCGTGGCCCGGGCGCGATGCGGGGTAGGAGGCCGTGGGGAGCGCGAGGGCGCGCGCACGGCAGAGCAGTGCAGTGAGCGCGTGTGGGGCGCGGTGAGCACGGGGACAGAGAGGGGGGAGGCGTGCTCATAGGGGGCGGTCGGGGAGTGGCAGTGGGGCGCGGGGAGGAGGCCGAGGACGACGGCGACGATGGCGAAGACGCGGAGGCAGTCCGGCGAAGTGGATCCGGCGTCGAGCGGCGGGGCGGCGTCGGGTGTCGAGGGCGCGGTCGACGCGGCGAGGGGCGCCGTCGAGGGAGAGGGGACGGGGGCGCGAGGACGAGGGCGGCGATCCAGCGACGGTGTTCGGTGGTGGGGCACAGCGTCGGGCGCGAGATCGGGCTCCTCCCCGATCCAATCCAGTGAGAGAGGGGAAGGGAAACGAGAGAGAGAGAGAGTGGGGAATGAGGGAGGATGTGGGGTGGGTCGTGGGGGTAGTTAGGGTTTGGGGTGTGGGGGTTATCCAGCCGGGGTGGGCCAGCTGGGCCGCGTGGGTGGCCGGCTGGGCCTGTTGGCCCAGTTGGCCGGGGGGTGTCCTTTTCTTTCTATTTTTATTTTGTTTTGTCTTTCTCTTTTCTTATTTTTATTTTCTATTTTTGCTTTCTTTTAGTTTCCTTTTATTTTAGTTTTAGTAAATTACCAAAGTGGCACCTAAACAGATTTTACAAATTATGCCACTGCCACAATAGTTTAATACTTATAACAATTTAGTTTTGAAAATTTTTATTATTTTTAAAGCATTTAAATAATTATATTTGCTACTGTTTTATTCATTTTAGAGTATTTAAACATTTTATAGAAGTATGGTTTCTCCACCATAATTACCTATGCATTATTTGGCTCACTCCGAACATTTTAGTTTTAATATTTGAAAACTTTTATTGTTTGCTTGATTTTGAATTTGAATTCGAACCGATTTCGAACTAATGCGAGATTAGCAACAGTAATCGAGGTGATGTGGCATCATTAGCAGAGGTTTACTGTAGCTTAAATATCCGGGCGTCACAATTCTCCTCCACTACAAGAAATCTCGTCCCGAGATTTAAGAGGTAGTGGAAGGGGGAAGGTTTGGTAACGAATCTAGCGGGTCTTCTCATTCTGGCTTGCTCTTCTCGAAGAGACCGGTCCAATACATTGATGTCTTCATTTCTCTGCTTCAGGTCATCATGATGAAGTCGGCATCCTTTCTTCGGGATCTTCATCGTATTTACGAATAGGTAACGGGGCAGATCGGCAACGACAGAATGCTATAAGGGTAATAATCTGGGATTAACCCATGAGCATATGAGTACCTCTCGAGTTGAACAAATAAAACACATCGAGAGTAAAGTTGGAAGGTACAATAAGAAGTTTCAACCAGCCAGGCAATCGTTCAATGCCTAGTCAGAAGGTGAAAGGGGTTTCAAGCAACGGAATAATTATTGTGTCCGATGCCAGAATTGATGATCTCATCGGAAGGTGGCTCATGAATTACATACGAGTCCACGCGGGAGGAATAACTTTGGGAACAGGGGGTGTACAGGAGAGTCAGGTTTCGATCCTGTGGAACTGTGGGTTATGGGCCCACCATGTGGGGTAAAAGTAGGAAGGGCGGTGACGCCTTGCACGATCATGTAAGTAAGGCATGTCAGAGGGTAGCCTATTAGTTATGTCGGCAACAACATCAGTACCAAGGGTGAGGGATGAAGAGAACCATTTTCCTGCTCGTTGAACGAGGCAGACCAATAGGCAAAGTTCTCGTCCATCGGTGGCTACCGGGATGTCATCAACAATAGTAACAGGGTCTTGCTGACAGAATTGTACAACGAGGTGTTTACATAAGCAGGAGAATATTACTGCTTAGATCATATAGATCACAAGAAAGGTTAAACCAAACAATGGAAAGGAAAATATGATTATCAGATTAAACAGAACAATGGAAAGGAAAATGTGTTAAAACACATATTCCAGTGGTATATACTTCCCAAGGACAAACAGAGCATGATATCCATGACAGGATATAATGTAGAAACTCTTTAGGTAGGGGGGGGGGGAATTCTCATGACATTAGCCATACAGCGGTGTTTGGATAACTGAGCGGGAAACATTTAGCATTGGGCTTCAAATGTTCCTGTTGAAAATCGGCATACCATAGACATGCTTCGAGATAGCATTGACATGGCCAACAGGTGAAGATCAGACTTTGGAAACAAAAAGGATCCATCAGGAACAACATATAGAATAAGTCTTACAATTTCCTCTTGGAAGAATGGTTAACATTGCTAAAAGGAAGAACTATAACAATAGGCCCTCCAGCCAGGTGTGCTAGGCATGACATCAACTTACCGGGTCATATAAAGGCCAACGTTATAACTCTTGGAAAATGCGTCCCAACCATCATATCTGACCGAGATTCAGATCTGATTGGTGTCAAAATCCTCAGACTCAGGATGCCTGAGAAGAAAAGGTGCAACACAATTGACAAGATGACATTGTAAGATTTTCAGGAAATGAACTATGGAAGCGAGTTCCGAAACAAGAGTTCATCATTAACCCAAGGAGAGGATGAGGAGGTGGCTGATGGAATCAGCAACATTTCATCAAGATTTCCAAAAAGATGGATCTCCACAATTATTTGAACAAGGAGATAGCATTTGTCGGATCAAATGATATAATGAGGTATGCTTGAGGAAAACATATACAATTAAACATTGGTTGAAAGGTGCACCCGAAATATGGTCTTAGGTAGCATGATCAATGTTAGAAAGGTGATTCAATGACCAATAGCCTAAGAATGAACGGTCGGCCATTAACTTCAAAGCAATAGGGTTGCTAGAAGTACAGAATTCATCCATCATTGTTCAGTGGTCGGTAATCCGGTTAGAAACAACACGGGGACTAGGATATTAGCGGAGATGGTGAGAAGTATTACCATATCAAGAATTCTTAAGAGGTGGTGAAATTCTCACCACATCCCTGGCATAAAAGATGGTAATGCTCCAAGGTAAAGAAGAACAAATGCTGGATAGCAAGGAACTCAAGGTATAACACAAAACACGAACAAGTTTGTGTTGAACGAAAGGCAATAAAGTGGTCGATGATAACACAAATCATCGAGGGCAAGGATGGTATTTCTTATCATGAATTCAATTGATATCCTGGAAGGAGTCAAAATGTTGATGATGATCACAACAAATTTTATTGAGAGGCTCAACGACGAAGCAATCGAACAACGACTGCATCAAGCAAAAGGAGTGTTGTAGCGAAAGATTATTGGAAACACGGATATGTCTCCAACTCAGAATCAAGCTTGCTGTTCGAGGTGAAACGATATGACGAGGAAGAGCGACGTAAGCTTAGCTCATCGTCAAAAATTTTGCTCCGGGAAGAAGGATCAGGTAGCACAGTTAAAATTTAGCACGATAAGGATATAGCCAATCAGGCTAGGAATGACTTGAAGGATTAATAAACTTGTAAGCAACGAAAATTACTTGGATTTATTGAATCGGCGTGCGGAATCGATTCACTTATCGGTGTTCTCGAGTGACTAATGACTCAGAGCCCGTGAGAAAAAATTGGAATCAGTGAGAATGTAGTACTTGATGGAGGACTCATAAGAGGTTATGCAGTTCCGTGATAATCTCGAGATACCAGGGTGTAATACTCGACGAAAGATCAAAGTAAAGGTTGGACAGGTGTATTGATCCACATAAGACAAGTGCTTAAGCTTGCCCGAAAAATGGGATCAAAGAAGAACATAGGGTCGGAACCACGATTGCAAAGGATCAATTCACCGATACCAAAGGATATTATATCAAGGAAATATTTATTATTACAAGAAGCTTCCATGATAGGATCTACATCGTATCCATGGGCATGAACACAAAGTTCAAGGTCGACTCCCACTTCTCTAATGCATAACCTTTCATTCACTTCTCATTTTCGAAGAAGTTGTAATGTTGAAATTTATCTGGCATAACACCAGTAGAGTATGACCCGTAGTAGTTTCCGGGTTCAGACAGATTAGAAAAGGCATAGGTTCAACCCATCGGGGCATCTTAGGAACATATACCACGAGCTTCAGGAGTAATGAACAATAGCTGGAAAGCAGAGCATGGTTGACAAAGGGAGAGGATACAATTTACCAAAGGCATTATGTATCAGGGAAAGAACTCACAAGGTGATCAAATGTGAAGGAAACTGTTGGATAACAATCCAACAAGGGACTTGATGGTCAACAAAGGATCTGAGGTGAGTATCGGTACTCAACCAGAAGAGGGAAGAATGCAAATGCAACAGGTTATGGAATCATCTGAATAATTCGAAGCTTAAATGCAAAGGAATTATGATTCCAAATCGTAGGATCAAAAGCAGACGCTCTGGTCAAGGCTGGATAAGTTGAATAGACTTAGGGATACAATCGACGACAATTGATTAGTCGAGAACCAGCTCCTGTTCAAAATGACATATGAGCCGGAAGGGTGAATTCTAGGATTCGACTGAGGAATGTGAGCATCCTCAACATATTGAATCAATGGACTTAAAATGATAAAGACAAGGGATGCCAATAAGATTACGAGACTTATGGGATTAACCATAATGCAAGCAAGCAAGAATTTCAAGAGCAACAGGCTGCTCAGGATTTTCGAAAGATCGAATGGTATTTCGAAGTATTTTCCAAAACACATGAACAACTGGGAATGAGCGGATACTCGATAAATGCGAGGAATGTATCCGTAGGGGTATTCATGCGGCAAGATCTGTAACGTGGTGGCCGAAGAGATTATTAAAAGTCGAAGAATAATCCGATGCATCTTGTAATAACAAGAGCAACTGGGAATGAAAGGAAGAAGGACAGGTGTAAGTATTTATCCATAAGGATTTATCGATGGAAGGGATTGCAAGGGCGATGGGCACAAGGGTCTCGGGAAAACATCGGAGAGTATCTTCAGAATCTTCTGGCGCAGGAGGCGATTATCTGTAATAAGGGGGCTCTCCGGCAGAAAGTATTTACGAGAACCTAGAGTTAGAGTTAGCAAAATCATTTAACCCGAGTAGAAGAGATATAAGAGTCCCCGAGTATAGATGACGAATAAAATATCCTAATACCACCCAATGGCGACGTGGGCCCGTAAGCCGCACAGCCATGTTAGTAAAAACTTTTTCAATGACTAGACTCGACTTCGGCCAAGGAGTTGGAAAGGGGGATTCCTACAGGCAGTCGGCTCTGATACCAACTTGTGACGCCCCCGATTCAATCGTACAGTAATCATACACGCAAACGTGTATGATCAAGATCAGGGACTCACGGAAAGATATCACAACACAACTCTAAAAATAAATAAGTCATACAAGCATCATAATACAAGCCAGGGGCCTCGAGGGCTCGAATACAATTGCTCGATCATACACGAGTCAGCGGAAGCAACAATATCTGGGTACAGACATAAGTTAAACAAGTTTGCCTTAAGAAGGCTAGCACAAACTGGGATACAGATCGAAAGAGGCGCAGGCCTCCTGCCTGGGATCCTCCTAAACTACTCCTGGTCGTCGTCAGCGGCCTGCACGTAATAGTAGGTGAAGGAAATATGCCCTAGAGGCAATAATGAAGTTATTATTTATTTCCTTATATCATGATAAATATTTATTATTCATGCTAGAATTGTATTAACTGGAAACATAATACTTGTGTGAATACATAGACAAACAGAGTGTCACTAGTATGCCTCTACTTGACTAGCTCGTTGATCAAAGATGGTTATGTTTCCTAGCCATAGACATGAGTTGTCATTTGATTAACGGGATCACATCATTAGGAGAATGATGTGATTGACTTGACCCATTCCGTTAGCTTAGCACTCGATCGTTTAGTATGTTGCTATTGCTTTCTTCATGACTTATACATGTTCCTATGACTATGAGATTATGCAACTCCCGTTTACCGGAGGAACACTTTGTGTGCTACCAAACGTCACAACATAACTGGGTGATTATAAAGGTGCTCTACAGGTGTCTCCAAAGGTACTTGTTGGGTTGGCGTATTTCGAGATTAGGATTTGTCACTCCGATTGTCGGAGAGGTATCTCTCGGCCCACTTAGTAATACACATCACTATAAGCCTTGCAAGCATTGTAACTAATGAGATAGTTGCGGGATGATGTATTACGGAACGAGTAAAGAGACTTGCCGGTAACGAGATTGAACTAGGTATCGAGATACCGACGATCGAATCTCAGGCAAGTAACATACCGATGACAAAGGGAACAACGTATGTTGTTATTGTTGGAAATATGCCCTAGAGGCAATAATAAATTGGTTATTATTATATTTCCTCGTTCATGGTAATCGTTTATTATCCATGCTAGAATTGTATTGATAGGAAACTCAGATACATGTGTGGATACATAGACAACACCATGTCCCTAGTAAGCCTCTAGTTGCTAGCTCGTTGATCAATAGATGGTTACGGTTTCCTGACCATGGACATTGGATGTCGTTGATAATGGGATCACATCATTAGGAGAATAATGTGATGGACAAGACCCAATCCTAAGCATAGCATAAAAGATTGTGTAGTTCGTTTGCTAGAGCTTTTCCAATGTCAAGTATCTTTTCCTTAGACCATGAGATCGTGTAACTCCCGGATGCCGTAGGAGTGCTTTGGGTGTACCCAACGTCACAACGTAACTGGGTGACTATAAAGGTACACTACGGGTATCTCTGAAAGTGTCTGTTGGGTTGACACGGATCGAGACTGGGATTTGTCACTCCGTATGACGGAGAGGTATCTCTGGGCCCACTCGGTAATGCATCATCATAATGAGCTCAATGTGACTAAGGAGTTAGCCACGGGATCATGCATTACGGTATTAGTAAAGATACTTGCCGGTAACGAGATTGAACAAGGTATTGGGATACCGACGATCGAATCTCGGGCAAGTAACGTACCGATTGACAAAGGGAATTGTATACGGGATTGATTGAATCCTCGACATCGTGGTTCATCCGATGAGATCATCGTGGAACATGTGGGAGCCAACATGGGTATCCAGATCCCGCTGTTGGTTATTGACCGGAGAGGCGTCTCGGTCATGTCTGCATGTCTCCCGAACCCGTAGGGTCTACACACTTAAGGTTCGGTGACGCTAGGGTTGTAGAGATATTAGTATGCGGAAACCCGAAAGTTGTTCGGAGTCCCGGATGAGATCCCAGACGTCACGGGGAGTTCCGGAATGGTCCGGAGGTGAAGAATTATATATAGGAAGTCAAGTTTCGGCCACCGGGAAAGTTTCGGGGGTCACCGGTATTGTACCGGGACCACCGGAAGGGTCCCGGGGGTCCACCGGGTGGGGCCACCTATCCCGGAGGGCCCCATGGGCTGAAGTGGGAAGGGAACCAGCCCTTAGTGGGCTGGGGCGCCCCCCATGGGCCTCCCCCCTGCGCCTAGGGTTGGAAACCCTAGGGTGGGGGGGCGCCCCACTTGGCTTGGGGGGAAGCCACCCCCCCTTTCCCCTTGGCCGCCGCCCCCCCCCCTTGCAGATGGGATCCAGGCCAGCACCCCCCCTCCCAGGGGGCCTATATATAGTGGGGAGAGGGAGGGCAGCAGTATGACAGCCCCTGGCGCCTCCCTCTCCCCCTGCAACACCTCTCCCTCTCGCAGAAGCTTGGCGAAGCCCTGCCGAGACCCCGCTACTTCCACCACCACGCCGTCGTGCTGCTGGATCTCCATCAACCTCTCCTTCCCCCTTGCTGGATCAAGAAGGAGGAGACGTCGCTGCTCCGTACGTGTGTTGAACGCGGAGGTGCCGTCCGTTCGGCACTCGGTCATCAGTGATTTGGATCACGGCGAGTACGACTCCATCATCCCCGTTCATTGGAACGCTTCCGCTCGCGATCTACAAGGGTATGTAGATGCACTCCTTTCCCCTCGTTGCTAGTATACTCCATAGATGGATCTTGGTGATGCGTAGAAATTTTTTGAATTTCTGCTACGATCCCCAACAGTTATGCGGTCTGACCGATAAAGATCTTCGTAGAAATATGTGGGAACCAATATGAGCATCCAGGTTACGCTATTGGTTATTGACCAGAGAGGTGTCTCGGTCATGTCTACATAGTTCTCGAACCCGTAGGGTCCGCACGCTTAAAGTTAGATGACAGTTATATGATGAGTTTATGTGTTTTGATGTACCGAAGGAGTTCGGAGTCCCGGATGAGATCAGGGACTTGACGAGGAGTCTCGAAATGGTCGAGACGTAAAGATCAATATATTGAACGACTATATTAGGACATCGGAAAGGTGCCGAATGATTCGGGTATTTTTCGGAGTACCGGAGAGTTACGAGAATTCGTATTGGGCCTTAATGGGCCATACGGGAAAGGAGAGAAAGGCCCCAAAGGGTGGCCGCACCCCTCCCCATGGACTAGTCCGAATTGAACTAGGGAGGGGGGCGCCCCCTTCCTTCTTTCTCCTTCTCCCTTCCCTTTTCCTACTCCAACAAGGAAAGGAGGAGTCCTACTCCCGGTGGGAGTAGGACTCCCCCCTTGGCGCGCCCTCCTCCTAGGCTGGCCGCCTCCCCCCTTGCTCCTTTATATACGGGGGCAGGGGGCACCCCATGGACACAACAATTGATCATTGATCTCTTAGCCGTGTGCGGTGCCCCCCTCCACCATATTACACCTCGATAATATCGTAGCGGTGCTTAAGCGAAGCCCTGCGTCGGTAGAACATCATCATTGTCACCACGCCGTCGTGCTGACGAAACTCTCCCTCAACACTCGGCTGGATCGGAGTTCGAGGGACGTCATCGAGCTGAACGTGTGCTGAACTCGGAGGTGCCGTGCGTTCGGTACTTGATCGGTCGGATCGTGAAGACGTACGACTACATCAACCGCGTTGTGTTAACGCTTCCGCTTTCGGTCTACAAGGGTACGTGGACAACACTCTCCCCTCTCATTGCTATGCATCACCATGATCTTGCGTGTGCGTAGGAATTTTTTTGAAATTACTACGTTCCCCAACAGTGGTATCCGAGCCTGGTTTTATGCGTTGATGTTATATGCACGAGTAGGACACAAGTGAGTTGTGGGTGATATAAGTCATACTGCTTACCAGCATGTCATATTTTGGTTCAGCGGTATTGTGAGATGAAGGGGCCTGGACCGACATTACGCGTACGCTTACACGAGACTGGTTTCACCGTTGCGAGCACTCGTTGCTTAAAGGTGACTGGCGGGTGTCTGTCTCTCTCACTTTAGTTGAACCGAGTGTGGCTACGCCCGGTCCTTGCGAAGGTTAAAACAGCACCAACTTGACAAACTATCGTTGTGGTTTTGATGCGTAGGTAAGAACGGTTCTTGCTAAGCCCGTAGCAGCCACGTAAAACTTGCAACAATAAAGTAGAGGACGTCTAAATTGTTTTTGCAGGGCATGTTGTGATGTGATATGGTCAAGACATGATGCTATATTTTATTGTATGAGATGATCATGTTTTGTAACCGAGTTATCGGCAACTGGCAGGAGCCATATGGTTGTCACTTTATTGTATGCAATGCAATCGCCATGTAATTGTTTTACTTTATCACTAAGTGGTAGCGATAGTCGTAAAACCAATAGTTGGCGAGACGACAACGATGCTACGATGGAGATCAAGGTGTCGCGCCGGTGACGATGGTGATCATGACGGTGCTTCGGAGATGGAGATCACAAGCACAAGATGATGATGGCCATATCATATCACTTATATTGATTGCATGTGATGTTTATCTTTTATGCATCTTATCTTGCTTTGATTGACGGTAGCATTATAAGATGATCTCTCACTAAAATTTCAAGATAAAAGTGTTCTCCCTGAGTATGCACCGTTGCCAAAGTTCGTGGTGCCCAGACACCACGTGATGATCGGGTGTGATAAGCTCTACGTCCATCTACAACGGGTGCAAGCCAGTTTTGCACACGTAGAATACTCAGGTTAAACTTGACGAGCCTAGCATATACAGATATGGCCTCAGAACACTGAGACCGAAAGGTCGAGCGTGAATCATATAGTAGATATGATCAACATAGTGATGTTCACCATTGAAAACTACTCCATTTCACGTGATGATCGGTTATGGTTTAGTTGATTTGGATCACGTAATCACTTAGATGATTAGAGGGATGTCTATCTAAGTGGGAGTTCTTAAGTAATATGATTAATAGAACTTCAATTTATCATGAACTTAGTACCTGATAGTATCTTGCTTGTCTATGTTAATTGTAGATAGATGGCCCGTGCTGTTGTTTCGTTGAATTTTAATGCGTTCCTTGACAAAGCAAAGTTGAAAGATGATGGTAGCAATTACACGGACTGGGTCCGTAACTTGAGGATTATCCTCATTGCTGCACAGAAGAATTACGTCCTGGAAGCACCGCTGGGTGCCAGGCCTGCTGCAAGAGCAACACCAGAGGTTATGAACGTCTGGCAGAGCAAAGCTGATGACTACTCGATAGTTCAGTGTGCCATGCTTTACGGCTTAGAACCGGGTCTTCAACGACGTTTTGAACGTCATGGAGCATATGAGATGTTCCAGGAGTTGAAGTTAATATTTCAAGCAAATACCCGGATTGAGAGATATGAAGTCTCCAATAAGTTCTACAGCTGCAAGATGGAAGAGAATAGTTCTGTCAGTGAACATATACTCAAAATGTCTGGGTATAACAATCACTTGATTCAACTGGGAGTTAATCTTCCGGATGATAGCGTCATTGACAGAATTCTTCAATCACTGCCACCAAGCTACAAGAGCTTCGTGATGAACTATAACATGCAAGGGATGAATAAGACAATTCCCGAGCTCTTCGCAATGCTAAAGGCAGCGGAGGTAGAAATCAAAAAGGAGCATCAAGTGTTGATGGTCAATAAGACCACTAGTTTCAAGAAAAAGGGCAAAGGGAAGAAGAAGGGGAACTTCAAGAAGAACAGCAAGCAAGTTGCTGTTCAGGAGAAGAAACCCAAATCTGGACCTAAACTTGAGACTGAGTGCTTCTACTGCAAGCAAACTGGTCACTGGATGCGGAACTGCCCCAAGTATTTGGCGGATAAGAAGGATGGCAAGGTGAACAAAGGTATATGTGATATACATGTTATTGATGTGTACCTTACCAGAGCTCGCAGTAGCACCTGGGTATTTGATACTGGTTCTGTTGCTAATATTTGCAACTCGAAACAGGGACTACGGATTAAGCGAACACTGGCCAAGGACGAGGTGACGATGCGCGTGGGAAACGGTTCCAAAGTCAATGTGATCGCCGTCGGCACGCTACCTCTACATCTACCTTCGGGATTAGTATTAGACCTAAATAATTGTTATTTGGTGCCAGCGTTGAGCATGAACATTATATCTGGATCTTGTTTAATGCAAGACGGTTATTCATTTAAATCAGAGAATAATGGTTGTTCTATTTATATGAGTAATATCTTTTATGGTCATGCACCCTTGAAGAGTGGTCTATTTTTAATGAATCTCGGTAGTAGTGACACACATATTCATAATGTCGAAGCCAAAAGATGCAGAGTTGATAATGATAGTGCAACTTATTTGTGGCACTGCCGTTTAGGTCATATCGGTGTAAAGCGCATGAAGAAACTCCAAAATGATGGACTTTTGGAATCACTTGATTATGAATCACTTGGTACTTGCGAACCGTGTCTCATGGGCAAGATGACTAAAACACCGTTCTCCGGAACTATGGAGAGAGCAACTAATTTGTTGGAAATCATACATACAGATGTATGTGGTCCGATGAATATTGAGGCTCGTGGCGGATATCGTTATTTTCTCACCTTCACGGATGATTTGAGCAGATATAGGTATATCTACTTAATGAAACATAAGTCTGAAACATTTGAAAAGTTCAAAGAATTTCAGAGCGAAGTTGAAAATCATCGTAACAAGAAAATAAAGTTTCTACGATCAGATCGTGGAGGAAAATATTTGAGTTACGAGTTTGGCCTACATTTGAAACAATGCGGAATAGTTTCGCAACTCACGCCACCCGGAACACAACAACGTAATGGTGTGTCCGAACGTCGTAATCGTACTTTACTAGATATGGTGCGATCTATGATGTCTCTTACTGATTTACCGCTATCGTTTTGGGGTTATGCTCTAGAGACGGCTGCATTCACGTTAAATAGGGCACCATCTAAATCCGTTGAGACGACGCCTTATGAACTGTGGTTTGGCAAGAAACCAAAGTTGTCATTTCTTAAAGTTTGGGGCTGCGATGCTTATGTGAAAAAGCTTCAACCTGATAAGGTCGAACCCAAATCGGAGAAGTGTGTCTTCATAGGATACCCAAAGGAGACTGTTGGGTACACCTTCTATCACAGATCCGAAGGCAAAACATTCGTTGCTAAAAATGGATCCTTTCTAGAGAAGGAGTTTCTCTCGAAAGAAGTGAGTGGGAGGAAAGTAGAACTTGATGAGGTAACTGTACCTGCTCCCTTATTGAAAAGTAGTTCATCACAGAAACCGGTTTCTGCGACACCTACACCAATTAGTGAGGAAGTTAATGATAATGATCATGAAACTTCAGATCAAGTTATTACTGAACCTCGTAGGTCAACCAGATTAAGATCCGCACCAGAGTGGTACGGTAATCCTGTTCTGGAGGTTATGTTACTAGACCATGACGAACCTACGAACTATGAAGAAGCGATGGTGAGCCCAGATTCCGCAAAATGGCTTGAGGCCATGAAATCCGAGATGGGATCCATGTATGAGAACAAAGTATGGACTTTGGTTGACTTGCCCGATGATCGGCAAGCCATTGAAAATAAATGGATCTTCAAGAAGAAGACTGACACTGACGGTAATGTTACTGTCTATAAAGCTCGACTTGTTGCGAAAGGTTTTCGACAAGTTCAAGGGATTGACTACGATGAGACCTTCTCACCCGTAGCGATGCTTAAGTCTGTCCGAATCATGTTAGCAATTGCCGCATTTTATGATTATGAAATTTGGCAAATGGATGTGAAAACTGCATTCCTGAATGGATTTCTGGAAGAAGAGTTGTATATGATGCAACCGGAAGGTTTTGTCGATCCAAAGGGAGCTAACAAAGTGTGCAAGCTCCAGCGATCCATTTATGGACTGGTGCAAGCCTCTCGGAGTTGGAATAAACGCTTTGATAGTGTGATCAAAGCATTTGGTTTTATACAGACTTTGGAGAAGCCTGTATTTACAAGAAAGTGAGTGGGAGCTCAGTAGCATTTCTGATATTATATGTGGATGACATATTGCTAATTGGAAATGATATAGAATTTCTGGATAGCATAAAGGGATTCTTGAATAAGAGTTTTTCAATGAAAGACCTCGGTGAAGCTGCATATATATTCGGCATCAAGATCTATAGAGATAGATCAAGACGCTTAATTGGACTTTCACAAAGCACATACCTTGACAAAGTTTTGAAGAAGTTCAAAATGGATCAAGCAAAGAAAGGGTTCTTGCCTGTATTACAAGGTGTGAGATTGAGTAAGACTCAATGCCCGACCACTGTAGAAGATAGAGAGAAGATGAAAGATGTTCCATATGCTTCAGCCATAGGCTCTATCATGTATGCAATGCTATGTACCAGACCTGATGTGTGCCATGCTATTAGCTTAGCAGGGAGGTACCAAAGTAATCCAGGAGTGGATCACTGGACAGCGGTCAAGAACATCCTGAAATACCTGAAAAGGACTAAGGATATGTTTCTCGTTTATGGAGGTGACAAAGAGCTCATCGTAAATGGTTACGTTGATGCAAGCTTTGACACTGATCCGGACGATTCTAAATCGCAAACCGGATACGTGTTTACATTGAACGGTGGAGCTGTCAGTTGGTGCAGTTCTAAGCAAAGTGTCGTGGCGGGATCTACGTGTGAAGCGGAGTACATAGCTGCTTCGGAAGCAGCAAATGAAGGAGTCTGGATGAAGGAGTTCATATCCGATCTAGGTGTCATACCTAGTGCATCGGGTCCAATGAAAATCTTTTGTGATAATACAGGTGCGATTGCCTTAGCAAAGGAATCCAGATTTCACAAAAGAACCAAGCACATCAAAAGACGCTTCAATTCCATCCGGGATTTAGTCCAGGTGGGAGACATAGAAATTTGCAAGATACATACGGATCTGAATGTTGCAGACCCATTGACTAAGCCTCTTCCATGAGCAAAACATGATCAGCACCAAGACTCCATGGGTGTAAGAATCATTACTGTGTAATCTAGATTATTGACTCTAGTGCAAGTGGGAGACTGAAGGAAATATGCCCTAGAGGCAATAATAAAGTTATTATTTATTTCCTTATATCATGATAAATGTTTATTATTCATGCTAGAATTGTATTAACTGGAAACATAATACTTGTGTGAATACATAGACAAACAGAGTGTCACTAGTATGCCTCTACTTGACTAGCTCGTTGATCAAAGATGGTTATGTTTCCTAGCCATAGACATGAGTTGTCATTTGATTAACGGGATCACATCATTAGGAGAATGATGTGATTGACTTGACCCATTCCGTTAGCTTAGCACTCGATCGTTTAGTATGTTGCTATTGCTTTCTTCATGACTTATACATGTTCCTATGACTATGAGATTATGCAACTCCCGTTTACCGGAGGAACACTTTGTGTGCTACCAAACATCACAACGTAACTGGGTGATTATAAAGGTGCTCTACAGGTGTCTCCAAAGGTACTTGTTGGGTTGGCGTATTTCGAGATTAGGATTTGTCACTCCGATTGTCGCAGAGGTATCTCTGGGCCCACTCAGTAATACACATCACTATAAGCCTTGCAAGCATTGTAACTAATGAGTTAGTTGCGGGATGATGTATTACGGAACGAGTAAAGAAACTTGCCGGTAACGAGATTGAACTAGGTATCGAGATACCGACGATCGAATCTCGGGCAAGTAACATACCAATGACAAAGGGAACAACGTATGTTATTATGCAGTCTGATCGATAAAGATCTTCGTAGAAATATGTGGGAACCAATATGAGCATCCAGGTTCCGCTATTGGTTATTGACCAGAGAGGTGTCTCGGTCATGTCTACATAGTTCTCGAACCCGTAGGGTCCGCACGCTTAAAGTTAGATGACAGTTATATTATGAGTTTATGTGTTTTGATGTACTGAAGGAGTTCGGAGTCCCGGATGAGATCAGGGACTTGATGAGGAGTCTCGAAATGGTCGAGACGTAAAGATCAATATATTGGACGACTATATTCGGACATCGGAAAGGTTCCGAATGATTCGGGTATTTTTCGGAGTACCGGAGAGTTACGGGAATTCGTATTGGGCCTTAATGGGCCATACGGGAAAGGAGAGAAAGGCCCCAAAGGTTGGCCGCACCCCTTCCCATGGACTAGTCCGAATTGGACTAGGGAGGGGGGCGCCCCCTTCCTTCTTTCTCCTTCTCCCTTCCCTTTTCCTACTCCAACAAGGAAAGGAGGAGTCCTACTCCCAGTGGGAGTAGGACTCCCCCCTTGGCGCGCCCTCCTCCTAGGCCGGCCGCCTCCCCACTTGCTCCTTTATATACGGGGGCAGGGGGCACCCCATGGACACAACAATTTATCATTGATCTCTTAGCCGTGTGCAGTGCCCTCCTCCACCATATTACACCTCGATAATATCGTAGCGGTGCTTAAGCGAAGCCCTGCGTCGGTAGAACATCATCATTGTCACCACGCCGTCGTGCTGACGAAACTCTCCCTCAACACTCGGCTGGATCGGAGTTCGAGGGACATCATCGAGCTGAACGTGTGCTGAATTCGGAGGTGCCGTGCGTTCGGTACTTGATCGGTCGGATCGTGAAGACGTACGACTACATCAACCGCGTTGTGTTAACGCTTCCGCTTTTGGTCTACGAGGGTACGTGGACAACACTCTCCCCTCTCGTTGCTATGCATCACCATGATCTTGCGTGTGCGTAGGGAATTTTTTGAAATTACTACGTTCCCCAACAGTAGGCACCTCCGGTGTAGTAAGAGTCGTCGTCGACGGTGGCGTCTGGCTCGTGGGCTCCAGCATCTGGTTGCGACAACCAGGTAGAATGGAAAGGGGGAAAAGAGGGAGAAGAGCAACCGTGAGTACTCATCCAAAGTACTCGCAAGCAAGGATGTACACTACATATGCATGAGTATATGTGTAAAGGGCCATATCGGTGGACTGAACTGTAGAATGCCAGAATAAAAGGGGGATAGCTAATCCTGTCAAAGACTACGCTTCTGGCCACCTCCATCTTGCAGCATGTAGGAGAGAGTAGATGGTAAGTTCACCAAGTAGCATCGTATAGCATAAACCTACCCGGCTATCCCCTCCTCGTCGCCCTGTTAGAGAGCGATCACCGGGTTATATCTGGCACTTGGAAGGGTGTGTTTTATTAAGTATCCGGTTCTAGTTGTCATAAGGTCAAGGTACAACTCCGGGTCGTCCTTTTACCGAGGGACACGGCTATTCGAATAGATAAACTTCCCTGCAGGGGTGCACCACATAACCCAACACGCTCGATCCCATTTGGCCGGACACACTTTTCTGGGTCATGCCCGGCCGCGGAAGATCAACATGTCGTAGCCCTACCTAGGCACAACAGAGAGGTCAGCACGCCGGTCTAAATCCTATGTGCGCAGGGGTCTGGGCCCGTCGCCCATTGCACACCTGCATGTTGCGTACGCGGCCGGAGAGCAGACCTAGCAACCTCCATTCCAAAGGAAGTCACGTTACGCGGTCCAACCCGGCGCGCGCCGCTCAGTCGCTGACGTCACGAAGGCTTCGGCTGATACCATGACGTCGAGTGCCCATAACTGTTCCCGCGTAGTTGGTTAGTGCGTATAGACCAAATGGCCAGACTCAGATCAAATACCAAGATCTCGTTAAGCGTGTTAATTGATGTAACCGTGCACACCGACCAGGGCTAGGCCCACCTCTCACCTAGGCGGTCTCAACCTGCCCTGTCGCTCCGCCACAAAGATCCACCCAGAGGGCCGTCGGGACAAAGGTCCTTTCAGCCCCCAATCCGTGAATCACTCGCGGGTGCTCCACGAGCCGACCCGACTTTAGTCACCACATGTATCATGTATAAAGTATATAGTATATACCCGTGATCACCTCCCGAGTGATCACGGCCCGATAGTATAGCACAGCAGACGGACAAGAATGTAGGGCCACTGATGGAAAACTAGCATCCTATACTAAGCATGTAGGATTGCAGGTAAAGGTAACAACAGTAGTGGCAAAGACAGGCTATGCAGCAGAATAGGATTAACGGAAAGCAGTAACATGCTACACTACTCTAATGCAAGAGTATAGAGAAGAATAGGCGATATCTGGTGATCAAGGGGGGGGGGGCTTGCCTGGTTGCTCTCGCAAGAAGGAGGGGTCGTCAACAGCGTAGTCGGTTGGGGCACCAGCAGCGGCGTCGGTCTCGTAGTCTACCGGAGAGAAGAGGGGGAAGAAACAATGAATACAATGCAAACAGATGCATAAAGATGCATGACAAAGCAAACAGCGGTGTTAGGTGTGCCCTAACGCGGTAAGAGGTGATACCGGCGAAGGGGGGAAACATCCGAGAAAGTATCCCCGGTGTTTCGCGTTTTCAGACAAATGAACCGGAGGGGGAAAGTTGCGAGTTCGATAGGTTAGGGATGTGTGGCGGACGAACGGGCTGCGTATCCGGATTTGTCTCGTCGTTCTGAGCAACTTTCATTTAGAAAGTATTTTCATCTGAGCTACGGTTCATTTTATATGATTTGTAAAGTTTTAAATCATTTTTAGAATTTATTTAATTAATTTAATTCAACATTATCCAGAATAGTGTTTGCTGACGTCATCATGACATCAGCATGACATCAGCAGTCAAAGAGGTGTTGACTGGTCAAACTAACGTGTGGGCCCAGTGGGACCCACCTGTCATACACTGTTAGGTTAATTAGGGTTTATGTTAAACTAATTACTGTTTAATTAAACTAACAGGTTAATTTGATTAATTAAATAGGATTAATTAACTTAATTAATTTAGTTAGTTAATTAATTAAATTTATTTTTTCATCTAAAATGTTCCGGGGCGTGGGCCCCCCTTGTCATAGGCCCCTGGGGCCAAACGGGCGCAGGGTGGCGGTTACGGGCGCGGCCCGATTGGCCGCACGTCCAGGGGTGCTCGGGCGTGGGCGCACGGCGGCCGGAGCAGCGGCGCAGCGGGGCTCCGTGGCGGAGCACGCGCGCGGGACGAGCACCGGCACCCAAGTGGCGTCGCGCGCGAGCAGGGGGGATTGCGGGCGCGCGAGCAGGGAGGGGTTGCGGGCGCGCGGGCCATCGAGGTCGCAGCAGCGCGGGCGAGGCGGGGCAGGCGTGAGATGCAGGCGGTGGCGAGAGAGTTGGTCGGCCAGAAGAGGTGCGGCTAGCAGCGGCGACTGCAGAAGCAGAGGCAGCGGCGTAGCAGAGCTACGGGCGCACGCCGGCAAGCGCAGGGATGCGCGCGGGGGGGGGGGGGGGGGGGTCGCGGCCCGGGCGCGATGCGGGAAAGGAGGCCGCGGCATTGGCCACGGGGAGCGCGAGGGCGCGCGCACGGCAGAACAGTGCAGTGAGCGCGTGTGGGGCGTGGTGAGCACGGGGACAGAGAGGGGGGAGGCGTGCTCACAGGGGGCGGTCGGGGAGTGGCAGTGGGGCGCCGGGAGGAGGTCGGGGACGATGGCGAAGACGGGGAGGCAGTCCGGCGAAGTGGATCCGGCATCGAGCGGCGGGGCGGCGTCGGGTGTCGAGGGCGCGGTCAACGCGGCGAGGGGCCCCGTCGAGGGAGAGGGGACGGGGGCGCGAGGACGAGGGCGGCGATCCAGCGACGGTATTCAGTGGTGGGGCGCAGCGTCGGGCGCGAGATCGGGCTCCTCCCCGATCCAATCCAGCGAGAGAGGGAGAGGGAAACGAGAGAGAGAGAGAGTGGGGAACGAGGGAGGATGTGGGGTGGGTCGTGGGGGTAGTTAGGGTTTGGGGTGTGGGGGTTATCCAGCCGGGGTGGGCCAGCTGGGCCGCGTGGGTGGCCAGCTGGGCCAGTTGGCCGGGGGGTGTCCTTTTCTTTCTATTTTTATTTTGTTTTGTCTTTCTCTTTTCTTATTTTTGCTTTCTTTTAGTTTCCTTTTATTTTAGTTTTAGTAAATTACCAAAGTGGCACCTAAATAGATTTTACAAATTATGCCACTGCCACAATAGTTTAATACTTATAACAATTTAGTTTTGAAAATGTTTATTATTTTTAAAGCATTTAAATAATTGTATTTGCTACTGTTTTATTCATTTTAGAGTATTTAAACATTTTATAAAAGTGTGGTTTCTCCACCATAATTACCTATTCATTATTTGGCTCACTCCTAACATTTTAGTTTTAATATTTGAAAACTTTTATTGTTTGCTTGATTTTGAATTTGAATTCGAACCGGTTTCGAACTAATGCGAGATTAGCAACAGTAATCGAGGTGACGTGGCATCATTAGCAGAGGTTTACTGTAGCTTAAATATCCGGGAGTCACAGGCACCAACGCCTTCATCGCGTATTGCCAGCCCGCTCCCTCATCTTTCGGCTCTTCTCCCGGCACCATCATCACCAGCCCTCTTCTGGACGGCCGCCGGGATGTTCTTTTGGTGTCTTCTACTGATCGTACCTCGCCTAGACACTCCTTTTGCCCTTCTGCCTTCTTGTTTTATTTATTGAGGAGAGGGACAAGAAAAGGATTACGGGCACCTAATCTCTTTTTAGTTTTAAGCCTACGGGCCTTAGTAAGATTTAAACCTTGTAACCCCCTTGCTCATGTATGCATTCCGTATGAATTGTACATGTTAACAACGTATTAATGAAGAGAAGGGTGTTTGCCGGGTTTCTTTTGCGCGTGGGCGAGGCCCGTACCAAGGAACGAGTCCTCGTTATCTTAAGATAAACATTGTAACCCGGCAACAGACCTTGCGGTCCTCCTGCTCTATAGCTCGACTACATTCACGCTCTTGGCGGAGGTAGGGGCAAAGTAGGATTGGGACCTTCGCACGTTCCCTTCCCACCGTGCTACGACCAAGTTCCGGCCCAAAGTAAGGTTTTTGGACACGGGAAAGAGGGAGCATGATGGTATGGAGTGAGCGAAGTCTCCTACGTTCAAGTTTCATACGGAAGTAGAGAGTGGGGGATGATACGTCTCCAACGTATCTATAATTTTTTATTGTTCCATGCTATATTATATTCTGTTTTGGACATTAATGGGCTTTATTATACACTTTTATATTATTTTTGGGACTAACCTATTAACCGGAGGCCCAGCCCAGAATTGCTGGTTTTTTTTGCCTATTTCAGAGTTTCGCAGAAAAACAATATCAAGCGGAGTCCAAACGGAATGTAACCTTCGGGAACGTGATTTTCGGAACGAACTTGATCCAGAGGACTTGGACCCTACATCAAGACATCAACCAGGAAGGCACGAGGTAGGGGGGCGCGCCTACCCCCCCCCCCCCCAGGAGCGCCCTCCACCCTCGTGGGCCCCACGTTGCTCCACCGACGTACTTCTTCCTCCTATATATACCCACGTACCCCCAAACTACCAGATACGGAGCCAAAAACCTAATTCCATCGCCGCAACCTTCTTGACCCGTGAGATCCCATCTTGGGGCCTTTTCCGGAGCTCCGCCGAAGGGGGCATCGATCACGGAGGGCTTCTACATCAACACCATAGCCTCTCCGATGATGTGTGAGGAGTTTACCTCAGACCTTCGGGTCCATAGTTATTAGCTAGATGGCTTCTTCTCTCTCTTTGGATCTCAATACAAAGTTCTCCACGATTCTCGTGGAGATCTATTCGATGTAATCTTCTTTTGCGGTGTAATAGTAGTAGATGCAGGCAGGAGTCGGTCTACTTGTCGCGGACGTGATGCCTATATACATGATCATACCTAGATATTCTCATAACTATGCTCAATTCTATCAATTGCTCAACAGTAATTTGTTCACCCACCTTAATACTTATGCTCTCGAGAGAAGCCACTAGTGAAACCTATGGCCCCCGGGTCTATCTTCCATCATATTAATCTTCCAACACTTAGCTATTTTTATTGCCTTTTATTTTACTTTGCATCTTTATTATTAAAATACCAAAAATATTATCTTATCATATCTATCAGATCTCACTCTCATAAGTGACCGTGAAGGGATTGACAACCCCTTTATTGTGTTGGTTGCGAGGATTTATTTGTTTGTGTAGGTGCGAGGGACTCGTGCGTGGCCTCCTACTGGATTGATACCTTGGTTCTCAAAAACTGAGGGAAATACTTACGCTGCTTTACTGCATCACCCTTTCCTCTTCAAGGGAAAACCAACGCAGTGATCAAGAGGTAGCAAGAAGGATTTCTGGCGCCGTTGCCGGGGAGGCTTACGCGAAGTCAAGTCAAGATTTGACTCCCGACAACAAGCCATTTCTGGCGCCGTTGCCGGGGAGTCTACGCAAAAGTCAACATACCAAGTACCCATCACAAACCCTTATCTCCCGCATTACATTATTTGTCATTTGCCTCTCGTTTTCCTCTCCCCCACTTCACCCTTGCCATTTTATTCGCCCTCTCTTTTTCGCTTGCTTGTCGTTATGGCTAGTCCCCTATCTGCTCCTTTGTCCCCTGAGTTTGAAGTTCTTCACTTTAAACAAAGACAAGGAGAAAATTTAAAAGATGCTTGGTATAGGATGATGGAACCTTATCGTAATTGCACCTTAGAGGTGAGTTTTAGAATTTTGCTTCGCAGTTTTTACGTTGGACTAAATATGTCCCATAGACAACTCTTGGATTGTGTTGCCAAAGGAAATTTTATTGAAATTGATCCCAGTGTTGCGCATGAGATCATAGAGGGGGTAGTGGGAACACTACCTCAACAAAAGGGGCCACAACATACCCAGGAAGAGACACAAGTTTTTGAAAAGATTTGCGAAGTAACTAAGATCTTACAAAAGTCTCTTGAACCTCTTAAGAGCGTTAGCGGAAATATTCACCGCATGAATATGTTGATTACCCTTTGCAATAAGCGGTTGGATTCTTTAGATCTAAAAATTTCCGAATATGAAGGGAAACGTAAAGAACCTCCCGGATTTGAGCATGATTCCGCTAAAAAAATTGAAAGCCAAAGATGACAATACCTAGATCTATCATTGCTATCATGCCTAGCTAGGGGCGTTAAACGACAGCGCTTGTTGGGAGGCAACCCAATTTTATTTTTAGTTTTTTGCTTTTTCCTTTTGTTGAGGAATAAATATTTGATCTAGCCTCTGGTTAGATGTGTTTTTATGTTTTAATTAGTGTTTGTGCTAAGTTAAACCTACAGGATCTTCTTGGATGATAGTTATTTGATCTTGCTGAAAATTCCAGAAACTTTCTGTTCACGAAAATAATTGTTAAAAATCACCAGAACGTGATAAAATATTCAATTCCAATTTCTGCTGATCAATAAACAAATTATCTAGGTCGTCCTATTTTGGCTGAATTTTTGGAGTTCCAGAAGTTTGCGTTAGTTACAGATTACTACAGACTGTTCTGTTTTTGACAGATTCTGTTTTTCGTGTGTTGTTTGCTTATTTTGATGAATCTATGGCTAGTAGAACAGTTTATAAACCATAGAGAAGTTGGAATACAGTAGGTTTAACACCAATATAAAAAAAGAATGAGTTCACAGTACTTTGAAGTGGTGTTTTGTTTTCTTTCGCTATCGGAGCTCATGAGATTTTCTGTTAAGGTTTGTGTTGTGAAGTTTTCAAGTTTTGGGTAAAAGATTTGATGGATTATGGAACAAGGAGTGGCAAGAGCCTAAGATTGGGGATGCCCATGGCACCCCAAGATAATCCATGGACACCAAAAAGCCAAAGCTTGGGGATGCCCCGGAAGGCATCCCCTCTTTCGTCTACTTCCATCGGTAACTTTACTTGGAGCTATATTTTTATTCACCACATGATATGTGTTTTGCTTGGAGCGTCTTGTATGATTTGAGTCTTTTCTTTTTAGTTTAACACAATCATCTTTTCTGTACACACATTTTGAGAGAGACACACATGATTCGGAATTTATTAGAATACTCTATGCGCTTCACTTATATCTTTTGAGCTATATAGTTTTTGCCCTAGTGCTTCACTTATATCTTTTAGAGCATGGCGGTGGTTTTGATTTATAGAAACTATTATTCTCTCATGCTTCACTTATATTATTTTGAGAGTCTTAAAGAGCATGGTAATTTTCTTAAATTGGGAAATTAATCCTAATATGTTAGGTATTCAGGACTAGTAAAAAACTTTCTTATGAGTGTGCTGAATGCTAAGAGAAGTTTGATGCTTGATGATTGTTTTGAGATATGGAGGTAGTGATATTAAAGTTGTGCTAGTTGATTAGTTGTGAATTTAAGAAATACTTGTGTTGAAATTTGCAAGTCCCGTAGCATGCACGTATGGTAAACGTTATGTAACAAATTTGAAACATGAGGTGTTCTTTGATTGTCCTCCTTATGAGTGGCGGTCGGGGACGAGCGATGGTCTTTTCCTACCAATCTATCCCCCTAGGAGCATGCGCGTAGTGCTTGGTTTTTGATGAATTGTAGATTTTTGCAATAAGTATGTGAGTTCTTTATGACTAATGTTGAGTCCATGGAGTATATGCACTCTTACCCTTCCATCATTGCTAGCCTCTTCGGTACCGTGCATTGCCCTTTCTCACATTGCGAGTTGGTGCAAACTTCGCCGGTGCATCCAAACCCCGTGATATGATACGCTCTTTCACACATAAACCTCCTTATATCCTCCTCAAAACAGCCACCATACCTACCTATTATGGCATTTCCATAGCCATTCCGAGATATATTGCCATGCAACTTTCCACCGTTCCGTTTATCATGACACATTCATCATTGTCATATTGCTTTGCATGATCATGTAGTTGACATCGTATTTGTGGCAAAGCCACCATTCATAATTTTTTCATACATGTCACTCTTGATTCATTGCTATCCCGGTATACCGCCGGAGGCATTCATATAGAGCCATACTTTGTTCTAGTATCGAGTTGTAAATAAATAGAAGTGTGATGATCATCATTCATAGAGCATTGTCCCAGTAAAAAAGAGAGAGAGAAAGGCCAAATAAAAAAAGAAGGCCCAAAAAAAAGGGGGGACAATGCTACTATCCTTTTTTCCACACTTGTGCTTCAAAGTAGCACCATGATCTTCATGATAGAGAGTCTCTTGTTTTGTCACTTTCATATACTAGTGGGAATTTTTCATTATAGAACTTGGCTTGTATATTCCAACAATGGGCTTCCTCAAATGCCCTAGGTCTTCGTGAGCAAGCAAGTTGGATGCACACCCACTTAGTTTCTTTTGTTGAGCTTTCATGCATTTATAGCTCTAGTGCATCCGTTGCATGGCAATCCCTACTCCTTGCATTAACATCAATCGATGGGCATCTCCATAGCTCATTTATTAGCCGCGTTGATGTGAGACTTTCTCCTTTTTTGTCTTCTCCACATAACCCCATCATTATATTCTATTCCACCCATAGTGCTATATCCATGGCTCACGCTCATGTATTGCGTGAAGGTTGAAAAAGTTTGAGATTACTAAAGTATGAAACAATTGCTTGGCTTGTCATCGGGGTTGTGCATGATGAGAGCATTCTTGTGTGACGAAAATGGAGCATGACTAAACTATATGATTTTGTAGGGATGAACTTTCTTTGGCCATGTTATTTTGAGAGGACATAATTTCTTAGTTAGTATGCTTGAAGTATTATTACTTTTATGTCAATATTAAACCTTTATCTTGAATCTTTCGGATCCGAATATTCATACCACAATTAAGAGAATTACATTGAAATTATGCCAAGTAGCATTCCACATCAAAAATTCTGTTTTTATCATTTACCTACTCGAGGACGAGCAGGAATTAAGCTTGGGGATGCTTGATATGTCTCCAACGCATCTATAATTTTTTATTGTTCCATGCTATATTATATTCTGTTTTGGACATTAATGGGCTTTATTATACACTTTTATATTATTTTTGGGACTAACCTATTAACTGGAGGCCCAGCCCAGAATTGCTGTTTTTTTGCCTATTTCAGAGTTTCGCAGAAAAAAAATATCAAACGGAGTCCAAACGGAATGAAACCTTCGGGAACGTGATTTTCGGAACGAACGTGATCCAGAGGACTTGGACCCTATGTCAAGACATCAACCAGGAAGGCACGAGGTAGGGGGCGCGCCTACCCCCCCCCCCCCCCCCCAGGCGCGCCCTCCACCCTCGTGGGCCCCATGTTGCTCCACCGACGTACTTCTTCCTCCTATATATACCCATGTACCCCCAAACTACCAGATACGGAGCCAAAAACCTAATTCCACCGCCGCAACCTTCTGTACCCATGAGATCCCATCTTGGGGCCTTTTCCGGAGCTCCGCCGGAGGGGGCATCGATCATGGAGGGCTTCTACATCAACACCATAGCCTCTCCGATGATGTGTGAGTAGTTTACCTCAGACCTTCGGGTCCATAGTTATTAGCTAGATGGCTTCTTCTCTCTCTTTGGATCTCAATACAAAGTTCTCCACGATTCTCGTGGAGATCTATTCGATGTAATCTTCTTTTGCGGTGTGTTTGTTGAGACCGATGAATTGTGGGTTTATGATCAAGTTTATCTATGAACAATATTTGGATCTTCTCTGAATTCTTTTATGTATGATTGGTTATCTTTGCAAGTCTCTTCGAATTATCAGTTTGTTTGGCCTACTAGATTGATCTTTCTTGCAATGGGAGAAGTGCTTAGCTTTGGGTTCAATCTTGCGGTGTCCTTTCCCAGTGACAGTAGGGGCAGCAAGGCACGTATTCTATTGTTGCCATCGAGGATAACAAGATGGGGTTTATATCATATTGCATGAGTTTATCCCTCTACATCATGTCATCTTACTTAAAGCGTTACTCTGTTCTTATGAACTTAATACTCTAGATGCATGCTGGATAGCGGTCGATGTGTGGAGTAATAGTAGTAGATGCAGGCAGGAGTTGGTCTACTTGTCGCGGACGTGATGCCTATATACATGATCATACCTAGATATTCTCATAACTATGCTCAATTCTGTCAATTGCTCAATAGTAATTTGTTCACCCACCGTAATACTTATGCTCTCGAGAGAAGCCACTAGTGAAACCTATGGCCCCCGGGTCTATCTTCCATCATATTAATCTTCCAACACTTAGCTATTTTTATTGTCTTTTATTTTACTTTGCATCTTTATTATAAAAATACCAAAAATATTATCTTATCATATCTATCAGATCTCACTCTCGTAAGTGACCGTGAAGGGATTGACAACCCCTTTATTGTGTTGGTTGTGAGGATTTATTTGTTTGTGTAGGTGCGAGGGACTCGTGCGTGGCCTCCTACTGGATTGATACCTTGGTTCTCAAAAACGGAGGGAAATACTTACGCTCCTTTACTGCATCACCCTTTCGTCTTCAAGGGAAAACCAACACAGTGCTCAAGAGGTAGCAAGAAGGATTTCTGGCGCCGTTGCCGGGGAGGCTTACGCGAAGTCAAGTCAATTGACTCCCGACAACGAGCCATTTCTGGCGCCGTTGCCGGGGAGTCTACGCAAAAGTCAACATACCAAGTACCCATGACAAACCCTTATCTCCCGCATTACATTATTTGCCTTTTGCCTCTCGTTTTCCTCTCCCCCACTTCACCCTTGTCATTTTATTCGCCCTCTCTTTTTCGCTTGCTTGTCGTTATGGCTAGTCCCCTATCTGCTCCTTTGTCCCCTGAGTTTGAAGTTCTTCACTTTAAACAAAGACAAGGAGAAAATTTAAAAGATGCTTGGTATAGGATGATGGAATCTTATCGTAATTGCACCTTAGAGGTGAGTTTTAGAATTTTGCTTCGCAGTTTTTACGTTGGACTAAATATGTCCCATAGACAACTCTTGGATTGTGTTGCCAAAGGAAATTTTATTGAAATTGATCCCATTGTTGCGCATGAAATCATAGAGGGGGTAGTGGGAACACTACCTCACAAAAGGGGCCACAACATACCCAGGAAGAGACACAAGTTTTTGAAAAGATTTGCGAAGTAACTAAGATCTTACAAAAGTCTCTTGAACCTCTTAAGAGCGTTAGCGGAAATATTCACCGCATGAATATGTCGATTACCCTTTGCAATAAGCGGTTGGATTCTTTAGATCTAAAAATTTCCGAATATGAAGGGAAATGTAAAGAACCTCCCGTATTCGAGCATGATTCCGCTAAAAAAATTGAAAGCCAAAGATGACAATACCTAGATCTATCCTTGCTATCATGCCTAGCTAGGGGTGTTAAACGACAGCGCTTGTTGGGAGGCAACCCAATTTTATAAACCATAGAGAAGTTGGAATACAGTAGGTTTAACACCAATATAAATAAAGAATGAGTTCATTACAGTACCTTGAAGTGGTGTTTTGTTTTCTTTCGCTAACGGAGCTCATGAGATTTTCTGTTAAGGTTTGTGTTGTGAAGTTTTCAAGTTTTGGGTAAAAGATTTAATGGATTATGGAACAAGGAGTGGCAAGAGCCTAAGCTTGGGGATGCCCATGGCACCCCAAGATAATCCAAGGACACCAAAAAGCCAAAGCTTGGGGATGCCCCGGAAGGCATCCCCTCTTTCGTCTACTTCCATCGGTAACTTTACATGGAGCTATATTTTTATTCACCACATGATATGTGTTTTGCTTGGAGCGTCTTGTATGATTTGAGTCTTTGCTTTTTAGTTTAACACAATCATCTTTGCTGTACACACCTTTTGAGAGAGACACACATGATTCGGAATTTATTAGAATACTCTATGTGCTTCACTTATATCTTTTGAGCTATATAGTTTTTGCTCTAGTGCTTCACTTCTATCTTTTAGAGCACGGCGGTGGTTTTGTTTTATAGAAACTATTATTCTCTCATGCTTCACTTATATTATTTTGAGAGTCTTAAACATCATGGTAATTTTTTAAATTGGGAAATTAATCCTAATATGTTAGGTATTCAGGACTAGTAAAAAACTTTCTTATGAGTGTGCTGAATGCTAAGAGAAGTTTGATGCTTGATGATTGTTTTGAGATATGGAGGTAGTGATATTAAAGTTGTGCTAGTTGAGTAGTTGTGAATTTAAGAAATACTTGTGTTGAAGTTTGCAAGTCCCGTAGCATGCACGTATGGTAAACGTTATGTAACAAATTTGAAACATGAGGTGTTCTTTGATTGTCCTCCTTATGAGTGGCGGTCACGGACGAGCGATGGTCTTTTCCTACCAATCTATCCCCCTAGGAGCATGCGCGTAGTGCTTGGTTTTTGATGACTTGTAGATTTTTGCAAGTATTTGAGTTCTTTATGACTAATGTTGAGTCCATGGATTATACGCACTCTTACCCTTCCATCATTGCTAGCCTCTTCGGTACCGTGCATTGCCCTTTCTCACATTGAGAGTTGCTGCAAACTTCGCCGGTGCATCCAAACCCCGTGATATGATACGCTCTTTCACACATAAACCTCCTTATATCCTCCTCAAAACAGCCACCATACCTACCTATTATGGCATTTCCATAGCCATTCCGAGATATATTGCCATGCAACTTTCCACCGTTCCGTTTATCATGACACGTTCATCATTGTCATATTGCTTTGCGTGATCATGTAGTTGACATCGTATTTGTGGCAAAGCCACCGTTCATAATTTTTTCATACATGTCACTCTTGATTCATTGCTATCCCGGTATACCGCCGGAGGCATTCATTTAGAGCCATACTTTGTTCTAGTATCGAGTTGTAATCATTGAGTTGTAAATAAATAGAAATGTGATGATCATCATTCATAGAGCATTGTCCCAATAAAAAAAGACAGAGAGAAAGGCCAAATAAAAAAAGAAGGCTCAAAAAAAGGGGGGGACAATGCTACTATCCTTTTTTCCACACTTGTGCTTCAAAGTAGCACCATGATCTTCATGATAGAGAGTCTCTTGTTTTGTCACTTTCATATACTAGTGGGAATTTTTCATTATAGAACTTGGCTTGTATATTCCAACAATGGGCTTCCTCAAATGCCCTAGGTCTTCGTGAGCAAGCAAGTTGGATGCACACCCACTTAGTTTCTTTTGTTGAGCTTTCATGCATTTATAGCTCTAGTGCATCCGTTGCATGGCAATCCCTACTCCATGCATTAACATCAATCGATGGGTGTCGGTTCAATATCCGGCGTATCTCGTAGTAGGGGTCCTAAGCAAGGCGTCTTGGAGCGATGGTAACATGGACACTGGGTTTTACCCAGCTTCGGGCTCTCTTGATGAGATAATACCCTACATGCTGCTTTTGATTGTATTCATATGGGTGTAGTACAGAGTACATGTGTCTACCACGAGATTGTAGTCATGAATGAGATTGTCTATTGACTAGCCTGGCCCCGGTTTATATTAGACACCGGAGGCCTAGGGTTTTAGGAGAGTCCTTGTCTTGGGCGCCAAGTCTTGTGGATTCTTCCTTGTATGCGGCAGGGGTTGTCCGAACTGTCCCATGAGTATACGGCCATGGGGGTCCTCGGCCCAATCCAACTGATCGGAAGACGACGTGGGGAGTACCCCCTAGTCCAGGACACCGTCAGTAGCCCCCTGAACCGGTCTTCAAGTTGGGGACGCTCCTCGATTCTTCCAAACTGTTCTTCACCTTTGGTCGTTGGTCTTGAAAACTGGTTCAACAAATCTTCTCGTCTTTGATCTTGAGGATCGCCGAGGTCCGAAGAGTTTACACGTCGGGTATCCGAGGAGCCCCTTTAAGTTTCTGGCCTTTATCAATGCCTTGTTATTTTTATGCCATACCTCGGGTTTTAAGTTGTTCCCGAGCGGCAACGTCCTCTTGCGTCCGAGCTCCAACGTCGGACTGCATTCGAGGTATCTTTAGCAGTCGAGCACTAACGCCGGACCGCTTCCGAGCTCCAACGTCGGAATGTATCCGAGCCCCAACGCCGGATATGTCCAAGCTCCATCGCCGGACTATGTCCAAGCTCCAACGCCGGACTGTATCCGAGCTCCAACGCCGGACTATGTCCAAGCTCTAATGCCGGACTATGTCCAAGCTCCAACGCCGGACTATATTCAAGGTGTCATAGATCACCTTGGTTCAAAAAAGTTGAAGGAGTTTAGCCGAGCTTAGTGCCGGAAATGCCCTCTACAGAGCCAGCCACTGGCGTCCGAGCTTTATGCCGGACTTCTTCTGGGGTGTCTATTGTAGTTGAGCACCAACGCCGGACTGTATCCGAGGTGGTGCACCACCTCGACCATGGGCTAATTTATATGAATTTAATTCCGAATTGTGCAATGTAATCTCTGCCGAGATGTATAGCCAGTAGCCCTCAAGGTGCGTGTTGGCCTAATATCCGGGATGCACCTGAAGGAAAAAACAAACCGCTGACCCTAGTAGCCCTTGAGACTCAGGTCGATTCATAAAATCAGCCTGAGGATCAATTCCCAGCTCGGCAGCATACTTAGGAATGGAAACGCGGTGTGCAAAGTCCTCGAGACTTAGGTTGGGTGCGGCCGACCAACCTGAGGATAATAATCACCTCGAAAACTATATTGCGCTTTAAATTTTCTGCATTGGATTGCCAATGCAGTAGCCCCCGAGACACTGGTCGGGTGGCAACACCAGATCAGGGGATCGATGTGCCCTTTTAATATTTGTAAATAATAAGCCCGAAGCCTAGTAGCCCCCGAGGCTTAATGCGGGCACGGGAGGCCGAATTAAGGATCGATATCCATAGTAAAATCACAAATTATGTGTAATGACTCTATGTATCCAAGTACTTTACATCATTAATGCTCGGATCCACATTGTACAAAACTTTGTTGACCGACCATCGGCTTCAACCTCCTCGGCCAGCAGGCGAGGAGTGTTTGTCCTACTTTATAAAGCCTTTATGAGGGCAAAGATTTATGGCAAACAAGGCAATCCGGCCATACGGTTTCATAAACAAAGGTATGCAGAGAGACATGTTATATTATTGTTTAACATAAGAAACATCGTCCAAAGAAAATAGTCCCGTTATCGGTTCCTTTCTTTGGGTTGTCATGCTAAGCATGATCATGAAACCTCAGCTCCAATCAACGTGGGAGGAAAATACTGAGGATTTAGTTCGGGGAAAGCTTCCAAACTCTGTGGTCTAAATGAACCCAAATTTTCACTTCCGTTGCGACCGTTTATAATCTGAAAGTGACCCATCGTCGGCTTCTACCTCCTTGTAGATGCTACGCAGGGTGTTTCCGAAATAACAAAACAACCCTTAGCCGACGTCTCGGTGCCCGAAGGCGGTTGTGTTGGCGGAAATGAGGCAATCAGATATGCGGGCTTTATAACATGCACTTAGTCATAGGAGCTTAAAGTTGGGAGGCCAGAAGTAGCCCCCCGGTTAGTGTTCGGCGACAGCCAAGGTCAAGCCGTAAACACTTCGGCCAATGTTATGAACGGCCCGTCCTTTAATATAGTCATCGGACCGCTGACCAGTTTACGCTTATTGTGATAGTCAGTTTTCGGCTTTCTCCACTGTGGTGCTTAACCATGTGAGCTGGAAGCACAATCGCTGTGGTTCTCCCTTTGCACACCTACCCAAACAAAGCGGAACATAGGGGGCAAGCACAGGAGCCGGGCAACCCAACTATTGACCGAAGACACAATTCGAAACTGATGCATATATAGCAATATCCGAGAATTTTTGCCGAATCTCTAAAGGTGCCCGGCGTTGCACTGCGAGACTTATGCGGAAAACACACAAATAGTTGAAAAAGTGTCGTAGGATTGGAAAACCAAAAAAAATGTTAGGAAGAACTCGACGTCCGAACTAGATCAATTTTTCGGTGCCAATCAGAAAATTGGTCTTAGAAGAAAGAAAAAAATTGTGCTTCTGTCGTGCTTTAACATGACACATCCTATCTCAAGACTTCAAGCGGGTCAGCCTACGGCTTCAACCTCCTACCCCGAAGGCGGAGTACTTCTCGTTAGGCCAGTTTAGCAAACTTTAGCGGCTTTGAGAGAGAAATTAGGCTCCCCGACTATTGACCACACACTCGCGTCGAAAAAAGGAGTGATAGAAAAAAGACTTTGCAACGACTAAGAAGAAGAACACTTATTATAAAACAGCTCACATAAATTTTAGAGCCCCCGAGTGACTTGGGTAAAAGAATTTTATGTATAATGATCGTATGTACCGAAGTACTTGTATCATATCTGTGTTCACCTGAACTTTAAACGCGTCTTAACCGACCGTCGGCTTCTCCCTCTTCGGTCAAGGACCGAAAAGTGTTATGTACTCCACCTGTCGAGAATATCAACGGTGTTTCCGATAACCAGGCAATCAGGCCATAAGGCTGTAACAGACAAAGCGCGCTCAGGGAACTTATGCTATATTACGGACAAAGTGTAAGAAGCATCTTCGAAGAAAATAGTACCCCCACCGATACCTTTCTTCGGTGCTCATTTGTTACTATGAGACTTGTGCAATAGATTTTTTGTACTCATGAGTTCCGTTATGTGCCGACCATAATTGAAAACAATAAGAGCGCTAGCTTTCGGCTTCACCCAGTCTAAGGTCCGGCTCGGATGACCCGATCGTGACAATCGCAGAGGTGCTCCCTTTACTCCCTAGCCGAACAATTGGGAACGTAGGGGTAAACACAGGAGCGAGGCAACCCAGCTTGCAAATCGCTTAAGTCAACATGGTGCATATTGTGGCGTAATACACGAACAAGGAACGAAGCCGTACAAGTATAATCATTTGCAAGAGGAAAGGCTTCATAAAGGAAGCCCCTAAGTAAACGGGGTATGTGAGTTCGTGTGCCACAAGCAAAGTTTTGACCAGGAAGTTTTTCACAAACAACTTTTGCCAAAAAGGTATAATACTTGGTCGAATTGAACAAAGTTTTAAAACTGATAGTTTTTTAGCATGAAAGCGACTTAGCTGGTTAATGTGTTCGGCATCATGACGCGGTCCGAGCTTGGTGCAGGACAAGGTCTCAGCCCCCAAGCCCGATGTGGCCGAGCGAAGAGCTCGACACTCCGAAGAGGTGAAGCCCCCAGTCTAGCCGAGGTGATGGAGCAGGTCGCTGGGTGACACCGGAGTCTCCGGCCGAGTAGGTTGATGAAGCGACGATGCGGGGCTGCCAACACAGGGCAGCGCTCCAAGGCGACGACACAATTCGGTTGATGGAGGTGGGCGACAAGGACACCACGCCGAGGGGATAGTGTGGCCCGATCTAGGTCAATTTGCAGAGTTGCCGCGAAGATGCTGGCACAAGGACGCACGCTCAGGCAACGCCATGACTTGATCGATGCCAGCAGGACGACGCCAACGGCCCACAGAGTTGCCGTGTGACACAGTCGAAGTTGATTGCGGACGAAAACGTCGGTTAATGCAAAGCTAGTTTGCACTGCTCATCAGTTAGACTTAGCAAGTCGTGCTGCAAAAACTAGCACTTGATTGAGTTAGTTATGTGGCAAAGAAAAATATGTTTTTTGCCAGGGTACTAGTGCACGATAGCGACATCTATGTACTGAATTAAAACAGAAAAAAAACAGCATAAAGAAAAAGGAAAGAATTCCCTGATGGGCGCGGCCAGTGCGGGATTGTCTTCGGCCTATAATTGCATGGTACAGGACGTGCTCGGTGCGTACTCCTCGGACCCGGCGACGTGCAACACGCGAGGCCAGTACCCAGTTGATCTTGATGGGGCGCGATTAGACATCGCCGTCTGCTGATCTTCCTGCCGTGGTAGAACGCAGGATGTTGCGTGCGAGCACACCGCCGGTAGCAATTTTCCTTTGGACCTTGATCTCATACAAACGTTAGGGTTAAACCAATTGATCTAGTATGTGCAACATGCATGGAAAACAGATCACTCGCAAAAAGGCTGTCGCCATGCTTTAATAAAATATAACAAAAAGAAAAGGGAGGATGGAATATCTCCCTATGTATCGCGCTGTCTGAGCCGTATTGCTCCAAGCTCTTGCGAACGGGTGCGAGCGAAGCCAGTGCTCAGCCAACCAGTATATTGCTGATGTTCGTACGTCGCCGCCATTCTCGGCCATGTAGATTTTTAATGCTTAGCCGTCGCCATCGCAAAAGAAATTCCTGATCCGATCTAAAATCATATCTCAAACAAACTTGATTAAATTTCCCACGATGTGGTCGCAGCAGTTAGAACTTCAGACGACACTTGGGCGGATCAAGAAGTATTCAATAGAGCTAGTACTAGAATTAAATTGATCTCTACTTCCCGTAGTAGAAAGTACTACGGAGAACAAAACCGAGTTGGATACTTAGCTTGGATAGTACTAGTAATTGGCTTCGTACTCCTACGAGGGCGAGCACAATTCAACCGATGAGGATTGAGGAGCAACATCTGAATTACTCTTTACGTCTGCGCTTGTCCCTCCGCCCCATCTTACGTGAAGTGACCTGTGCGCGCACGCTAGCCTGCCAACGTTGGATCTTGCGCGAAAATAACCGCCACCAGCAAGACAAAAACTGATCTACAAACAGAACAGCAAAGCCGTAGAAACTATTCACAAAGGAATCAATTTATTCTGTATGAATTTTAGCTGAAAGATATAACCTGATCATCCCATCGGTCCGTGGCGATCACCCAGCAGGCTCTCAATGAACGCACCAATGTCAGTTCAATATCCGGCGTATCTCGTAGTAGGGGTCCTAAGCAAGGCGTCTTGGAGCGATGGTAACATGGACACGGGGTTTTACCCAGCTTCGGGCTCTCTTGATGAGATAATACCCTACATGCTGCTTTTGATTGTATTCATATGGGTGTAGTACAGAGTACATGTGTCTACCACGAGATTGTAGTCATGAATGAGATTTCTATTGACTAGCCTGGCCCCGGTTTATATAAGACACAGGAGGCCTAGGGTTTTAGGAGAGTCCTCGTCTTAGGCGCCAAGTCTTGTGGAGTCTTCCTTGTATGCGGCAGGGGTTGTCCGAACTGGCCCATGAGTATACGGCCATGGGGGTCCTCGGCCCAATCCAACTGATCGGGAGACGACGTGGTGAGTACCCCCTAGTCCAGGACACCGTCAATGGGCATCTCCATAGCTCATTGATTAGCCGCGTTGATGTGAGACTTTCTCCTTTTTTGTCTTCTCCACATAACCCCCATCATTATATTCGATTCCACCCATAGTGCTATATCCATGGCTCACGCTCATGTATTGCGTGAAGGTTGAAAAAGTTTGAGATTACTAAAGTATGAAACAATTGCTTGGCTTGTCATCGGGGTTGTGCATGATGAGAGCATTCTTGTGTGACGAAAATGGAACATGACTAAACTATATGATTTTGTAGGGATGAACTTTCTTTGGCCATGTTATTTTGAGAGGACATAATTGCTTAGTTAGTATGCTTGAAGTATTACTACTTTTATGTCAATATTAAACCTTTATCTTGAATCTTTCGGATCTGAATATTCATACCACAATTAAGAGAATTACATTGAAATTATGCCAAGTAGCATTCCACATCAAAAATTCTGTTTTTATCATTTACCTACTCGAGGACGAGCAGGAATTAAGCTTGGGGATGCTTGATACGTCTCCAACGTATCTATAATATTTTATTGTTCCATGCTATATTATATTCTGTTTTGGACATTAATGGGCTTTATTATACACTTTTATATTATTTTTGGGACTAACCTATTAACCGGAGGCCCAGCCCAGAATTGCTGTTTTTTTGCCTATTTCAGAGTTTCGCAGAAAAAGAATATCAAACGGAGTCCAAACGGAATGAAACCTTCGGGAACGTGATTTTCGGAACGAACGTGATCCAGAGGACTTGGACCCTACGTCAAGACATCAACCAGGAAGGCACGAGGTAGGGGGGCGCGCCTACCCTCCTAGGCACGCCCTCCACCCTCGTGGGCCCCATGTTGCGCCACCGACGTACTTCTTCCTCCTATATATACCCACGTACCCCCAAACTACCAGATACGGAGCCAAAAACCTAATTCCACCGCCGCAACCTTCTGTACCCGTGAGATCCCATCTTGGGGCCTTTTTCGGAGCTCCGCCGGAGGGGGCATCGATCATGGAGGGCTTCTACATCAACACCATAGCCTCTCCGATGATGTGTGAGTAGTTTACCTCAGACCTTCGGGTCCATAGTTATTAGCTAGATGGCTTCTTCTCTCTCTTTGGATCTCAATACAAAGTTCTCCACGATTCTCGTGGAGATCTATTCGATGTAATCTTCTTTTGCGGTGTGTTTGTTGAGACCGATGAATTGTGGGTTTATGATCAAGTTTATCTATGAACAATATTTGGATCTTCTCTGAATTCTTTTATGTATGATTGGTTATCTTTGCAAGTCTCTTCGAATTATCAGTTTGTTTGGCCTACTAGATTGATCTTTCTTGCAATGGGAGAAGTGCTTAGCTTTGGGTTCAATCTTGCGGTGTCCTTTCCCAGTGACAGTAGGGGCAGCAAGGCACGTATTCTATTGTTGCCATCGAGGATAACAAGATGGGGTTTATATCATATTGCATGAGTTTATCCCTCTACATCATGTCATCTTACTTAAAGCGTTACTCTGTTCTTATGAACTTAATACTCTAGATGCATGCTGGATAGCGGTCGATGTGTGGAGTAATAGTAGTAGATGCAGGCAGGAGTTGGTCTACTTGTCGCGGACGTGATGCCTATATACATGATCATACCTAGATATTCTCATAACTATGCTCAATTCTGTCAATTGCTCAACAGTAATTTGTTCACCCACCGTAATACTTATGCTCTCGAGAGAAGCCACTAGTGAAACCTATGGCCCCCGAGTCTATCTTCCATCATATTAATCTTCCAACACTTAGCTATTTTTCTTGCCTTTTATTTTACTTTGTATCTTTATTATAAAAATACCAAAAATATTATCTTATCATATCTATCAGATCTCACTCTCGTAAGTGACCGTGAAGGGATTGACAACCCCTTTATTGCGTTGGTTGCGAGGATTTATTTGTTTGTGTAGGTGGGAGGGACTCGTGCGTGGCCTCCTACTGGATTGATATCTTGGTTCTCAAAAACTGAGGGAAATACTTACGTTGCTTTACTGCATCACCCTTTCCTCTTCAAGGGAAAGCCAACGCAGTGCTCAAGAGGTAGCAGGGGATGAAAGACTTATCTGTTTTTGCAGCTCCCGGCAATCTTGGCTTGCCGTGGTCGGGTCTTTGGATCTGCAGCCCCCGGCAACCTTGGCTTGCCGGGGTCGGGGCGTCG
Source organism: Aegilops tauschii subsp. strangulata (assembly GCF_002575655.3). Taxonomy (NCBI): domain Eukaryota; kingdom Viridiplantae; phylum Streptophyta; class Magnoliopsida; order Poales; family Poaceae; genus Aegilops; species Aegilops tauschii. The sequence goes on from NC_053041.3 coordinate 513,920,825, forward strand.
TCCTGTTCTCTTTCCTCCAAACAGCTCAGCGGAAATGTCCATGCACCCTGTGAACCAAAAAGGACGGAAAGGAACAGTTAGACGCACACTTGACCTCTATGCTAGGGGTTAGTCGCTGCTAAGCACTATCAACCCTAACCGAGAGAGAGACTCAACCTAGCATGCATACTAAAACTTAGGGCGCCAGCGCTTCATTTATTTATGCTCAGGGTCTGCGCCTGGCTTTGTACAAAGGGTTACATGCCTTGTCGGCAAGGCTTGTACAAAAAGGTGGTCTGCCGGGGGGCCCGGCAACCGCGCCTTACGGGTAAAACTTGTGAAGATGTTCGATGTTCCAGGAATTGCTTACTGGAATACCATCTTCGGTCTCTAGGCGGACTGTGCCGGGCCTGGTGACTCGTATTACCCGATAAGGGCCTTCCCACTTTGGCGTAAACTTGTTGGAATTCTTGGCCGACTGAACACGCCGAAGAACAAGGTCGCCTTCCTCAAAGCTTCAGGCATGAACCTTGCGGCTATGGTAGCGGCGCAAGGCTTGCCGGTAGCGCGCTGCTCGCACAGCCGCCCGAAGATGATCTTCCTCAAGGAGTGTTGCGTCATCTTGCCGCAATTGCTCTTGCTCAAGCTCATCATAAGCGAGCACTCGGGATGACCCGTATGTGAGTTCCGTGGGGAGAACTGCTTCTGCCCCGTAAACGAGGGAGAAGGGTGTCTGGCCGGTGGCTCGATTTGGTGTCGTTCTGATTGACCAAAGAACCGCCGGCAATTCATCAATCCAACGTCTTCCGCACTTGTGTAGCCTGTCAAAAGTCCTTGTCCGGAGGCCTCGCAACACTTCAGCATTTGCCCTCTCAGCCTGGCCGTTGCTTCATGGGTGTGCAACAGAAGCAAAACAGACATTGCTGCCGAGGTCTTGAATGTATTGCATGAAGGTGCAGCTTGTGAACTGTGTGCTGTTGTCGGTGATGACTCTGTTTGGTACACCAAAGCGGCAGAGTAGCCCCTTGAAGAACTTGACGGCTGATTGTGCTATCACCTTTCTCACTGCTTCCACCTCTGGCCACTTCGTGAACTTGTCAATTGCAACGTACAAGTACTCAAAGCCCCCAACGGCATGGGGAAGGGGCCCGGTATGTCGAGCCCCAAGACCGAGAATGGCCAGGAAAGAGGGATTGTTTGGAGAGCTTGAGCTGGTTGATGAAGCTTCTTTGAATGGAACTGACACGCTTCACACTTGGTTACTAGTGTCGTTGCATCCTGAAGGGTAGTGGGCCAGAAGAAACCTTGCCGGAATGCCTTGCCGGCAAGGGCCCTCGACCCTATGTGGGAGCCACACATGCCTCCGTGTATCTCTGCCAACAGCTCCAGTCCTTCCTCCCGGGGAATGCACTTCAATTTCACACCGTTTGGTCTTTTTCTATACAGAACGTCATCTACAAACTGATACATGGCAGACCGGCGGGCTACTTTCTCTGCTTCTTCCTGCTCCTCAGGGAGTTCCCCTGTTTGGAGAAAATGGTGTGCCCATGCCGGAGCCTGAGGCTCGACAGCAAGGACTAAAGGCATCTCCTCTGCCATGGGGGCGGCTGTCTCCACGGCCAGGGCTTGACGCCCTGCCGGAGTCTGTTGCCCCATGGCAGCCTCAGCGTCCCCGGCAACATTTCTGTCGGCGGCTCCTGGGAGCTCGGTGGGAAAATACTTGTCGGGACCTGATTTCCTCTGCTTGTTCCGCTCTGTCAATGGTTCAATGGATGGTTGAGTTAGTCGAAGCACAAAGGTACCTGGTTCCACGGGCAGTTTGAGGGCAGCGCGTTTCGACAAGTAGTCGGCGATGCCGTTCTCCACTCGGGGAACATGCTCTGCTTGTATACCGTCAAAACGCTCCTCCAGCTTCCTCACTTCATCTACGTAGGCCTCCATCAACGGGCTCTGGTAATCCTTGTTAACTTGCTTGACGACAAGCTGTGAATCACCCCTGACGATGAGCTTCTTGATTCCGAGGTCTGTCGTGATCCTGAGACCGGCAAGCAACCCCTCGTATTCGGCAGTGTTGTTTGTTGACATATCCCTGGGAAAGTGCATCTGGACTACATACTTGGGGTGCTCTCCGGTGGGTGCGACGAGCAGCACACCAGCACCGGCACCTTGCAGCGAGAAAGCCCGTCAAAGTACATAATCCAGTCGCGACTTGTTTCCTTGCCGGGGAGAGTGGTCTCCTGGATCTCTTCGTCGGGCGTTGAGGTCCATTCTGCAATGAACTCTGCCAAGACTCTACTCTGGATTGTCGAAGTGCTTTTAAACTTCAAACCAAAGTTCGACAGTTCCAAGGCCCATTCCACAATCCTCCCGGTTGCGTCTGGGTTATGCAATATCCGTTGCAACGGGAGGCGGGTGACGATGGTGATCTCGTGTGCTTGGAAGTAATGGCGCAGCTTCCTCGAGGCCATAAGGAGGCCAAAGAGCAATTTCTGCACACCGGAGTACCTTGATCTAGCCCCCTGCAAGAGGGAGCTGACAAAGTAGACCGGGTGCTGCATCATCTTCTTCTTCTGCACTACTTCATTTGGTTGCGTCGCTTCTGCTCCAGTGACGTCAGATTCTATCGGGCGCTCTACCTCGCCACTGGCCAGCCCTGCCGTTGCTATCCCTTCTGCATTGACCTCCCTCTGCGCCACTAGCGCAGCACTGACCACTTGATTTGTTGCCGCTAGATACAGCAGCAACGACTCTTGTGTTTTAGGCGCAACCAGTATTGGCGTAGAGGAGAGGTATTTCTTCAAATCCTGCAGCGCTGCTTCGGCCTCTGGGGTCCATTCCATTGGGCTCAGCATACTTGGAGATGAATCTGCTCATGGCGGCAACACAGCCAGCAAGCCGACGCACATCCTTGATCCGCCTCGGCGCCTCAATCTGCTCAATGGCCTTGATCTTGTTTGGATTCGTCTCGATCCCACGCTATGACACAAAGAACCCGAGAAGTTTGCCGAACAAAACGCCGAAGACACACTTCTCAAGGCTCAGCTTGAGGTTGATCTTGCACAAATTTGCAAACGTCTCTTCTAAGTCTTGTATGAGTGATGCCTTGTCTTTGGTTTTGACCACTATGTCATCCATATAAGCTTCCATATTTCTATGTAGCTGGGGTTCAAAACCAATTTGGACTGCTCTTGCAAATGTTGAACCAGCACTCTTCAACCCGAAAGGCATTCGTATAAAACAATACGTACCACATGGGGTGATGAACGCGGTCTCTTCTTCGTCTTCTCTTGTCATGAAGATTTGGTGGTATCCTGAGTAAGCGTCAAGGAATGATAGCAAGTCACACCCAGCCGTGGAGTCTACAATCTGGTCAATGCGCGGCAAAGGGAAAGGATCTTTTGGACAAGCCTTATTGATGTCTGTGTAATCAATACACGGCCTCCATTTCCCATTTGCCTTGCGCACCACTACCGGATTGGCCAACCATGTTGGGTGGAGCACTCCTCTAACCAAGCCTGCCGCTTCCAACTTCCTGATCTCCTCTGTGATGAACTCTTGCCACTCTAAGGCTTGCTTCCTGACCTTCTGCTTGACGGGTCGCGAATGAGGGCAGACAGCAAGATGGTGCTCAATCACCTCCCTGGGAACACCGGTGATGTCGGATGCTTGCCATGCAAACACATCGACATTCGCCCGCAGGAAGGTGACGAGCGCGCTTTCCTATTTGTTGTCAAGGGTGGAGCTTATGGTGAAAGCCCCTCCCATGCCATCCTCCTTGACGGACACCTTCTTGGTCTCTGGCGGTGCAGCCCTGGATTTCTTGCTCTTGCCAATGGAGCTCTCTGGCATGTCCTCGACGAGAGCATGGCACTCCGAAGAGGTGCGCTTGCCGGAGCGGGTGTGAGAGGTCTTGCCGGTCTTCTTCCCTCCCGGGGCTTCGGCAGCAGGAGCAAGTGCCTTGGCGGCAGTCGCTGCAACGGCTTCCCGGTAGAGTTGGTTGGCGCAGATCAACACGTCTTTCTTGCCGGAGGGGACGGTGATGATGGTCATCGGCCCAGGCATCTTCAGCATGTTGTAGGCGTAATGTGAGGCCGCCATAAACTTGGCTAGTGCTGGGCGGCCGAGGATCCCGTTGTAGGGCAAGGGGATCTCGGCAACTTCAATAAAAATCCTCTCTGTCCTATAGTTCAGCTCGCCTCCAAATGTAACGAGCAGCGTGACTTTACCTTTCGGCTGCCTTCTTCCTGGATTGACCCCTTGAAACGTGCCCGTCTCTTCGAGGTCTCCGTCAGGAATCTGCAGCCTTTTGATCACAGCAGGCGAGATCAAGTACAGACTGGCCCCGCCGTCTACTAGCATTTTTGTCACCTTGAGGTTGCGTATTGTTGGTGAAACCAACAACAGCAAACACCTGATCGCAGTTGTGCGATCAGGGTAATCCTCGGTGTCAAAAATGATAGACGTGCTGGACCACTTCAGTGGCTTTTGAGCATCGAACGATCGTTCCGCCGCCGTGATCTCACGCGCCCACTGCTTGAGCTGGCGGTGAGAGGTGTGCAGCGAGTGTAAGTGCATCTAGTGCCCCTTAGTGATTTTGGTGTATTGAAGACTTATAAGTTAAGGTACTAATGTGTTTATGAGTGTACACAGGTCTATAAGTCTATGAGGAGTTTGGTATTTACAGAGAAAGTAGACCCCTAAAAATGAAGTTCTTCAACTGAAGACTTTGGATTTCTGAAGACTTTGAAAGTGAAGAAATTGGTGTGACCTTGAAGACTTGGTATTCATTCGAGGAACATGGAGCGTGAAGACTTTTGTTTTCGTAGTTTCATTTTATCTTTCTTGAGTCATAGGAAACACCGTACTGTTAAAGGGGGTCGAGGAAATACTAAGGAAAAATTTCCATGTGATGCTCAACTCAAAATCCTACACCTACCAATCCCTTCAAGTGAACCCTTTGGAAATCTCATACAGTTCAGTCATATTCTTCAGTGACAAAGACGAAGTTCTTCTGGTCTCTGAGGAATTTGTTCTGACTGAGGAGTTAGGAATTCGCCAGTGCGGATTGCCTACACAGTGAGGAACATGATAGCCCTGAGGAATTTGATACTCAAATTTCCGACCGTTGCTGTGCTACGCGCCAGCTGTCCCAAAATATCTACCCACCTAACGGTCATATTATTGAAGGGCATTTATGTCTTATCATGTCGGGCTGCTCCTTAGGCTATAAATAGCCGCCCCCTACGACCTCTAGCTGGTTGGCTGCTCCGAGAGAAACTGACACTTGTCATTTGAGAGCATCCCATCCTCCGAGGACACTGAGCGAAAATCATCGAGTGAGGAAAACCCAAACCCAAAGTGATTGAGCATCACTGAAGAGATTGATCCTACGTGGATCCGATGCTTGTTACCTTTGAAGACTGTGCTTCTTCCAGACGGTTAGGCGTCATGGTCTAGAGCATCCAAGAGGAATTGTGGATTGCCGAGTGACCGAGTCTGTGAAGGTTTGGAAGTCACCTGAAGACTTACCACGAGTGATTGGGCGAGGTCTATGTGACCTTAGCTCAAGGAGAATACGATGAGGACTGTGTGTCCTCAGGTTTAAATACCTAGCCGCTCCAACCAGACGTAAACTGAGACAACAGTTGGAACTGGTCTACCAAATCATTGTCTTCACCAAGCTTACTGGTTCTATTTCCTCAACGCTTTCATTTCCTCATAACTGTGTCGTGCTTTTGTTCATATCTGTGTTTGAAGACTTTGACTGAAGACTTTCTCAATTTCCCCAGTTCAATTTCTTCAGTCTGTTTGTCTTCATCCTGTGTTATCCTGTGTTTACGCTTTCTGTACTCTGTGCGAGTCTTCATTTCATCATTATGACCATGCTTGTGCTCTGTTATGTTTACTTTTGAGTACTTATTCTGCTGCAAGTAGTTCTTCGCTAAGGAATTTCCTCACCCGCAAATTCCTCAGTGAAGAATTCATAAAAATCGCCTATTCACCCCCCTCTAGTCGATATAACGCACTTTCAATTGGTATCAGAGCAAGGTACTCCCTTGTTCTGTGTGATTTTGGTTTAACCGCCTCGAGTTTTAGTTATGTCGACCGCAGGTATGATCAAGGTCTCAGCTGGGTGTCCTACCTTCGATGGGACGGACTACCCCTACTGGAAGAATAAGATGCGTATGCATCTTGAGGCAATTGATAACGATCTCTGGTATGTTGTGTAAAATGGTGTTCCCTCAGTTACACCTTCTCTGAACGCTACTGATGTGAAGAGATTCAAGCAACTCGATTCTCAAGCGAAGAATACCATATGTGGCCATTTGAGCAAAGGACGGTATGGAAGAGTGAGTGCTTTGGAAACTGCTAAGCTTATCTGGGATAGGCTGTCCAAAGTCAATGAAGGAGTCTCAACACAGCGTGACTCTCGAGTTGATGTTCTTCGCAATCTCTTCAACCGCTTCAAAAGACTCGACAATGAAAATGTTCAACAAACCTTCGATCGCCTCACTCACATATCAAATGAGCTTCAAGCGCTTGGTGCCACTGACATCACCGACCATGAGGTGGTGAAGAAATTGTTGAGATCGCTTGATTCCTCATTTGATACTCTGGCACTGATGATACAAGAGCGTGCTGACTACAAGTCACTTGATCCCGCTGATATCCTCGAGAGGCTAAATACTCATGAGTTCCAGCTTGCTGAAAAGAGAGATCTCTATGGTTCGAGCTATGGAAGATCACGTGCCCTGAAGGCCAAGGCAATGATGACTACGCTCCCACCTATTGCTTCATGGCAAAGGGTGCCAAGGTACTCAAATATACCTCCTCTGAATCTAGTGAGAATGAATCTGATGAAAATCTCAAGCCCAGCTACTCTAAACTTGCTAAGATTGCTGTGAAACAACAAAAGGCTTTTGAAAAGGTTCAAAATATGCTAGACAAAAGTGATGATATGTTGGGTGAAGAAATGGATCGCACTAAAACCTTGACTGACAATCTTCAGAGACTTCAGTCCAGGTTTGACAACCTTCAAGGTCATCATAACACTCTCTTATCTGATCATGAGAAGCTTTCTTATGAATTTCTTCAAAGAAAGCAAGATCTTGAAAAGCTAAGAGTGAGTTACGAAGATCTTCAGAAGGAGCGCAATTCATTACTTGCTCAACAAATCAGCGCTGCTCAGGAAGAATTTGTTCCTCCATTCTTGAAGTGCATTGAAAGTGAATCTGCTAATTCTTCACGTGAATGTTCAAATGCTTCTAATGCTACAAATTCTTCACCTATCTCTGCTATCACTAATTCCTCATCTGAGGACATTGCTAGTATCACTGATGATGCAGGGCTGAAGGAATTGTACATGACAGGCATGTACAAAAGCCTCAAAGGGCATCAGACTCTTTGTGATGTGCTCAAAAAGCAGATCCTCAACAGGAACCCTAGGAAAGAGGGTATTGCCTTTGAGAGGAAACTCAATGCTGATGGTACATATTGGAAGCCTGAGCAGTACCCCAAAACCTCATGGGTTGCTGCAAAGGGACCTCCAGTTGATCCATCCAATTTATCTGGCTTTACATGTGATTCTCCTCATTCTGCTGATGAGTCATTTGACTCCAACTATAAATTGTTCAAGAATCAGAATGGTGAAGTATTTGCTAGATATGTTGGCACTAACTGCAGGAACGGTTCTCCTATGAAGAAAATCTGGGTTCCCAAAAGGTGCCTTGAAAATCTTCAGGTGAATGTCCTCATGACACCACCAGTGAAGAATAGGAACCCCAGATCAAATTCTTGTGGACCCAATTCTTCATATGGATCCAAGTCCTCATACGGACCAAATTCCTCACGTGTATCAAATTCCTCAAAAGGATCAAAGTCCTCATATGATCATCATCGTGCTAACACCTCTGTTTCGCAAGGAAGAGCTAAGGCTATGAATATGAGCATTATTCTTCTAATCATTATGTTCATAAGTCCTCGAAGAATTTCTCTGCTTATTCATATGCTTATCCTAACTCCTCTTATGTGAAACGAAATGGACTGGCTTCTATGCCACCTTTCTCATATGAAGCTCACAGAGTGATGAACTCATTGCCACCCCTTCAGATGTGGGTGGTGAAGAAAAAGAACTAAATTCTTCTGCAGGGTTAGGTCTCCAGACGTGCTAAAACGTCTGAAGAATTTGTTGGAGACCTGAAAAGTGCCTGAAAGGATGCAGGATAATCATGAAGAAATGAACTTTCATTTCTCACGTCCTCATACTGCTTTATCTGTTCTATTGCTTGATGAAATTGATCTGATGAATTGATGTCATATTCTTCACTGATGAAGTATATGAGTTCGTAAGTTGCACTAATTCATCTGCAGGATGATCAACCCAAAGCCAATGAGTGGGTCCTCGATAGTGGATGTACAAATCACATGACTGGTGGAAAGAATCTATTGATTGATGCTCCCTTATCTCCATCGCATCTGAAGCATATCATCTTCGCTGACAAAGGAAAAAGTCAGGTATTGGGTCTAGCTAAGGTTGCGATCTCAAAGGATCGACACATGGACAAAGTCATGCTTGTCGAGTCCTTAGGATACAACCTCATGTCTGTCTTAATGCTTTGTGATCTTGATATGGTTGTTGTCTTTGGCAAGTATTGTTGTGTTGTGATCATGGAAGCTGACAATTCCAAAGTCTTTGAAGGCTTTAGGAGAGGAGACTTGTATCTTGTTGATTTCTCTACAGGACCACAACCAGCCGTGTGCCTACTTGCAAAAGCTTCAGAAGGCTGGCTATGGCATCGATGACTTGGTCATGCAGGCATGAGGAATCTACACACGCTTGCGAAGAAGAAGCATGTCATTGGCATTGAGAGTGTCAAATTCTTCAAGGATCACTTATGCGGAGCCTGTGAAGCTGGAAAGATGACCAAGGCTAAGCATCCAGCGAAGACAATCATGACTACCACTCAACCATTTGAATTGCTTCATATGGATCTTTTTGGTCCTAATCATTATTCTGCAGTTTCGAATGATGCATCTCAATATGGCTTTGTTATTGTTGATGATTACTCTCGTTACACATGGGTACATATTGTCACATACAAACACGAAGTGCAGGAAGTCTTCAAACGATTTTCCTCGAGGGCTTCAACCAACTTTGGTCTGAAGATCAAGCACATCCGAAGTGACAATGGAACTGAGTTCAAGAATTCTGGTCTTGATGACTATCTTGATGAACTTGGTATTACTCATGAATTCTGGTCGTGGAGCGCAAGAACAGGACTCTTGCTGAGATGGCTCGCACTATGCTTGATGAATACAAGACGCCTCGTCGTTTCTGGATTGAGGCAGGCGTCGTTTCTGGATTGAGGCAATTGATACTGCGTGCCACATCATCAACAGAGTATATCTTCACAAATTCTTCAAGAAGACTGCCTATGAACTCCTCACTGACAAGAAACCCAATGTGAGTTATTTCAAAGTCTTCGGTGCTAAATGCTGGATTAGAGATCCTCATCACAACTATAAATTTGCACCGAAAGCACATGAAGGTTTTATGCTTGGTTACGGAAAGGACTCGCACACCTACAGAGTCTTCAACAACGTTCTTCACAAGGTTGTTGAAACTGTAGATGTGCGGTTCGATGAAACTAATGGCTCGCAAAGAGAGAACCTACCTTCTGTGATAGATGAACCAACACCTGAGGAATCTATCAAGTTCACGGCTACTAAGGATGTCATTCCGACCGAAGAATCTGCTGAAGAATTCATTCCAGAACGTGAAGAATGTCAAGCTAATGCACCTGAAGAAAATGCTGAAGAAAATGGTGCTGAAGAAAATGCTGATCAAATTCCTCGACGACAACCAGCTCATCCTCGCGTTGCAAAAGAAGTGCAGATTGGGAAGATCATCGATGACACTGAAGCACCAGGTCCTCTCACACGCTCAAGAGCATCACATTTGTCTAACTTTTGTGGGCACTTTGCTTTTGTCTCTATCACAGAGCCCACTAAGGTAGATGGAGCATTTATGGAGCCTGAGTGGATTCAAGCTATGCAAGAAGAATTACATCAATTCGAGCTCAACAACGTCTGGGAACTGGTCAAATGTCCAGATCCTCGCAAGCACAATATCATTGGCACAAAGTGGATCTACCGCAACAAGCAAGATGAAAATGGCCTTGTGGTGAGGAATAAGGCATGTCTTGTAGCTCAAGGCTACACACAGGTTGAAGGAATTGATTTTGATGAAACTTTTGCACCTGTTGTTAGACTTGAGGCTATTCGCATATTACTTGCTTATGCTAACCATCATGATATCACTCTATATCAAATGGATGTGAAAAGTGCATTCCTCAATGGTAAGCTTGAGGAAGAAGTATATGTTGCTCAACCCCCAGGTTTTGAAGATCCAAAGAATCCTGACAAAGTCTTCAGACTCAATAAGGCCCTCTAAGGCCTCAAGCAGGCCCCTCGGGCGTGGTATGATACTTTGAAGGAATTCATCATGAAGAAAGGCTTCAAACCCGGTTCACTTGATCCTACTCTTTTCACTAAATCTTATGATGGTGAATTGTTTGTGTGCCAAATCTATGTTGATGATATTATCTTTGGCTGTACTGACCAACGTTACATTGACGAATTTGCCTATATGATGAGTGAAGAATATCAAATGTCTATGATGGGAGAATTGAAATTTTTCTTAGGTCTTCAAATTCGTCAACAGCAAAATGGCATATTCATATCTCCGGAGAAATACCTCAAGGACGTACTGAGGAAATTCGGCATGCAAGATTGCAAAGGCGTCAAAATTCCTATGCCCACAAATGGCCATCTATGCACTGATGAAAATGGTATTGACTTCGATCAAAAGGTATACCGCTCCATGATTGGTTCTTTATTGTACCTATATGCATCTAGGCCAGATATTATGCTTAGTGTTTGCATGTGTGCCCAATTTCAAGCTACACCGAAGGAATCACACCATAAGGCTGTGAAGCATATTCTTCGATATCTAGCTCACACACCAACACTTGGATTATGGTACCCCAAGGGCTCGGCTTTTTATCTCATTGGATATTCAGACTCTGACTATGCTGGTGATCGTGTGGACCGCAAGTCAACATCAGGCACATGCCATTTCCTCGGACGATCTTTGTTCTGTTGGTCCTCGAAGAAACAGAACTACGTATCACTGTCTACTGCTGAAGCTGCGTACATTGTTGCTGGTTCTTTCTGTGCTCAATTGCTGTGGATGAAGCAAACTCTCAAGGACTATGGCGTCAACGTGAAGAATGTGCCTCTCTTCTGTGACAACAAGAGTGCCATCAAGATTGCTCACAACCCAGTTCAGCACTCGAAGACAAAGCACATTCAGATTCGTCATCATTTTCTTCGTGATCATGTGTTGAAGGGCGACATTTCTATTGAGCATGTGAAGACTGAAGAACAGCTAGCCGATATCTTCACAAAGCCCTTGGATGAGAAGAGATTTAGCAAGTTGCGGTGTGAGCTAAATATCTTAGAATCTTCGAATGTTCTTTGAAAATGACACTCATCCTAACACTTATGCAAAATTGATGACTTAGATGTGCAACACATGAAGAAACGTTTTTTTTCAATCAATGAAGAATGACACTCTAACTGTGAAGAAATTAACGAAGAATTTGATTCTCAGAACCCTACGACAATTGTACGCGGTGTCTAAAATCATCATTATATGGTGGGTCACGCCACCACCAAAGTTGAAAATCTTCAATTTGAGTTTTTCCTCAGTTTTTGAAATTCCTCAGTTGTTCATTTTCTTCAACTTTGCATTGTCTTCACCTTTTCCGTCGTTTTTCTTCATTGGCTATATATATATATATATATATATACATACATACATACATATATGTGAGTTTATGTCCTCTACAACATTCACTTATTGCTAATTCTTCAAGCTACTTTTTTCTGCTAAGTGAATGTGATCGGACCCTTCCCCCTCTATGCTAAACTCAACCCATTCTATTCACAAATTCTTCATGTCCGTTCTAATTGAAAATCGTTCAAAATCTTCACTGTGTCCTTGTCAGCTAAAGAATTTGCGAACGGAACTTTTAACTTATCTTATCCAAAATTTTCGGTTTTGCTGCTCAAACCGTTTCGCATCCCACAATAACACTTATCTGTTCACCCACGATCTCACACGATCTCCACTTCTCAGTACATGGTTGACACATGTCAAGCGAATGAGAAGGGTCAGGGGCACGTTCGTCCAATTTCTTCGGGCGAACAGTTTTTCACCGTGGCTATAAATACCCCTCCCCTTCCTCACTTCTCTTTTACTCCGCTCGACCTCACGCCAGCTCGAGCTTCTCAAACCCTAGCGCCGCCGCTACTTCATCGTCACCGGTGAGGAAGAGCTTCACTGCTTCGACCTCGTCGCCATCGTACTCGCGTCGGCTGCGGATTTCTTCACTCCGCCACCGCCGTAGTTGTCTTCCTCAGCCGAGTTAGGGCGTGGAAGATCTGAACTGACGAACTTCACACGTACACCTCTCAGTTCATCGTGTTCTTCATCCAGGGTAATTAAAAGTTACTTTTACTACCCTCTTTGATTCGACAAATTTCTACAAAATCTTCAAAGGTGTTTATTCTTCAAATTCTTCACACACTAAACACCTCACATGTCATCTGTTCTTGATTCATTTCTCTAAGCTATATTTTTCTTCAAGATTCCTCATTTGTGTGGATTTCTGATCTGTACAACTCTGGAACCTAAGACAAAGAACACTTAGTGAAATTCTTCAAGACTCATCTGGTCAAATTCCTCAAACTTGTTCTTTTTGAAAAACCTCTGAGAACGCATATGACCTCTCCAAATTCCTCGCAACTATACTCTGTTCACAGGTACTCATGTCAGCTGCTGAATCACTAGGTTCTCATCAACTTAACTCATTTGCAGCATTCCTCGAAGAAAAGTTGCATACATCTTCAGAGAATTCCATTGTTCAAATTCCTCATCTGAAGAAAATGGCTGATGGAAAGAAGCCACAAAAGGGAGGAAAGAGGCCTGAGGTTAATACTGCTTTTGAGATCCCTGATGACATATATAAGGATTACTGCACTCCTGATGAGGCCAAGGTTGGCAAGGAGGACAAAAATCAGCGCAAGGTGCGCATCCAGAGGATAGAGAGGAGATGGGCAAGAGAGTGGAGGGAGTACAGGTATGTAACTCCCAAGTACATGAAGAAATTCGCACTCAATCCTCCATGCCCAAGACCTCAATTGGCACCTGGCCAAGAAGCAGATCCCACCAGCCTCAAGCGCGGTAAGGATTATCCTGATGAATGGGCCAAGTGCCAGGCCAAGTTGGCCAGACAAGCAAGAGAAGCAGTGAGGAAATTCAACGAAGACTCTGCTGCTGCGGCTGCCACTGCTGAGGCCTCTGCTAGCAAGCCAAAGAAGGCCATGGCAAAGAAGCCTGCTTATAAGCCAAGTGCTTCATCTTCAATGCCCTCACGGCCAGAATCTTCAAAGCCCTCACGGCCAACTCCTCATGCTTCTCCCGCTCCAAAGTCCTCAGCTCCTCCGCCAAAGTCCTCAACTGCTTCGATCAAATCCTCTGCACCTGTGCACCTTGCCACGTGCCAAAGGACGACAGGCATCTCTATTGCCTCAGGAGCTTCTGCTAGTTCCTCAGCTGCACCAAACTCTTCAACAGGACCCTCTCTGCTGAAGACAAAGTCCACTGCTGGATGTGGCTCTCGCCCAAGTCCTCACAAGAAGCAGGTCGCCTTTCAATTGTCGTCCGATGAAGACGAAGCTGATGATGATGAACTTGCTGAAATCATCACAGATAGACAAGTCAAGGCTGCTAGAGCCAAAGGAAGCAATGTGCCACTGCTTCTGGATCCTAAGCTGATCCTAGACTTCATCGACCTCTGGCACAAGGATCCCAACACGCCTTTGCCGGAGATGAACCTCACTCCTGGCCAAAGTCATATGCTGACTGCCTTCATCCAAGAAGAAAAATGGAAATTTGAGAAGGCCAGGCAGATCAAGAAAGCGCAGTACAAGAAGGAGCGCTTCCCGAAGAAAAACATTGTCTCAATGACAACTGAAGAACTTGTCAACATTCAATATGAGATCAAAAACCTCAGTGATGAATTTGACGTATACAGAGCTGACTGGCTTGGAGCCAAAGTCAGGTTTGTGAAATTGACTGAAGAGTTCACATCCAATGTTGCAGCTCCAACGCAACAAGAAAATCCTCAGGCTGAATCATCTGCTCAGCCGACTGAAGAAAATGCCAGCATCGTTGATGACATTCAGGTTGCTGAAGAAACTCAAAGCACCAGGGCTGATGACTGCATTCCAGCCGCTGAAGAAATTGCCAGGGCATCCACTAGTGGTGCACCTGAAGAAAATGAAGAAGTCAGAGCAACTGCATCAGTTGTGCCTGAAGAAAATCAACCAAATTCCTCTGCTACTCCTGCGCCTACCCCAACTCCAATCCTTCCATCTGCATCAGATGTGAAGAAGACCAAGGCTGCAGAGCATGCAGCAGTGAAGAAAAGGAAGGCATCAACTTCATCAGATTCTTCAGCGCCGAAGAAGATGAAGCCATTGACTAGCTCATTTGCAAATCCAATTGATGTTGTTCCTGTTTCCAGCATGCCATCAAAGGAACTTGTACCTTTCGATGAAGAATATGTGATCCCCAATGGATCTGATGAAGACATTCCCTCTGCTGCTTTCTCAGAGCAGATGGATGAAGAAATTGAAGCGGACGCAATCCCTTCAAATCCAATTGTCTCCTCGCCCATGCCTCAGTTCACTACTGAAGAGGTCGGCGTTGAGGAATTGGATGAACAAAATTCTGACGTGGACATTGGGAGTACTACTCCATTGATGAATGATGACTTTTGGGATAGTCAGCACCCCAACTCTCCTCTGTTCACGCCATTGCAGCAAATCCCTCAGTCCCCAGCACATACTGTTCCATTGGGCTCTGAAGAAACTCACCCCACTCCATCTGTTCATGAAGAAATTCCAGCCACTAGTGCTGATGAAACTGTTGCTGCTGAATCTTTGAAGACACAGACTGCCACTGAAGAGGAACCAGAAATTCCTCGGCCTGAAGAACCTGAGTTGCGATTCCCGAGGATGTGATGCAACTGACTGACACTCCTCAACCCAAGCCAAAGGATCCATTCTCCAGGAAGCAAAAATTCAAGACTGATGATTTCTTCGGCGAGCGTGTATTCTTCACAGATTACAACCCCTATGACTCTGCTCGCATTAGGAAGAGGCGTTTCTGGACTGCCAGCCAGGCAAATTTCTATTCCTCAGTGATGTTCAACAAAGACAAAGTCTTCGATCATGAGCACATTCCTCACATGGATATGGAATCTCTGTCGTGCTTCGTGCCAGTCCTCAGTGTTCTTCATGACTCTGAACTGTTAAATTTCTGCACTGATATATGTGATTGGAATGAAGAACTCATTCTTCAATTTTATACAATGTTGCACATCACCGGAGACTCTGAATATGTGAATTCCTGGGTGCTGGACTGGATGACCGAAAACACTCACTATAAGGCACAGACTACTGAATTGCTTCGTGCTTTGCCTCTCAGTCCTCCTCATGAAGCTGCTCGTTGTGTCTACAGTGAGCCTGAGCTTACAGATCACTATATGCAAGTGCTGATGAAGCCATTGAAGCCAGGTCAGGCCCCAAGAACAAAATTCCTCATGAAGGAATTGTTATATGTGCCTCGGACTGTCTATCGCATTTTGACGAAGACATTGAGTCCCATCAAGGGCCACGACTCGAATGAAGAAGAGGTCGTTGGCATCATGAAGAATCTGCTATTCAATATCATTCATGACGTCCCCGTCAACTTCCATGATTTCTTCATGAGGACTCTGGCAAATGTCGCAATGTCACCGTTTGAGTCGAAGCCTTATGCTCCCTGGATTATGAGATTCATCAGAACAAGGTCTTCACTCAACTACAAAGCTGATACTCTGAACCATTGCAGCTACTTGCCCCCAATTGAAGTCCTCAAACGGACGTTTTCCTCAGCTGATGACAAGGGCAAGGCCGCTGCTGTTATTGATGAAGGCATTCGTCCATTGGATGGTCAATTTTGCAAAGCTGCATCTTACTCCACCAATGATGACTCTGCCACTCATGACACTGCCGCCAATGCAACCAAGCAAAATCCTCAAGGCACAGCTCCCAGGGTGATGACTGATCGTGAGCTTCTCCCCAGTCTTCACCAGAAGGTTGATCGAAATCACAAATGGGTCAAGCGTCAGTTTGGTTCAATTCTTCACAACATGACTGCTACCCAAAATGCAGTGAAGAAAAACCATTACTACCTCCATGAAACCTTCAACCGTACCTGGGCTGTTCTGTCTCACATTTATAGCGAAGATCTGAAGAAAATGGGTCTCAAGGAAGATTTTGACTGGTCTACTCCGCCACTGAAGAAATACAAGAAGGTCAAGGTTCCTTCCTTGGTGGCCAGCTCGTATTCTTCATCACGCGACACCAACGAGCATGAAGACTTGTATGACACTGCGGCAAGCCCTACATCGACAAATGACCCCAACAACGCTGGCGCTCCTTCATCAACTTGATATTCTTCAGGGGCGTTAGTCCTCATTTTCGATCCTTTTGGTCATTCGATGACAAAGGGGGAGAAATTTGAGTTAGTCTTCAAGCAGGCCTATCTTATATGGGCGTTTTTTTTGCTAAGTTACAACTCTCGTTCTTCTGATGACTTTGCTGGATCAAGTTGTGAACTTAAAGTCTATGGTGGCCTGATACTTTTGCTGTGATTTTTTGCATGCTTATTCCTCATTAATGTTAATGCACGCATGCTGAATTACATCAGTCACCATATTTCATCATGCATTTCAAATTCTTCATATATTATGCCAAATGCGTGTATGAATTACAAGATATAGGGGGAGATCTCCATGATTTTACTCTTCAAGTGTGCATTGCTTCAAAAGCAAATTCCTCACTATGCACATCTTCAGGGGGAGTTCTTCTATATCTTGCAATCAAATTCCTCAATTTCAGTATTTACACTTCATATGATTATCCCCGTTGAAAACTTAACCTATATTGTCATCAATCACCACAAAGGGGGAGATTGTAAGTGCATCTAGTGCCCCTTAGTGATTTTGGTGTATTGAAGACTTATAGGTTAAGGGACTAATGTGTTTATGAGTGTACACAGGTCTATAAGTCTATGAGGATTTTGATATTTACAGAGAAAGTCGACCCCTAAAAATGAAGTTCTTCAACTGAAGACTTTGGATTTCTGAAGACTTTGAAAGTGAAGAAATTGGTGTGACCTTGAAGACTTGGTATTCATTTGAGGAACATGGAGCGTGAAGACTTTTGTTTTCGTAGTTTCATTTTCTCTTTCTTGAGTCATAGGAAACACCGTACTGTTAAAGGGGGTCGAGGAAATACTAAGGAAAATTTTCCATGTGATGCTCAACTCAAAATCCTACACCTACGAATCCCTTCGGGTGAAGCCATTGGAAATCTCATACAGTTCAGTCATATTCTTCAGTGACAAAGACGAAGTTCTTCTTGTCTCTGAGGAATTTGTTCTGACTGAGGAGTTAGGAATTCGCTAGTGCGGATTGCCTACACAGTGAGGAACATGATAGCCCTGAGGAATTTGATACTCAAATTTCTGACCGTTGTTGTGCTACGCGCCAGCTGTCCCAAAATATCTACCCACCTAACGGTTATATTATTGAAGGGCATTTATGTCTTATCATGCCGGGCTGCTCCCTAGGCTATAAATAGCTGTCCCCTACAACCACTAGCTGGTTGGCTGCTCCGAGAGAAACTGACACTTGTCATTTGAGAGCATCCCATCCTCCGAGGACTTTGAGCGAAAATCATCGAGTGAGGAAAACCCAAACCCAACACCTACAAACCCAAAGTGATTGAGCATCACTGAAGAGATTGATCCTGTGTGGATCCGACGCTTGTTACCTTTGAAGACTGTGCTTCTTCCAGACGGTTAGGCGTCATGGTCTAGAGCATGCAACAGGAATTGTGGATCGCCGAGTGACCGGTCTGTGAAGGTTTGGAAGTCACCTGAAGACTTACCACGAGTGATTGGGCGAGGTCTGTGTGACCTTAGCTCAAGGAGAATACGGTGAGGACTGTGTGTCCGGGACTGTGTGTCCTCAGGTTTAAATACCTAGTCGCTCCAACCAGACGTACAACTGAGACAGCAGTTGGAACTGGTCTACCAAATCATTGTCTTCACCAAGCTTACTGGTTCTATTTCCTCAACTCTTTCATTTCCTCATAATTGTGTCGTGCTTTTGTTCATATCTATGTTTGAAGACTTTGACTGAAGACTTTCTCAATTTCCTCAGTTCAATTTCTTCAGTCTGTTTGTCTTCATCATGTGTTATCCTGTGTTTACGCTTTCTGTACTCTGTGCGAGTCTTCATTTCATCATGATGACCATGCTTGTGCTCCGTTATGTTTACTTTTGAGTACTTATTCCGCTGCAAGTAGTTCTTCGCTAAGGAATTTCCTCACCCGCAAATTCCTCGGTGAAGAATTCATAAAAATCGCCTATTCACCCCCCTCTAGTCGACATAACGCACTTTCAGCAAGGCACCACCGTCGACGCACATAGCCTCTATAGCTTTCTGGAACTCATGCTCGCCGGACTCGTCGTCCTCGTCATGATCGTCGTCTTCCTGCTTCTTGTCGCGGCCCCGAGCGGGCCTTTCTTGTTGATTATCCTTGCCGCGGCGACCAACTTGGCCGCCACGCTTCTTGCCGGATCCTTCAGCACCATCCTGGCCCTTCTCCTTGTCCCGCCTTTCATATTCGGCTTTCTGCTTCTTTGCGAGTTGCTTGACTTGTCGGCAGTTCTGGAGGTCATGGCCCTTGGTGCGATGGATCTTGCAGTACTGCTTGTCGGAGCCTCCTGGTTTGTCGGCAGCCGCCAAGGCCGGCAGGCGGCGCACCCGGCAACCTCCTTGTCGGGGTCGTCAGCCTTGGTCTTCTTGGCAGCGCCAGCATCGTCGGATCCCTCAACGGCAAGCACGGCCTTACCCTTGCGCTTCCTGTTGCGGCGTCGGCCCTTCTTTGTCGGGGTGGCGGCATCTTCGTCTGTGGAGTCGGTTTCCGCACCGGCATCTTCGCCGGGGTACTTCCTCCCCTCTTCAGCTCGAGGACATCTATCGGCTAGAACATAAAGTTCGGCCACATCCTTGACCTTGTTCATCACCAGCTCTTCACGCATCTTACGGTTACGCACATTCTGATGGAATGCACTGATGACAGGAGCGGGATGAACATCCGGGATATTGTATTGCACTCGGCTGAATCTCTGTATGTACTTGTGCAGATTTTCGCCTTCTTTCTGGGGGATGACATGCAAATCGCTTGCCTGGCCATGAGCTTGGTGGCCTCCTGTAAAGGCGCCAACAAACTCATGGGCACAGGTCCGACCAAGAAGAAATGGAATCCGCTGGCAAGTGCATCAACCACGACATGACGTTGGGTTTAAGTGCCAACGGGAAGTAATTGGCAAGCACCTTGTCGTCGCGAGCTCCGGCCGCCTGCATCGTGATGGTGTAGATGCTGAGGAACTCCGACGGGTGGGTCTTGCCGTTGTACTTCTCGCCGACATCATGCTTGAACGTGTGTTGAGTGGGCCACTGGAACCGCCACAGCTCACGGGTAAAAGCTGGGCAACCCACCTCGTAAGGTAGGCCACCAGAGCCTCCCGGTGCTGGGTGGTCCATAGCGGGCCCTGCCTACCTATCTGACTGGTGGCGCGCTTCCCGCCGTCGCTCGATGGTGGTTCAAGCATCTTCATGGGCTCGCTCCCGAAGAACTTGGCGTTGATCGCGGTGGGTCCGTGGGTCGGACGACGCTATGGAAACGTTATCACAAGCGTCGTCCCGACGGACCGGCGCCCGCGGTAGCTGGCATGGAGGAGGAGAATGCACCGTGGCTGCAGCGCCTCCGGTCCTTCCACCACTGGCGTGCGGTGGCTCGACAGAGCGTCGGCCTGAGGGCCCCGTTGGTCGCGGCTCATCTTTGTTGGCGATGCCGACGAGGCTCCGGATGGTGGCTCTCCACTCGTCGAGCTTTTCCGCAACATGAGGGAAGTCGAGGAGCAGCTGCGCGCACGCTAAGGCCTCTGCTGGCGTGGGCGGCGGCGAAAGCTGCGTGGACCGTGACGCGCTCCGACTTCTAACCATGTTAGAAGGAGCTCTATCACGGCCTTGCGGCTGCGCGCCATTTTCGCCAGCGCCTCAGCATGCATACTGGTCTGGCGCGTCCCGTGACTAGTGCATGGGGTTCTTCCCACGGCGGCGACCGGGGTCACTGGCGTGGTGGCGCTGCTCGTCGTGCACGACCTGGGAAGACCATGTTGCGGGTGCTGGCGTGGGCGTCCTGGAAGTCGCCGCGCCACCTGTAGGTGGCACGACGCCGCTCTTGGAGGGCCCCGTGCCGCCTGTGGGGGGCATGGCTCCATTTTTGGATTTAGCGGCGTGCGGTCCGTCGTCTCGTGCGCGAACGACGCCGCTCGCTGGGCTCTGGTTGCCAGAGCATCGTGGGTGCTCGCGAGCCGCGCCTCAGCTCCCACCCACGACCGTTCCGTCGCCCGCCCGCCCTGGTACGGGTGGTTCGGCTCCAGATGAACCGATCGCCGTGATCGTCGTCTTCTTATGAGCCATGGCGATGGAGAACTGCTACACTAACTGCTAGGCCGGATTTTCACAACTGCGCCCCCTACCTGGCGCGCCAGAGATGTCGGGGGAAATGACACCTATGGGATCACGGGGATCCCTTCTGCGGTTGGCGTGCACGGGGTTGTGCAAAGAGCGGGTCTAGGAGCCAGCACAAGGAGATTTTACCCAGGTTCGGGCCGCGTAGATGCGTAATACCCTAGTCCTGCTTTGGTGTATATTTGAGTGTTCTTGAGTTCTTGAACTAGCTACAGTGCGTGCGTCGTCCAAAAGATCTGAATCCTTCCTCAGTACGCCTCGGGCCTCCTTTTATAGTCAAAAGGGGTCGCCACAGTGGCACACAGGAGGTGGAAAGGTATACATTGTACAAGCTTATCGTCTGTCATTACAGGACAAAGCGCATTAAATGCGCTACTTAGGTGTCCCCTTGCTTTACCGGGGATGGTAACGAGGCCCGTACCGTCCGTCGCCGCTCCGTCTTGCTCCGACACGCGTCCAGGCCAACGAGGCATGCAGCGCCACGTAGGCTGGCTGGCTGCTGAGCTGGCATGGTGGTAGGCTCTTCACGAAGATCTGCATGCCACCACGCAGGTGCTTGACTAGTTGGATTAGGAGCCACGTACTGCCACGTGGGTACTTGCCTTAGTCGGTGGGTCGACCGCTGAGCTGGGGCGGCAAGGTCTTGCCGCGGTCTTGTGTATATTCCCGGCAAGGGTCTTGCCGGGGCCTTGTGAGTGCCCTCGGCAAGAGTCTTGCCGGGGCCTTGCGGGTGTCTTCGGCAAGGTGCCTCACTGGGGCCTCGTGGGCATCCTCGGCAAGGAGCCTTGCGGTTGTCTTGTCTTCTGGTCCTCATCTAGGATTTGTAGGCTCTCTGTCTTCACAAAGATCTGCATGCCACCATGCAGGCACTTCCCGAGCCTTGGTTCCAACGTTGTCGATGGTGTCGGAACTCTCAGGCTCAAGGGTGGCTACGATGTTGGCGTTGGGCGAGCTGCCCCGGCAAGGCTCTTGCCGGGGCTGTATAGGCCGCCCCGGCAAGGGTCTTGCCAGGGGAAAGCCCATCTAATCGCTCTGTCTTCTGCGCCCTTGGTTGGAGCTCTACTCTGGTAGCCTTTCACTTCTGCTTCCCTCCTCTGCCCTGCTAAGTGTGGTAGCAGGCGTGGCTCTGACTGCCCATGCACAAGTAAAGGGGTACAAAGGAGAGCTCCTACTTTCGTACACCGACACAACGTAACTGAGTGATTATAAAGATGCTCTACAGGTGTCTCCGGTGGTGTTTGTTGAGTTGGCATAGATCGAGATTAGGATTTGTCACTCTGTGTATCGGAGAGGTATCTCTGGGCCCTCTCGGCAATGCACATCACTATAAGCCTTGCAAGCAATGTGACTAATGAGTTAGTTGCGGGATGATGCATTACGGAACGAGTAAAGAGACTTACCGGTAACGAGATTGAACAAGGTATTGAGATACCGACGATCGAATCTCGGGCAAGTAACCTACCGATGACAAAGGGAACAACGTATGTTGTTATGCGGTTTGACCGATAAAGATCTTCGTAGAATATGTGGGGGGCTAATATGAGCATCCAGCTTCCGCTATTGGTTATTGACCGGAAACGTGCCTCGGTCATGTCTACATAGTTCTCGAACCAGTAGGGTCCGCACGCTTAACGTTCGGTGACGATCGGTATTATGAGTTTATGTGTTTTGATGTACCGAAGGTTGTTTGGAGTTCCGGATATGATCACGGACATGACGAGGAGTCTCCAAATAGTCGAGACATAAAGATTGATATATTGGACGGCTATATTCGGACACCGGAAGTGTTCCGAGTGATTTCGGAGAAAACCGGAGTGCCAGAGGGTTACCGGAACCCCCCGAGGAACTAATGGGCCTAGATGGGCCTTAGTGGAGAGAGAGAGAGGGGCGGCCAGGGCAGGCCGCGCGCCCCCTCCCCCTTGAGTCCGAATTGGACTAGGAGGGGGCGGCGCCCCCCTTTTTCCTTCCCCTCTCCTACTCCTTCCTTCCCCCTCCTAGTAGGACTAGGAAAGGAGGAATCCTACTCCTACTAGAGGAGGATTCCTCCCCTCCTTGGCACGTCCTAGGGCCGGTCGGCCTCCCCCTTGCTCCTTTATATACGGGGGCAGGGGGCACCCTAGAACACACAACAGACAACTGTCTTAGCCGTGTGCGGTGCCCCCTCCACCATAATCCACCTCGGTCATATCGTCGTAGTGCTTAGGCGAAGCCCTACGCTGGTAACTTCATCATCACCGTCATCACGCCGTCGTGCTGACGAAGCTCTCCCTCGACACTCAGCTGGATCGAGAGTTCGTGGGACGTCACCGAGCTGAACGTGTGCAGATCGCAGAGGTGTCGTACTTTCAGTACTAGAATCGGTCGGATCATGAAGACGTACGACTACATCAACCGTGTTGTCATAACGCTTCCGCTTACGGTCTACGAGGGTACGTGGACTACACTCTCCCGCTCGTTGCTATGCATCACATAGATCTTGCGTGATCGTAGGATTTTTTTGAAATTACTGTGTTCCCCAACATTGCGCCCTATGGATGTATCTCGGCTTCCTGGAGGACTGGGATGCGGGGTACAACTGGGGGTCTGTCGGCCTAGCTTACCTATACTGCTCGGTACGATAAAAATCTCAATACTCGTTTTTTCACCATTGTATGTTGTTTTAGATTGTGCTATCTGCTCATCATCACTTCATATTTGTAGCTGGACGACGCAACGCAGAGGAGCGAAGAGACCTCTGGCATGTGTGGATTTGTTTGGGCCCTTTCAATTTGGATGTGGGAGCAGTTTTCGGTCGACCGTCCTGAGAGAGTTCGCTCGCGTGCATGAACGGATTATGGCGAAGAAGGCTATAGTGCTTGATACCCGACCGCCGCGTACGCTTGGGACAAGGTGAAGGTATACACGGGCCAGGCCACTATGCTGTACAAGCTCTTCAGCAACGAGCTGGACAACCTATCAGATTTCCAGGTATACCAAGTAGCTTATCAATCGTTTGGTAGCAACTTTCATTGTTCTTAACAATCCTTCTGTAGGTGAACTGGCTTCCGTACCACAACCGAGAATGGGGGTTCGAGCTCAACTCGATGTGCGAGGAGGATCGGCTTGCCTGGCGGTGCATTGTGCCCTTGATATGTGTGTACGCCGTCGAGTGGCGCTTACCACAGCGTGTGGCCACACAGTTTGGGATCTTGCAACATACCCCACCAGGTAGACCCAAGGACACCGGCGGCTCCGACCTTCACTGGTGAGGACATTGTTCTCTACTTGATGTGTTTTCGTTTGTGTTTGCGTTGTCATGACGTCCGCTGCTTCCTATGCCTTGCAGGAAGAGTAGAAAGAATTGTTAGTCCATCACAGACTGGGGGCACAAGCACCAGGAGCACGTGAAAGCGTGGGATGAGAGGAGGTATCGCAAAGACGGCGAGAGGAGAGTGGTTAACTGGGGCACCTACCCTGAACGCCACCTGAAGTGGTATGACGATGGTGTCAAGTACCGTGTATGCCTAAGGCCGCAGTGGACGGAAGACTATATCGCCGAATTGGAGGATAATGACAGCAAGGACGAAGCTTACCGTGGTCGGCTCAGAGATCTCGAAGGTGATTTCAGGGAGTATGCACCCCTGATGAACATAGTGGTAAGTGGTGTTCTCATTTGTTTTGAGCCATGAGCAGTTTTGAGCCTTTAACATAATGCTTACTGTTGGGGAACGTAGTAATTTCAAAAAAATTCCTATGCACACGCAAGATCATGGTGATGCATAGCAACGAGAGGGGAGAGTGTTGTCCACGTACCCTCATAGACAGAAAGCGGAAGCGTTAACACAACGCGGTTGATGTAGTCGTACGTCTTCACGATCCGACCGATCAAGTACCGAACGCACGGCACCTCCGAGTTCAGCACACGTTCAGCTCGATGACGTCCCTCGAACTCCGATCCAGCCGAGTGTTGAGGGAGAGTTTCGTCAGCACGACGGCGTGGTGACGATGATGATGTTCTACCGACGCAGGGCTTCGCCTAAGCACCGCTACGATATTATCGAGGTGTAATATGGTGGAGGGGGGCACCGCACACGGCTAAGAGATCAATGATCAATTGTTGTGTCCATGGGGTGCCCCCTGCCCCCGTATATAAATGAGCAAGGGGGAGGCGGCCGGCCTAGGAGGAGGGCGCGCCAAGGGGGGAGTCCTACTCCCACTGGGAGTAGGACTCCTCCTTTCCTTGTTGGAGTAGGAAAAGGGAAGGGAGAAGGAAAAAGAAGGAAGGGGGCGCCCCCCTCCCTAGTCCAATTCGGACTAGTCCATGGGGAGGGGTGCGGCCACCCTTTGGGGCCTTTCTCTCCTTTCCCGTATGGCCCATTAAGGCCCAATACGAATTCCCGTAACTCTCCGGTACTCCGAAAAATACCCGAATCATTTGGAACCTTTCCGATGTTCGAATATAGTCGTCAATATATCGATCTTTACGTCTCGACCATTTCGAGACTCCTCGTCAAGTCCCTGATCTCATCCGGGACTCCGAACTCCTTCGGTACATCCAAACACACAAACTCATAATATAACCGTCATCTAACTTTAAGCGTGCAGACCCTACGGGTTCGAGAACTATGTAGACATGACCGAGACACGTCTCCGGTCAATAACCAATAGCGGAACCTGGATGCTCATATTGGCTCCCACATATTCTACGAAGATCTTTATCGGTCAGACCGCATAACAACATACGTTGTTCCCTTTGTCATCGGTATGCTACTTGCCCGAGATTCGATCGTCGGTATCTTAATCCCTAGTTCAATCTCGTTACCGGCAAGTCTCTTTACTCATTCCGTAATACATCATCCCGCAACTAACTCATTAGTTACAATGCTTGCAAGGCTTATAGTGATGTGCATTACTGAGTGGGCCCAGAGATACCTCTCCGACAATCGGAGTGACAAATCCTAATCTCGAAATACGCGAACCCAACAAGTACCTTTGGAAGCACCTGTAGAGTACCTTTATAATCACCCAGTTACGTTGTGACGTTTGGTAGCACACAAAGTGTTCCTCCGGTAAACGGGAGTTGCATAATCTCATAGTCATAGGAACATGTATAAGTCTATGAAGAAAGCAATAGCAACATACTAAATGATCGGGTGCTAAGCTAACGGAATGGGTCAAGTCAATCACATCATTCTCCTAATGATGTGATCCCGTTAATCAAATGACAACTCATATCTATGGCTAGGAAACATAACCATCTTTGATCAACGAGCTAGTCAAGTAGAGGCATACTAGTGACACTCTGTTTGTCTATGTATTCACACATGTATGAAGTTTCCAGTTAATACAATTCTAGCATGAATAATAAACATTTATCATGATATAAGGAAATAAATAATAACTTTATTATTGCCTCTAGGGCATATTTCCTTCAGTCTCCCACTTGCACTAGAGTCAATAATCTAGTTCACATCGCCATGTGATTTAACATCAATAGTTCACATCACCATGTGATTAACACCCATAGATCACATCGTCATGTGACCAACACCGAAAGGGTTTACTAGAGTCAGTAATCTAGTTCACATCGCTTATGTGATTAACACCCAAAGAGTACTAAGGTGTGATCATGTTTTGCTTGTGAGATAATTTTAGTCAACGGGTCTGTCACATTCAGATCCGTAAGTATTTTGCAAATTTCTATGTCGACAATGCTCTGCGCGGAGCTACTCTAGCTAATTGCTCCCACTTTCAATATGTATCTAGACCGATACTTAGAGTCATCTAGATTAGTGTCAAAACTTGCATCGACGTAACCCTTTACGACGAACCTTTTTTCACTTCCATAATCAAGAAACATATCCTTTTTCCACTAAGGATAATTTTGACCGCTGTCCAGTGATCTACTCCTAGATCACTATTGTACTCCCTTGCCAAAATCAGTGTAGGGTATACAATAGATCTGGTACACAGCATGGCATACTTTATAGAACCTATGGCCGAGGCATAGGGAATGACTTTCATTCTTTTTCTATCTTCTGCCGTGGTCGGGCTTTGAGTCTTACTCAAATTTCACACCTTGTAACACGGGCAAGAAACTCTTTCTTTGACTGTTCCATTTTTAACCACTTCAAAATCTTGTTAAGGTATGTACTCATTGAAAAAACTTATCAAGCGTCTTGATCTATCTCTATAGATCTTGATGCTCAATATGTAAGCAGCTTCACCGAGGTCTTTCTTTGAAAAACTCCTTTCAAACACTCCTTTATGCTTTGCAGAATAATTCTACATTATTTCCGATCAACAATATGTCATTCACATATACTTATCAGAAATGCTGTAGTGCTCCCACTCACTTTCTTGTAAATACAGGCTTCACCGCAAGTCTGTATAAAACTATATGCTTTGATCAACTTATCAAAGCGTATATTCCAACTACGAGATGCTTGCACCAGTCCGTAGATGGATCGCTGGAGTTTGCATATTTTGTTAGCACCTTTAGGATTGACAAAACCTTCTGGTTGCATCATATACAACTCTTCTTTAATGAATCCATTAAGGAATGCAGTTTTGTTTAACCATTTGCCAGATTTCATAAAATGCTGCAATTGCTAACATGATTCGGACAGACTTAAGCATCGCTGCGAGTGAGAAAATCTCATCGTATTCAACACTTTGAACTTTGTCAAAACCTTTTTCCGACAAGTCTAGCTTTGTAGATAGTAACACTACTATCAGCGTCCGTCTTCCTCTTGAAGATCCATTTATTTTTATGGCTCGCCGATCATTGGGCAAGTCAATCGAAGTCCATACTTTGTTCTCATATATGGATCCCATCTCAGATTTCATGGCCTCAAGCCATTGTGCGGAATCTGGGCTCACCATCGCTTCTTCATAGTTCGTAGGTTCGTCATGGTCTAGTAACATAACCTCCAGAACAGGATTACCGTACCACTCTGGTGCGGATCTTACTCTGGTTGACCTACGAGGTTCAGTAACAACTTGATCTGAAGTTTCATGATCATCATCAATAACTTCCTCACTAATTGGTGTAGGTGTCACAAGAACCGGTTTCTGTGATGAACTACTTTCCAATAAGCGATGAGGTACAGTTACCTCATCAAGTTCTACTTTCCTCCCACTCACTTCTTTCGAGAGAAACTCCTTCTCTAGAAAGGATCCATTCTTAGCAACGAATGTCTTGCCTTCGGATCTGTGATAGAAGGTGTACCCAACTGTCTCCTTTGGGTATCCTATGAAGACACATTTCTCCGATTTGGGTTTGAGCTTATCAGGATGAAACCTTTTCACATAAGCATCGCAACCCCAAACTTTAAGAAACGACAACTTTGGTTTCTTGCCAAACCACAGTTCATAAGATGTCGTCTCAACGGATTTAGATGGTACCCTATTTAACGTGAATGCAGCTGTCTCTAATGCATAACCCCAAAACGGTAGTGGTAGATCGGTAAGAGACATCATATATCGCACCATATCTAATAAAGTACGGTTACGATGTTCGGACACACCATTACACCGTGGTGTTCCAGGTGGCGTGAGTAGTGAAACTATTTCACATTGTTTTAACTGAAGGCCAAACTCGTAACTCAAATACTCTTCTCCACGATCAGATCGTAGAAACTTTATTTTCTTGTTACGATGATTTTTCGCTTCACTCTGAAATTATATGAACTTTTCAAATGTTTCAGACTTCTGTTTCATTAAGTAGATATACCCATATCTGCTCAAATCATCTGTGAAGGTCGGAAAATAATGATACCTGCTACGAGCCTCAATATTCATCGGACCACATACATCTGTATGTATGATTTCCAACAAATCTGTTGCTCTCTCCATAGTTCCGGAGAACGGCGTGTTAGTCATCTTGCCCATGAGGCACGGTTCGCAAGCATCAAGTGATTCATAATCAAGTGAGTCCAAAATCCCATCAGTATGGAGTTTCTTCATGCGCTTTACACCAATATGACCTAAACGGCAGTGCCACAAATAAGTTGCACTATCATTATTAACTTTGCATATTTTTGGCTTCATTATTATGAATATGTGTATCACTACGATCGAGATCCAACAAACCATTTTATTGGGTGTATGACCATAGAAAGTTTTATTCATGTAAACAGAACAACAATTATTCTCTAATTTAAATGAATAACCGTATTGCAACAAACATGATCAAATCATATTCATGCTCAACGCAAACACCAAATAACACTTATTTAGTTTCAACACTAATCCCGAAAGTATAGGGAGTGTGCGATGATGATCATATCAATCTTGGAACTACTTCCAACACACATCGTCACCTCGCCTTTTACTAGTCTCTGTTTATTCTGCAACTCCCATTTCGAGTTACTACTCTTAGCAACTGAACCAGTATCAAATACCGAGGGGTTGCTATAAACACTAGTAAAGTACACATCAATAACATGTATATCCAATATACCTTTGTTCACTTTGCCATCCTTCTTATCCACCAAATAGTTGGGGTAGTTCCGCTTCTAGTGACCAGTCCCTTTGCAGTAGAAGCACTTAGTCTCAGGCTTAGGACCAGACTTAGGCTTCTTCACTTGAGCAGCAACTTGCTTGCCGTTCTTCTTGAAGTTCCCCTTTTTCCCTTTGCCCTTTTCTTGAAACTAGTGGTCTCGTCAACCATCAACACTTGATGTTTTCTTGATTTCTACCTTCGTCGATTTCAGCATCACGAAGAGCTCGGGAATTACTTTCGTCATCCCTTGCATACTATAGTTCATCACGAAGTTCTACTAACTTGGTGATGGTGACTAGAGAATTCTGTCAATCACTATTTTATCTGGAAGATTAACTCCCACTTGATTCAAGCGATTGTAGTACCCAGACAATCTGAGCACATGCTCACTGCTTGAGCTATTCTCCTCCATCTTTTAGCTATAGAACTTGTTGGAGACTTCATATCTCTCAACTCGGGTATTTTCTTGAAATATTAACTTCAACTCCTGGAACATCTCATATGGTCCATGACGTTCAAAACGTCTTTGAAGTCCCGATTCTAAGCCGTTAAGCATGGTGCACTAAACTATCAAGTAGTCATCATACTGAGCTAGCCAAACGTTCATAACGTCTGCATCTGCTCCTGTAATAGGTCTGTCACCTAGCGGTGCATCAAGGACATGATTCTTCTGTGCAGCAATGAGGATAATCCTCAGATCACGGATCCAATCCGCATCTTTGCTACTAACATCTTTCAACATAATTTTTCTCTAGGAACATATCAAAAATAAACACAGGGAAGCAACAACGCGAGCTATTGATCTACAACATAATTTGCAAAATACTATCAGGACTAAGTTCATGATAAATTTAAGTTCAATTAATCATATTACTTAAGAACTCCCACTTAGATAGACATCCCTCTAATCCTCTAAGTGATCACGTGATCCATATCAACTAAACCATAACCGATCATCACGTGAAATGGAGTAGCTTTCAATGGTGAACATCACTATGTTGATCATATCTACTATATTATTCAAACTCGACCTTTCGGTCTCAGTGTTCCGAGGCCATATCTGCATATGCTAGGCTCGTCAAGTTTAACCTGAGTATTCTGCGTGTGCAAAACTGGCTTGCACCCGTTGTAGATGGATGTAGAGCTTATCACACCCGATCATCACGTGGTGTCTGGGCACGACGAACTTTGGCAACGGTGCATACTCAGGGAGAACACTTTTATCTTGAAATTTAGTGAGAGATCATCTTATAATGCTACCATCAGTCAAAGCAAGATAAGATGCATAAAAGATAAACATCACATGCAATCAATATAAGTGATATGATATGGCCATCATCATCATGTGCTTGTGGTCTCCATCTCCGAAGCACCGTCATGATCACCATCGTCACCGGCGCGACACCTTGATCTCCATCGTAGCATCGTTGTCGTCTCGCCAACTATTGCTTCTACGACTATCGCTACCGCTTAGTGATAAAGTAAAACAATTACATGGCGATTGCATTGCATACAATAAAGCGACAACCATATGGCTCCTGCCAGTTGCCGATAACTCGGTTACAAAATATGATCATCTCATACAATAAAATTCAGCATCATGTCTTGACCATATCACATCACAACATGCCCTGCAAAAACAACTTAGACGTCCTCTACTTTGTTGTTGCAAGTTTTACGTGGCTGCTACGGGCTTAGCAAGAACCGTTCTTACCTACGCATCAAAACCACAACGATAGTTTGTCAAGTTGGTGCTGTTTTAACCTTCGCAAGGACCGGGCGTAGCCACACTCGGTTCAACTAAAGTGAGAGAGACACACACCCGCCATTCACCTTTAAGCAACGAGTGCTCGCAACGGTGAAACCAGTCTCGGGCCGCTTCATCTCACAATACTGCCGAACCAAAGTATGACATGCTGGTAAGCAGTATGACTTATATCGCCCACAACTCACTTGTGTTCTGCTCGTGCATATAACATCAACGCATAAAACCAGGCTCGGATGCCACTGTTGGGGAACGTAGTAATTTCAAAAAAATTCCTACGCACACACAAGATCATGGTGATGCATAGCAACGAGAGGGGAGAGTGTTGTCCACGTACCCTCGTAGACCGAAAGCGGAAGCGTTAACACAACGCGGTTGATGTAGTCGTACGTCTTCACGATCCGACCGATCAAGTACCGAACGCACGGCACCTCCGAGTTCAGCACACGTTCAGCTCGATGACGTCCCTCGAACTCCGATCCAGCCGAGTGTTGAGGGAGAGTTTCGTCAGCACGATGGCGTGGTGACGATGATGATGTTCTACCGACGCAGGGCTTCGCCTAAGCACCGCTATGATATTATCGAGGTGTAATATGGTGGAGGGGGGCACCGCACACGGCTAAGAGATCAATGATCAATTGTTGTGTCCATGGGGTGCCCCCTGCCCCCGTATATAAAGGAGCAAGGGGGGAGGCGGCCGGCCTAGGAGGAGGGCGCGCCAA
This sequence comes from Aegilops tauschii subsp. strangulata, assembly GCF_002575655.3. NCBI lineage: Eukaryota > Viridiplantae > Streptophyta > Magnoliopsida > Poales > Poaceae > Aegilops > Aegilops tauschii. The sequence continues at coordinate 513,952,562 of NC_053041.3, forward strand.
GGGGGGAGTCCTACTCCCACCGGGAGTAGGACTCCTCCTTTCCTTGTTGGAGTAGGAAAAGGGAAGGGAGAAGGAGAAAGAAGGAAGGGGGCGCCCCCCTCCCTAGTCCAATTCGGACTAGTCCATGGGGAGGGGTGCGGCCACCCTTTGGGGCCTTTCTCTCCTTTCCCGTATGGCCCATTAAGGCCCAATACGAATTCCCGTAACTCTCCGGTACTCCGAAAAATACCCGAATCATTCGGAACCTTTCCGATGTCCGAATATAGTCGTCAATATATCGATCTTTACGTCTCGACCATTTCGAGACTCCTCGTCAAGTCCCTGATCTCATCTGGGACTCCGAACTCCTTCGGTACATCAAAACACACAAACTCATAATATAACCGTCATCTAACTTTAAGCGTGCGGACCCTACGGGTTCGAGAACTATGTAGACATGACCGAGACACGTCTCCGGTCAATAACCAATAGCGGAACCTGGATGCTCATATTGGCTCCCACATATTCTACGAAGATCTTTATCGGTCAGACCGCATAACAACATACGTTGTTCCCTTTGTCATCGGTATGTTACTTGCCCGAGATTCGATCGTCGGTATCTTAATACCTAGTTCAATCTCGTTATCGGCAAGTCTCTTTACTCGTTCCGTAATACATCATCCCGCAACTAACTCATTAGTTACAATGCTTGCAAGGCTTATAGTGATGTGCATTACTGAGTGGGCCCAGAGATACCTCTCCGACAATCGGAGTGACAAATCCTAATCTCGAAATACGCCAACCCAACAAGTACATTTGGAAGCACCTATAGAGTACCTTTATAATCACCCAGTTACGTTGTGACGTTTGGTAGCACACAAAGTGTTCCTCCGGTAAACGGGAGTTGCATAATCTCATAGTCATAGGAACATGTATAAGTCATGAAGAAAGCAATAGCAACATACTAAACGATCGGGTGCTAAGCTAACGGAATGGGTCAAGTCAATCACATCATTCTCCTAATGATGTGATCCCGTTAATCAAATGACAACTCATGTCTATGGCTAGGAAACATAACCATCTTTGATCAACGAGCTAGTCAAGAAGAGGCATACTAGTGACACTCTGTTTGTCTATGTATTCACACATGTATCAAGTTTCCAGTTAATACAATTCTAGCATGAATAATAAACATTTATCATGATATAAGAAAATAAATAATAACTTTATTATTGCCTCTAGGGCATATTTCCTTCACTTACATGTGTAGTCTTCAGAGCTCAACATAAGCATTATTGATGGCTTGAACGCGCTTTCGTATGAAGCCAGAACCGTGGAATCCAACACCAAGATGAGGGATACGATGAAGGTAACATCGAGCTTACTTAGCCATGTTATACTATTGCAGAAGCTTGAGTTGATCCTTATTATGTTTTTGGTTGTTTACTATTGCAGAAGTTCATCACCCTTTGTCGTAAGATAGTGGGTATGCTTGGGTGCGCTCGCGCGACCAACGTCCATGATCCTGCTCATGGAGGGTCCATGTGTGCCATTGCTTCATCGAGCCACGCCGGCGGAGCTTCCTCTACCCATGTCGCCTCGTCATCCCGCGTTGTTGAGCAGCAAGACGAAGAAGAAACGGAGGACGAAAAGGAGGAGGACGAAGAGGAGGAGGAGGAGGAGTACGACGATGACGGGCCTCCACCGGCGCAGCCAAGCCAGGGGAAGAGGGTATCTCATCCACACCAGGATGTTTTGAGCCCATCCCCGTTTCAGAAACCGGTTCCTCGTCGTCGCACGAAGAAGCCGGACGAAACCCGCTCGAAGAGAAACGAGGAGCGTACCGCTAAGAGGGGCAGGAGCAAGTGATAGGTCGTGTTGGTCATGTCGTTTAGTGCAACTAGTTGTGAGCAAGAACTTGTATGCTATGCTAGTGATGTCTATTTGGTACTTTCAAGCTGTGTTGGTGATGTCGAATTGCTACTTTCAAACTATGTTCAACCTATTATGAAATGTTAATTTGCTATCTACAATGTGTGCGATCATCCTATTTTGAATTACAAACAATATTTGTGGTGATGTTTAATTTTTTTGTGATTGATAAGATCAAGAATCTGTTTAGAGAATAAGTGGCACATACCTTACCGCCGGCCTGCACGGCGGTAGGAGCAGACGGCCTACCGCCAGGACCTTTGGCGGTAGGCTGTGGTACCCTACCGCCAAAGCGTCACGTCTTCTTCGTCACAGTACCGAAGGCCGTCGAGGCACAACCTACGACCCTACCGCCGAGCCCTGTGGCGGTAGCCTTAGCTAGCCTACCGCCCCGTCCTGTCGGTATGACCGTTACGCCACGTGGCCTCACGATGGCTGGCTGACGGCGGCCGCCGTTAGCCTACCGCCGCTCCCTATGACGGTACCCTGTACAAGCCTACCGCCATGAACCCTGACGGAAGCAAAAGGGTCAAATCCCGAAAAAAAAATCGAGCAAGGGTCAGATCTCGCTTATTTTTGACAAAAAGGTCAAAACACAAAATTTTGCCCGCCCGGGGCAGTTTACTTTCCTTCCTTCCGTGAAAACCCCGAAGAAGATCCGATCCGTAGCAGCAACTGAAGCCAGCCAACCCGCCAGCGTCAGACGTGACCGCATGTCTGCTTCCCCCCGGTCCAAATTATTGCGGCCAAAACTGTCTGGATGAAAAGAGAAAGAAAAAGGCAGATCCCGGACCGTGGTGTGACAGCAACAGAGCCTCCCTCCCCCGCTTTTCCCCGACCTGCCCTGCGCGGGAGAGTTGACATGCGTGCATCGCTCCTGCCCTGCACGAATTTTCATTCTCAGCTCCGAGAATAAACGTCCCAGATGATGGGAACAAAGCGTTCCTTGGAGGCGTCGCACGCAAGGCTCTCCTCGCGAACTGAACTGGGACGCTATCTGCGTGCTGCTGTGCTACATGGCGCTTGGCAGGACATAGATAGAATAATTGGCGGGAGGAAGAGTCTGGGTCAAGGCGTCCGCGTACAGTTCGGTTGCTGTGGTCCTTGTGGATAAGCATGAACGGCGCCGGTGCATGCATCATCTGTTTTCTGTTTTGTCCTTCAAGCTGGGTACCATCCATCTGCTATATGAATGATTTCAATTTTGCGAAGGTCAAACGAAAGGCTAATAGTGCTGCTCGCAAGATTGCAATGTTTAGTTTTGTATCACGATCAGAGTAGTCCCTCCGATCCATAATGTAAGATGTTAATTATGGGACGGATTGAGTAGTATTCCGCTCTGCGTGGTTGATTTTCTAACAAACGATTATAAGACTATTATTTCAGTTTTTTAAAGGGAAACTACATATGCTTAGTTTTTTTTTTTTAGAAAAAGAGGATGACCCCCGGCCTCTGCATCTGGGCGATGCATACGGCCACTTTATTAATTATTCTCACAAGACCTTACAAAGTCATACAACAGTAAGACTAAAGCCGCCGTCTAAGTAAGAAACTGTCACTACACCTATCCAGTTGATGAAGGGGCGCAGATAGCCTGGGCCTAATACCAAACAGACATCGCAGCCAAGCCTAACATCTAAGACCTGAGACCCCAACCTAGCCACTTGCCGGGGCTGGGGCACACACTGGTCCGGCGTGCTCTCAGAGGCCGCCGCCGCCAACTGCCACCGCTCCATCTTCAGAACTGTACTGATGCATCAACCTTGCTCGGTCCAGCTATCGTCGACGCCACCACGGCGCCTAACGGCACCTCCTCCCTGCGCGCAAACAGCTGTACACGTCGCGGTCGCCATTGATACACCTCAGCGCCATGCTGCCACGTATCACCAGCCGACACAGCTTGAAGCCCTTGGAGGATCTGTCGTGCGTAGCACCTGCCGACCAGGCATGACCAAGCGTAGCACCTGTCGGTCAGGCATGACTTGACATCTCCACCGAAGCTCCGTGCAAGACGAAGCCGCAGCGTACATATGCTTAGTGTACTTAATAATTGTACAACAATAGTATTCTTTTATGAAAAGAACAATATGGTAGTACTGGAGGCACACCACCATAACCACGCATTAGGGGAAAAGACAGACGACTAGGGTTTCCCGAGCTAGGCAACTGCTTCAAAATAAGAATATTCAGCGAAGATCATTCCTTCAGTTTAGCAATCAATTAGATCCACACTGACTTAGCTTAAACATGGTTTGCCGTTTTGATGCTCATACAGCCGACGTTGGCGGAGAGGTGGGGAAACGATAGTTTGTGGATTGGTCATGGAGTTTGGGTTGCTCTAGGAATGGCTAGCTTTAGTAGGGTTCACTCTAGCGTCTCATTGGTGTTGGTGAGGCGCCAAAGGTGTGATTGGCAACGGTGCGTGTGGAGCTTTCGTCAGGACTAAATGGTCTTATCTTTGTCTATGTTTAGTCTAGGTGGTCTTCGACAGCATCCTTTCGTATTTTGCTCATCTGCCTTCTTCTCTGTTCGACGAAGCACCATCAATTCCGATTTCGTCGAGAAGCTAGTGAGATTAGGCCTCGCCGTTCTATCTGAACGAATCTGGGATGGTTGTCCAGCACTCCTCACTACTTTCTTCTCGTGGACAAACGATGGTGATCGGATTCCCAGCTCGCTGTTGCTAGCTTCTTCCAGCTATAACCGGTGGCTTCCTGGCCGCTGGCTTAGAGAGTGATGCAGAGGCCTAAGAGGTGGCATCGAGCTTTGCTCACGCCGTGACCCGGCGAGTGCGGGAGAAAGACGGCGTCGATACACCCAAGGACTTGTGTCGTTACTGTTTTTATAAGGATGGTGTTGCAGGGGTTTGACAATTTGAATTGTAGCATTGGCCTTGTCCTCCGAGTAGGCAAACGTATTGCGGGTGGAGAGGCATTTCGCCGGGAGTCCCATCCACAAAAAGCCCAAACCGGCCGCCCCCAGTTGGCCTTGTCCGCTTGCTCTCCGCGCGTGATCCCCCCCGCTTCGTCTCGCACCAACTTCCCCACTGGCTTTGGCTGGCTTCTCCCTTCCCCTCTCCTCTCCCTCTCCCGCTCCCGCCTGATTTTACTAACCGCTTCCGGGATTATTAGCGCGCGAGACCCACCGCTATAATAACGCCGCTAGCGACTACCCAGTGGCTGCTTAACACGACACGCATCGTGCTTCTGCCTGGCTGTTAGCGCGGCCGGCTAGCTCCGCTCAGCTCAGCTAGGGTTAGGGTTTGCGGCGAGCGCATGCGCCTGGGATGATGACGCCGCAGCGGTCGCCGGCGGTGATGGCGGGGGGAGGAGGAGGAGGCGGAGGGGGAGGGGGCGGCGGGGGTGGCGGGACGCCGGCGCTGCACTACCTGAGCGGGCCCTACGGGGACACGACGTACACCAAGGTGTTCGTGGGGGGCCTGGCGTGGGAGACGCGGAGCGAGGGCCTGCGCGCGCACTTCGAGGCCTACGGGGACATCCTCGAGGCCGTCGTCATCACCGACCGCGCCACCGGGAGGTCCAAGGGATACGGATTCGTGAGCACGCTTCTTCTTCCTTACTCTGTTTCTTCTTTCCTGTTGTGTGTTCTTCGGGGTGGGGATCATGGGGAGGGTGTGATTTTCGAGCTGGAGCTTTGTGGTTTTTTGGCCGGTGGTTTGTGGGGATCAGAGGTCTGGGGTTCAATTGGGGAGGTTTGTGGCCTCGAACGGCGGTGATCGGCTTGGAAGGCTTGTGAATTTGGGAGTTTTGCGGTACTAATAATAGTAGAGCAAGCTCGGGGAGCTGGCTGCTTTGGGGCGGTAACAGGGATATAATTTGACTCTGGCACGGGGATTGATTGACAAGCTTTGTTTTTCATGAGACCTGGGGTGTCTGTGTTAAAGCATATTTTAGCTGCTTGGGAAGTTTTTAGGCCTCTAAATTTGACTAAAATTTAGGAGTTTCATCATGAATTGCGGAACTATTTGAAGTGAATGCGGAAGCAATTTCGTTTTGGGGAAGGAAATTATTGGAAACCTGTTTCATGATGTTAAATTTTGTGTGGACATGCGTACAGGTGACCTTCCGGGATCCAGATTCGGCGAGGATGGCCTGCATGGATCCCTATCCGGTAATTGACGGGCGGCGTGCCAACTGTAATCTTGCCATCCTGGGGCGACCTGGACCAGCTGTGCCTTTTGGTCAGTCTCTGACCTGGTTTTCTATTGTCCCAATTACAATTATTTGAACTGCCAAATGTGTGTTGAGTTCTTTCCTGCAGCTTAATATTTTGCCCAGCTGGTTTAATTTAAAGTCAATGCCTGTTTCCAGTGTATTAGAGTTGCCATAATCATCCCATTTTCTATCATTTCAGAGTCTTACTTTTGGGCATGCCTATTTGTTTCAACTGCTGCCTTGTAACTCACGGTAGAAGAGAATAAAAGGATTTTTGTCACTACTCATGAAGTTAATGTGTAGTCCCATGCCCAGTTCTTCAGTGTCACAAGGCTAAACTGTAAAAATGGTCATGGACTCAACTATGAAAAGAAATGTGAGTTATTTAAAACAAATAAAAGAAAGAAGCTTGAGAGCTACTAGTCATATGCCAGATGTTTCTGAAGCTTTAGTGCATTACTTGAATGAAGGGAAGATTAGGTAACAGACAGTGGACTACTCATGAGTTGGTGGGTAGTAGAAAGCGTAGGACAATCATATTGGTTTTTGGATAAGGAACTCTTTGCCCACAAGTCAGACATCTTTTGCATAGTTTACAACTTGCGATGAAAGATGTTCATGATCACAAACACAAACACAAACACAAACACAAACAGTTTACGCAAACACAAGATCTTTGCTTCTGATAGAATGCACTTTCACAATAGGAGATTGTAACATTTGCTAAATTAGCTTGAAAAATAATTATTGTATTGTACCACTTATTAGTTTTCTTGGAAGATCAAAATAGGCAGACTAGCACGCATCCAATAGAATGGCCAAATTTTATGTTGAGATATTGCTCCTGGTCAATGAACACTCATAAACTGTTTGCACTTATAAATTTTAAATTTTATGAGTTTGTTCTACATTTATCTTTGGCAGGACCGAGCAAAAGAAATATAGTTATTAAGTTATCTTACTGGTTTATGCTTTTACCTTTTTTAGGCTCTTGTGTGTATATTCAATTATTGTAATAGTTTTCCTCCTTTTTAATGTGGTTATTATAGGACCTATAGGGCCGATCATGCCATACAATGGAGGTGCGGCGGTTCCAGGAGGCATGTATGTACCAAGCCCAACATATCAGCAACCCCCCTACAACTACTCGCAGGCTCTTGTGTATCCCCCTTATGGGTAGGTTAGCAATTCATTCGATGCATCGTTGGCAAAGATCATGCACAGCTAACAATGTGATCTGTTAGGCTGTCTGGCACACTGATTAAAGCTGTAGCTAGTCTGGAATTCTATGCTTTACAGGATTGCCAGTCTATATGATGTTGTCATGCTAGACTATCTGCTTATTTCCAATTGAACAGCCTGGCTGCAGCAAATAATAATCCGTTGTTGTTGTCATTGCAGGCCATCAACGTATGGACCGGAATACTTGTATCCACAGGTTGAGAACTCGTCCATAACTTTATATATTGGTTCTATTATTTTTGCTTTTGCTAATTTATTATATTTTTAGCTTTGTAGAATGCCTATGGTCCATATGTTGGACAACAGTATGTCCCGGTATATGGTGGTCCCAGAACAGTAGGCCCAGCGGTTTACCCGTATGGGCAGTTTGGCCAACCTGTGCCAAGTGATCATTCTTATTCACCTGGCTATGTGCCAGGTCACCTTCTCCCACTATCGAATCAAAATGCTGCAAATGCGCGTGCATCAGCGGTTCAGCAACAATATCCTCCAGGTAAGAAGTCAGTTGGTGATGGTTGACAATGTCTTGCACACAACTACGTTGTATTCTTCAAAGTTCTAACACATGCCTCTTTTGTGGAAACAGGAGCTCCACGCCCTCAGCAACAGCTCTTGCTCCCTGCTCGCGTGCAACAGTTCCCACCAAACAATGTCTCCGAACAAATGTCGGGATGACAAAAGGGATGCCGGTGACAAATTGGAGGTGCGTTAGCCTTGGTCAAACTGTAACTACAGTTCCTGCCTGTCAGGCTGTTGTGACATCCAGCCTGCCTTGTTGCAGGTACCCTCTAGTCTGCAGCAGGACTAAGAACAGCAGTACTGCTAATTGGGCGGCGTGCTTCTTTTCTTGCAAACTGTCTTCTTTTTCATTCTTAAAGGTTGGTAATTACATTGATCTTAACATTGCCATTAGCTAGCCCTTTTACTTGAAGTGCTGCCTGGGCTGAATTATATTTTTTCTCACTCTATTTCAGGTTGTCCTTATCCATGGTTACTTGCAACACTTATAATGTGAATGTTAAGCCGCCCTGTTGGATGGGGCGGGAAGCACAGAGCAAGAGCTGGAAAATGAAGCCACTCTTGCTCTGTTCAGTGTCTTGTACATTCTCCATCCCCTGCAGGAATTCTGATAGCTGGTGGTCTGTGCCTGGGACCAAACTGGATGCCGGAAAAGGAGTTCGGGCATCCAACCTGTGTATAGTAGCAGTAGCTCATGTAGGGTTCAAATCTTAGAACAGTTCAATTCTTTCGGTCGCGTCTGGTTCATGCTGTGTATATCCATTCTCGTCCTTCTCGTATCATGTGTGAATGTGGTGGTATAGGTCTTTCAGTGTCATAGTGTCTTTTCTGTTGGCTGTGTAAATTATTATCCCTAAACTGAACTTGTATACCAGTTACATCACCGTGTAATTAAATAAGGCCAATTCTACCCTGTAAAAATAATATGATTCGTTGCAAGTTGCAACGCATGGAAGAATTGCAGTTGTCTACATGGTTCAAATTCAAATGCTCTCAACAAACAGCTTACCTCCTGAAAAAGTATTGAAATAAAAATGTTTATTTTCACCGTGGTTTACTTGCACCTTATATCACCCAGTTTTGGCCCGAAAGTGCATCCAGGTGAATTATCTGCTTTATTAAGTGCATCCTCAAATGGATGATCAAAGAGATAGTGTTGCAATGTCATTAATTAAGCACGTTTACCATATGCAGTGTTAAAGCAACGCATATGCATGGGGATTTTTATATTTCTCTCACTACGCTGCAGCATATCCTTTTAAAATTATGGCCAACAATAAGTACATGGGGTGATTTCAGACGCAATGGTGAAGCAGTGATTTCAAATCCAAAGATTGATTGTCTTCCTTCATTTTTATTTACTTCGCATATTAGCTTTGTTTTGAGTCAAATACTTTGTAAACTTTGATCAGGTTTATACAAAAAAAAATTAACATCAACAATACCAAATCAATACCATTAGAATCACCATTGAATATATTTCCATATCATGTATATTTGTTATTGTGGATGTTTAGATTGTTTTCTATAAACTTGATCAAACTTTATATAGTTTGACTTACGTCAAAGCTAATATGTGGAGTAAACAAAAACGAAGGGAGTACTTTGATAGCTTACATAATACTCCCTCTGTTCACAAATATAAGATGTTCTAACTTTTTTAAAAAATTGGATATATAAACACGTTTTAGTGTGTTTGTTCACTCATTTCGGTCCGTATGTAGTCCATATTGAAATATCCAAAACATCTTACATTTGTGAACGGAGGGAGTACAAGGATTTGGCAGAGTTGGGAAATTTTTAGGTTCGCAACATATTTTTGTGTGTCCTCCAAGGCATCCGTGTGCCAAGGTCCTCATAACTCATCTGCCTAAACAACAGCTAACCACTGTAACATTTCATCCGTTTACATGAACACTGCACTATGTTTATATATTAACAAAAAGAATTACAAACACAACCTATTGTGGATCAAATCATAAGAAAAACAGGATATTACAAAAGCAATCATACTTCAAATGGTTTTCTCTAGTAACACGGCTGATGCCGTGGCTCGTGTTACTATATACACTTTGCCCCCAGTTCAAGGTGACGCTATCGATGGAATGGGCGCACACGAAACCCTTCTGCATTACAGGGTCATGAGAAATTACCTCAGCGCATACCAGGCTCAAAAGAGTACCAAGTCATCAGGAATGGTCCTCTGTCTGGCCACATGTTCAGATGATAGAGCTCATTGGCTGAAGTGAATGTAGGCAAAATGTATTTTCCTCTATATACCTGATATTTGGACTAGTAATATGCACTGCAAAAGTTAGGACATACGCAGATCAGAGTTGTTGATAACATATGTGTAGCACAATATGGAAGTGGTTAGAACTAGGGAGAATCTTGACCTTGAACTCCAGGATCCTGAAGGAAGGGCTCATTCAGGATGTCAGAATGTTGTCACAAAATTGTGCGCCTAGCAGGACAGGAATGTGCCATTATACTTCTATCATAGGGCCTATTGATGATTTGAAGATTTTGTACAGCGCGTGTTGAACATCTCCAGAGCTATGCTCGCAGCGAATCAGATCAATCAACAGTGGGAAAAAGCGGGGCAGTACTCTCCTAAATGAATTTTTCTCTAGGTTATGCAGTAACTGCATCGCTAGAAGAACCAAGGGGGTCCTAGCAGACAGCTCCTCTTGCTTGGCAGCGCCCAGTGGCACTATGCAATGTAAAGTTTGATTGCCATGAGAAGCTTCATCAGATGGTCCATTCCCGGTGCACTTTAGATATGTCCGCAGTATTTTCTCACAGGCATCAAGTAGTCGTGATTCTATGTCCATGTCTTCCGATAAGAATGGATACCCATGGAGCACAGCTTGGAGAAGCTTGAGGTAGCTTTGGTATGTCTCGTTCTCGAAATGGACAACTGCTGGCTCAGATGCCTCCAGAAGGGAACATGCTTTATGGAATTTCATATGTAACGAAGAGTCTGAGCTCACTTCACTTGCATGAGTTGCAATACTTGATATCATCTCCAAAAGAATGCTAATGTGCTCAGCATGAAGATATTTTCCCTGCTCCTCGTACAATTTAATAATGCCCTGTGTACAAGGAAAAAACTGAGTATGGCGTGGGAAGAATGGAAGAGAAAAAGACTTGATTGTCGGGATCACTACAGCACAAGATGTTAGGTATTACCCAGTAAAGGAAGATAGTATTTGATAAGGCTTCAGAGCTTACTTCAACACAAGAACTGGCACAATAACCTCTCTAAGGTAGAACCAAACTGTCCCATAGAGCCATAGAGGCACTTGGACCTAGTTTGGTTTAGAAGGGTGCCTTGGGGGAAATGGGAAATCACTCTATTCATTGATCCTCAGAACCCCCTATTATCTTAACAATCTCCTCTCTTTGTCCTAACAACTCATTATTCTAAAAAGACGGTGTCTAATTGAGGAGAAAACCAACTAGGCACTAGCTACTAAGGCTTCCGGATTCTAAGACACCTGTGCAGAAAATGAGTCAAGCCTATTCCAGTCCATCTAACCTACTCCCTCCGTTCCATATTACTTGTCGTGGTTTTAGTGTATGGAACGGAGGGAGTAGATGCCCAGAGCCAAACTGTGTAAACGATCAAATAGGTCCTTATATGTTTTTGCATTTTACCATCCAAAAAGGATCTCTAAATCAAAATTAAAGCATACACGAGTATGAGTGTCTTAGCAAGATAATGTACATGAGAACAGTGTTGCTCAGTTGGCTAGGTGCACGAGTGGAAGACAAGGCCGCCTGCATTCGGTTCTAGGACTCCACAGTTGGCTCACAGTTGTCTCATTTATATATTAAAAAAAAATAGGCGCTGGTTCCCATAGATCTAGGCAAGATAATGTACATTGGTCCAATTTAATTAACAAAAAGCAAGTACCTGAACGATTAAGAGTATTAGGGCCATATGATTTTTCAGTTTGACAATGGCGTAAGAAGTTGTCTCCATATTAGCTTCGTCTTCATCATTACTATAAATTTCATGATCTGAATAGTGATCAGCTTCCGAATAAGATTCCATTCTATCTGGAATGTCGATGTCTTGCATCATCCTTACAATTTTAGAGAACACAATAAAGGTTTGTGTTGATGATTCTTTGAAGCAGAGAAGAACATCTTTCCATTCCTCCTTGGAAAGTTTACTGCCAACTCCCTCCGCCAACCGTAGCAAAGCAGATACACCGATGGTAGCAGAATGTTTATAGGGACTTCTGATAAAATATGCGACAATAGATGCAACTCTTGCAAGTTCTGGCCGCATCACGTCAAAGAAATCAACAAATAAACCCACTAGAGATTTCACTGCCAATGTTTGCGTTTCAAGAGTTGAAAAATCACCCTCGGCGCCGTTCGATGTTAAGGTCTGATCATTGACCCTAGACCTTTGATTGCTAAACAGAGGATAAACAACAGACTCTAATATACTGGTCCAAAAGGACTGAGAAAAGAGGTGCCCATGATCCTTCAGAATATCAAAAAGCACTCCTACAGCACTTTTCCCAATGGTCAGCCTTGGATCAGTTGTCAATCTGGCTAAACCTGAAAAGGCAAGAAAACCAAAAGGAAAAAAAATAAATATTTATCAATTTATCTTAAAATCCTCTATGTTTTCATATTTTTCATCTAACAAGGTTCACACTGCATACATAAGTAACTAGCACTTCCGCAAATGAAGTAGTGCTGTACCTTCAAGGAGAGGAACCCAGAAGGAAACATAATCATTCTTGTTCACAATGGCATTTCCTTCTGACATGTCTGAATTCCTGGGTCCATCGGCACCCTTATCTTGACAGACAAATCCTTCGTCGGCAAGTTTAACAGCACAGAACCGGAGAAATGCAATAGCATTGAGACTGGCCTCGCTATTAAATTGGCTACTTGTAAATGCAATAAGACATTGGACACAATCTGTAAATGTTGTGGCATCTGTCTCGGTTATGTATCGAAAGTAGTCACGGACAATTCTTTCCATAGTCCCAAATGCCACTAGGACAGTACTCTTCGTATCATCAACCGCAGCAGAAGTAAAAACCTGGATATTGACAAATAAAAAACAATGAATAACATATGCTAGCTTTATTTTTCATGGACTGACCACACTAACTCCAGATGTGAACTTATCCAAGGCACTCGAAGTAAACTAAAATTAACCAATGAAACAATACATACCGTAAAAACACCCTTCCAGCCAGATTTTATGTTGTTAACTCGACTTAGGACCATCTGTGAGACACATCGAACAATTAGCTCACGCACTTCTGGAACATTACTCTTCTGCATAACAACCACGAAGGGTTGAAGGAACTCATTTTGAAAGTTATAGTTTGCCAGTTCCTCTCTTTCCAAAAACTTCATTGCTAGCTGCCTTAGAGAGTCCATTACGAACATTGCAACAGAAAGATTTTCTAATAATCCAACAGACACAAAAAATTCTGATAGAACTTTCCAAATTCGAGACCACACCAAACGTATGCGGTTGATATTGTAATGCCTGCACAAACAAAATCCAGAATTAGACTAGCTAAGATATACTGAGTCATGGTTATTGTATGCTACTTAAAACTGTTGGTTTTATGTGTGGATCTCAAGAATTTTCTTACGCAATCTCTACTATTTTTGTAAGGCAGAAGATACGAGGATCTGACGGAGACTGCAACTCAGTCATTGAGACCTTGCAAAGAGCTTTCACAAAAGCAACAATGGCATCACTGTTTAACCTTTGACTATGGGCAAATATATGATTCAACTCAACAATGCCTATCTGGTCCAGCAAATTTATGTTTGATATGAAATTATTGATCTGTTCAGGAGTAACCAATGCTGAGGCACTGGTTTTTGCAACAGTGCTATCATAAGAACCCCCTCTAACAGCAGCCATCACGGCAGGATTCTGAAGAGCATTGGCTCTCTTTGAAGGTAGAACAGAAGTAGACATCTGATTTTTTCCTTCTGACTCAACCATAGGCACTGTCAGAAATGAAGCATCAGTAGGTACCCCTTCTCCAAGCAAATGTAAATGTTCAAACCGTGATAAACATGTTAGCACGTGCTCCCAAGCTTCCTGCAAGTAATTTCCATCTTCGATTGCGATAGAAATTATAGCCTGTTGAGAAAAAAATCAAGTAAATACATCATTCAGCCACTTTGAAACGTCAGATATGTCTAGCTGCTTACCGGTGAAGTATATCAAGAACAAAAAAGGGACTTCTATCACCAACATTGAGTATACCCTCCCAAAATAAGGATTGTTCAACAAAAATTGGCATATTTAATGGTAATCATTTTTTCAAAATAACATCAAGAACATAACCATAAAAATCACTTTTCAGACGGTTCAAACTCCAATATGCTCAATGTCAGAAGTTTTATTATGCTCACTAAAAATCAGTCACAAAAATCCTGCAGCAGCACTATTTGTAGGTGAGCAGTGGGTGGTTGCAATTCTGACCCTCACTGTGTTTTAAGTTTGTACTTTTCGCTTTCAAGGAGAGCACTGAAACACCAAAAGGGGCAAAAGGACAGTAGATTATATAATTACATTAAACACCAAACAATATGCAAGATATGAAATTTGTATAAGCTGGTGCAACCAGTTTGCACACAAGGAGAGTGGCAGAAGTAAGAATTTGCAAGTAACAAGCTAGAATATATATGATCCAAAGATCCATAGGATCAAATATGCCTAGTTTTGAAGATCCATAAGATCATGGTGTCAGAATGTAACCTAACCACTGAGTAATTCACTCGTGGTCCTCAAAAAAAATATGCCTAGTTTTGAAGAACTGATTAGATAAAGAAACATTTAATAAATTTCACAAAAGCAATATGCTTTCATTGACATCCTACCTTAACAGCGTCGACATTCTTCTGTTTCATATCTGCAGCAGAATGGAGGGATGTGAATTTGGCTATGGAAGTCAAAAAGGCATCTCTCTGTGTCTGCAGGCACATAACAGAGGTGACATGCACTGCCGATCTTAATCCAATTAAACACTGTGATGTAGCAGCCTTGTCATCACTTTGGTCTAGTGTCACACTGAACGCAGCCATCATAGGAGCCCAACAGGCCTCCATCATGAACCTTAAAATGGTTGCATCAGCAACAATATAAAACACAGACCTGCATGCACAAGCTTAAGTTCATAAAGTATCATTCACCATATAAGTATCCTAACAAAGAGAAAATATGCTGATCTTACTCTGATTTCCCATGCTTTGCTTTAAATTTCTCATGTATGTGCTTAATGAGCAAGTCATTTGCGCCGTGTGCCTTGTCTTCTGTCAGTCCCCAATTGACAAGGTTCATAATGTTGTCTAAGCCTAGAAGCTTACTTACGCTGTTGGTTTGCTTGGTTTGTGCAGCTGAAGAATCAGCACTCATTTTGATCTCATTGCTAACAATTTGGTCGTACAATGTACTTAAGTAAGCTTCAGGTAAATCCTTCCCATCATCAATTCCCCGGTTATTGCGCATAAAATCAGCCTTAGACATCTGCACACAAAAAATCACCATTATTACATGTGCGCCATTCCCAGATGATAACATAGGCAGATTTGACTTGCCTTATCCTTCACCATGACACTGTGAGCATCAGTGTTTAGCAAGATCACGGAATAAGCAAGAATATAAGCGGTATCTGCACTGGTAAAAACATTTGGGTTGCATTTACAGAAGCGTTCAGCAAATTTTTCCATTATCCTGTCAATCTTCTGTGCTTCCCCTGGTAACCTGAAACCTCGCAGAAAGAATCTAATTGCCTCACCGAAATCCAACCCTTTAAAGTTTAGTGCATCCACATAGGCATGCATGACCTTGAGAGGAAACTCGTCTCTTTCACCCAAATAGTCTCCAACCATTGTTGCATTTAAGCCAGCAGTGTTTATCAAGAAAGAAGCCACATCTTCCGGGGACTGGCCTAACTTCTTGCTTCGAATGAGAAAGTCAATACCTTTGGAAGGTTTTCTGTTAAACAAGGCAATTCCTTTCTGCAGAAGGAAACATAGGTCTGTCAGTAATCCTTTAAAAGAAATAGTTTCTACCTCAAGAAATAGAAACAGTTAAAAGTAGGCAATCATTTACACCTGAAGTTCTATTTTGTAAGCACGTCGTTGCTCAACTGAAGAAGAATCAGATACGTCAGAGCTACTAGACTCAGATTGCAGATCATAATCCATTCCTGTCCCTTCTTCTCCATTATGCATATTATGATTGTCCACTGAACTTAGTACTTCAGAATTTATAGGGAGAACTTCACCAATTCTCAGCTGCTGGTCCATCCATGAACCCATTGATTTGATAACAGTTGCAAGGCACTTGACAGATTCAATTCGAAATGTTTGGTCTTGTGCAACAGTTAGTGTCGTTGTTGATCCATCAGGGACACCTAAAGCCGTCTTAAGTAGTCCATTCACAATCCTGTAAACAGCGATGGAATTAAATTGCTTTGCTGTGAAATTAGAAAGAGAACGCCATTTTTTTTCCAGTAGAAATTGCACATCTAGAACTGTATACTGTACCCTTTGTATAGACTGTTCACTATATTTGATAAGAACGTAAGAATACAAATGAATCTTATTAACCAACGCAAATCTTCATCAAGAATAAAGCTAGCGTACCTTTCAAAAATGTTCGGTGCGTCGACGTCACAATCATAGTTCACAAAGATATCAATAATAACCTGAGGTTCTTTACAAATCTTCTCCAGAAAGTTTAGAACTGTCATTTTTTGCAAAAAGCTAGGCTGAAGAACATTTTCAAGAACCCTTAGGACAAGCATAGGAAAAAATATTCCAATTTCCTCCTTCAAACCAGATCTAAACCTTAACAGAAGACCCATAAAAATGGAGCACAAAAGCTGGAAAACACTCATTGCTGACATGGCACTGTTCTTCAACAAGGATAAACAAAGGTACTGCTTGATTGCTTCAAGATACCTGAACAAGCAGAAGAAAAAACAGTGATATTAGTAGGATGCCCTTTCTAGTGAACCCCGCGCTCAATTCAATTTGGAATGATCAAATGACTCAACCAGCTTCCATTATAGAAATTTTGGTGTGTGATTAGATGAAACATTTCAGTACGAACAAATACTAAATTTTAGATTATAAATCAGCAGTACTGATTATTGTGTTAGTTCCAACTGCCAAGTGGCATCATCAAACTCGCTCCATCACTGACTGTTATCAATGCATAGGCTATGTAGCTCTGATATTCGCTTCTCAGTTCTCATCGACCTGCTTGGTGTCCTTAACGACCTTTTTGTATGCATTCTTTGCTGGGAGAACCACAACGAATTGAATTAGAAATTACTGCAATACAGGCTGACACTAACATGAGGTTCAGGCTCTAGTACAAAGGAACATAAATCAAATATCAATAGTTCTAACATTTAGCATGTTCATGAATTCCTCGATGATCTAGAGAAACAAACACATCATCCAAAGTTCCAAACACAACCAAATTCATGAAACAAGTACCAATGGTTCCTCCATCAGAAAAATCCTCATGTGACCAACCCATATGGCAGTTAGGAGTGTTCAACCATGATTTGAACACGAACAGTGAAAAAATCGCCGATTAGTGCTGCGGTCATTTTCTTTCGTTAACCTCATACGGCATGGCAGAGTCAGTAAAAAATGACAAGTGGTTTTCACGGGTTGGATTAGAACCGTTTTTTGACACCCCTAATAGCATTGATCGAGCAGATTACACAGAAACAACACGCGCAGATGTCATCTATATAGAAAAAATGACACGCTACTCTCCTGGTTTTTTTAGCACTCGCTGTTGGCAAGTAAAGTTTGCTCCATCATCCATTTTAACCTCTCTCCCCTACCCCTATCATTTTGGCATGTTAAGACTCACTGGAACAATAATATTTATGGAAAGAGGGAATGCAATAAATTCTGGTGTATATAATCAGAAGAAGCATAGCTATGTGTGCATACTTCTCATTTGTCTTCCAGAACGGCCCTGCGTTGTCGATGACCATCCTAAGTAGCTCAAGTGACAACACCTTCCCCCGGAGAAGTACTGGATCATCCGGGTTATCCGGAGTGGCGAACTTCATTGACAGTTTGCAGAGGTTTTTGAACAACGCCAGTCCATCCTCCCTGATCCTGCTCATGCTCTCATCCTCCCCGCCTCTGTCCCCCTCGGCCAGCACATGGGCGGCCTCCTCTGGCGCGTCGCTCCCCTCCATCGCCTCATTTATGAACGTCTGGGCCTCCTGCACGACGCTGGAGTCGTTGAGGCTCCGGTCGGAGAGGTCCATCATGTCCGCAGCTGAGACGGTGCGCACGCGGACGTCCATGGCATCCGCCTCCACGCGCGCGAACACGACGACCAGCACCTGCGCGAGCGCCAGCTTGGCGCAGAGCTGGTTCCCGCCGCTGGCGCTCCCCAGGTACAAGTTATAGCACGCCTTCACCATCTGGCCCAGGCACTCCCCGCGGACGGAGACCGAGGGGCATCGCGCGAAGGCGACGAGCACGCGGAGCGCGGCTAGCTCGAGGGCGTCGTCGCCGAGGCCGCCGCAGGAGAGGACCGCGGCGAAGAGCCTGGAGACCGGCGAGGGGTCGGCCGGGGCGACGTCGCCGAGGAGGAGGCGGAGAGAGAGGAGGCTGGCGACGCACTCGAGGGCCGGCTCGGCGACCTTGGGGGAGCCGGGATCGAGGGCGAGGAGGAGCGCCTGGAGCGCGGCCTCGGCGACGGGGGCGGGGAGGCCGGGGATGGGCGAGGCGGACGGCTCGGGGGCCGGGGCCGGGGCGGCGGCGGAGAGGAGGTCGATGGCGGACTTGCAGGCGGAGACGAGCGCGGAGTGCTTGCGCCAGGAGGAGTGCTTGATGACCTTGTCGAGGGCGCGGCCGAGCACGCGGCCGGCCGGGGAGGCGCCGCCGAGGGGATCGGCCTCGGCGTCGCCCGCCGACGACGACATTAGGGCGGGGCGCGTGTCCGGCTAGGTGGATGCGGCGGCGGCTGGGCTCATCGGCGGTCGGTGGCGGTGGGAGATCTGGGGCTGGGAGTTGGTGCTCTCGCTGGACTCTGCCGCTTCGCTGGTAGCTGCGGACTGGAGGGAGCGGGGAAACGAAAGGGAAAGGAACTCGCAGCAGATCAGCGGAGCACGGGAGCAGTAAACCGCAAGTCATCTTTGCTCCCGTGGACAGTTCGACGAAGCTTAACAACCAACCAAAGACCTGAATCTGGTCTCTGGTCTGACGGCCACGTACGCCATGACTTAGACAGACCATTGTCTGTCAAAAAAAGGAATTAGATCTAATTTCCCCTGTATAAGAATCTCCAATTCTTGCATTTCAACTAAACATTTTAGTAGAATGCTCGTGCATTGTTAAAGACCTATTAATTTTTTTCTGATTACATATCTTTCCCAAATAATAAAGCACGGATTGACTTTGTCGGGTTCATCGTCACAATACGCTTCTTTTCATGAATTTACGCTTTCAGTTTGAATTTAAAACATATTCGAGGTGGTACTAAATTTACATTAGGCCGTCGTCCGTCGCTCCCTGCCTGGCCCACGTGTCCACCAAACCAATCCGAGCAGGACTCTAAGCCACGCAACGTGGTTAAGCAGCACCGAGCCCTGACGCCCCACGCCCCGACCCGTTTTTCGCCCAAGAGAATTGACGGCCGTCGCCGCACCCGACCAATACGACGAGGCCGGCGCGCCACCTCCCGGCTCCTCCCATCCCTGATCCGGAGCACCAGCCTCTTCTCCTCCCTCCACCATGATCTGGCAGCAGCGCCAGGAGCTAGGCCACCGGCGACGATGCAAATTTGTCTGGCTGCTGTTTTGCTAATAGAGGAGAGATGGTTGGGCACTGCTGCATGTGGCGGGCTTCAAGATCGGATCCACCAGCAAACCCCATCTCTGCATCGACACAAGTTTTGCCGAAGCACACTAGCCGAATGACGACGTAACGGGTGGCTGGGCGTCTCATCAGCAACTCCGGCGCCTCTCCCGCTCCATAGCCACGCGCCTGCAGCGTCGTCTACCCATGGACCCACCCGAGCGGCGAGGAGCAGCGAAGGACATGCGCATGGAGTAGCTCCCGCGTTGATTTCCTTCGCGTACAAGTACGCGGATCTCTGGATGGACAGAAGCTATACGCGTACAAATCTCCGATGCGGGCGAGCGTACTTCAGCCGACTTGGATATAGACGATACACGGCGAGCAACAACTGGGCACACGACCCTCAGCCATGCCACATGCATGCGTGGCCTCCAAAGACACGTGAACACCCACAGAATCACTGCGTTTGCATGCGGCCGGCGTACATCGTGTGCTACTCATGCCGGCAAGACGGATCACATCAGCATGCAAGCACACGACCGACCGCGTCACGCATGATACGTCTACAATATTGGAACACCAGCCGGTACACCGACACCAAGACAACATCCGCGCCAGCGAACCTGCAATCCTGCATCAATTAGCCACCGAACGACTGCACCTAGCGATTTGCATCAAACCACTGATCTCTGCACCAACCCCACGCCACGACGTTCTGTATGATTGCATCACGCTAAAGAAAAAAATAACTATTCGTCGAGCGCGTCTTCGAGAAGCGACTCCGACATGCACCATCCACACACCAGCTGTTGTGGAAAGAGATGCAATTCTTCACCGACTTTTCCGGTATGACACCGCATCGTCACTTCATTGCCGCGACGGACGTCTCCAAGAGACGCATAATCATCGATAAGCCGTTGCAATGCCAATGATTTACCCAAGCTACTTCAGCCATGATTGATTTTAGTGGCGCACTGGGAGGAGACA
The DNA here is from genome assembly GCF_002575655.3 of Aegilops tauschii subsp. strangulata. Taxonomy (NCBI): domain Eukaryota; kingdom Viridiplantae; phylum Streptophyta; class Magnoliopsida; order Poales; family Poaceae; genus Aegilops; species Aegilops tauschii. The sequence goes on from NC_053041.3 coordinate 513,973,249, forward strand.
AACAAATATGGCAAAAGCACGAAATGAAATAGGAAAAGCGATGTTGTGAGGAAAACAGATGTGCAATAAACATAAACATTTTATTATATACGACTCAGGACCAGATCAGTGATCTAGGTCTGGGTGATTTACACGTTGATAAATTTGGTACCCAAAGCATTGACATGATCGGAACACTGGTTGTCCTGATTGCCATAGAACATGTGCATTTAAGTTAGTCCAATTACGATGCATGACTGTTTGAGCAAAACCATAAGCAATTGAGTTCTTCATCTGCAGTCATGCAGAATTAGTGTGAAATATACAGTTTTTTCAAGATTATTTTGCAGATGTACCATCGATTATTTGTTAATGTGGTTTCTCCAGTGGAAAAAGTCTATCGAAACAAGCAACTTACATTGCTACAACCCAATTATCTTAGATTCTACCTTTGTCTAATGTTCTTAACCTTTATATGCTTCTTAGATTTTAGCTTTGTCTGATGTTCTTAACCTTTATATGCTCCGTTACAGAGAAATCCTTCCAACATGATGAGAAGACAATATGATGAGAGCAGATGATTACTTCGTTCTGGTTCAGCATCGTCTTTACGCATCAATATTCGAGCGGTAAGTTATTCCATCATGCTACATCACTACTGCTTTCATATTTTTATGACTAGCTAGACCTTCCTATAATTTTACCATTTTTTTATCCATGCATTTTTGCAATATTAAATTTTTGGGGTGATGCAATTTAAGTTATGTTATTTCTATGTCTAAGTGCTATTATCAGTAATTGATTCATCTGGCAAGGCAATGTTGAGGTGATAGCTCGATCCTTCCATGCCCACATTTTGAAAATTGTAGAATTATCTTTTACTAATTTTAAAATTGGAAACCACACATGGATCCCCAAGTACATGTCACAACTTTATTTGTTTGATTCATTTAGCTGTATTGTTGTTTGGTTCAAGGAAACCGTCATTTTCTCCATTGGCAGACTTCTTACTTGGACGTTAGTTAAAATATGGTGTAAGGGAAAGTTGTGGGGATATAGATTGACCGCAATATTCGCAAGCAGGAAATCAAAGTACAAAAACTGCCTCGTTCACCTACGCTTGAACTGGAATTGCTAATTAGAAAATTTGCATTTCATTTGGCATTTTGCCATTGTGCTAAATTATGTTCCTTGGCCATTGAGTTGGATAATTATCATAGTTTCTATTTTGGACTCACAACATGTAAGGAGTTCCATAATGTTTTTTCTTGTCCATACATTGAATGGCCAGTAATTATTTGTTGCAAGCATTAGGTTTTTTACAGTGCATGCATAAGAAAGTACATACGAAGAAATTTTTTATGAGCAGTTCATTACCTTTTGATTGTAGCAATAATGTACATTTAAGTTCGTAGTTGGGTGACAAGAGAGTCAAGGGTGGAACAAGGTCCCTTTTTTTAACAAGGTCCCTAGGTTTAATTGGGAAACAAGAAAGTTGCATCTGGGTGTTTTTTCTACGTAGCAATACATGAGCATGCAACCATGCATCTCTTTGGGTAGACAAATACATGTATTGTGCATGTATTATGCTTTAACAAAACTAGATGATACCCCACAAATTGTTGGGGGAATACTTTGCAGCATATTTTTAATGTGATTCGTTATATGAATCATGAATATTTAAAGTAATAATACAAAAAACTGAAAATACCTATATTTTCGATTACTATATATATAGTTGTAAAATTCTTACTAAATATAAATAGCATAATAGAATAAAAATTCTCATGTATGTTTGCATGATCAGATTGGTCTTTTTTCATGCATGTTTCATGATAAAGTGGCATGATTGCATGTTGATGAGAGACATATGGTAAGGGTAGTGGGGGTGAGCCTTTTCTCATGCATATTGTGCGATGATGTGTCATGCTTGCATGTTGAGAGGAATAATTAGTGGGGGTTGGCTATTTAGATATAGAAGTTGATGATTAAACTAAATGAAGTTTTTGCTTAACATGATTTTTTGGCATACGCTCATACATACACACATACAATCACCCCTATGAACAGACGCACACTCACCCTATCCCTATGAGCAGCTCCGAGAGACGGAGCCGGCACATCATCTTGAGATTGACGAAGTCGTCAAAAACACCTTCATAATCGACGGAAACACTTAAGACGAATTTTGATAACATCATATGATCCATGCAAACGCCATGTGTTCTCCCATTGCAACGCATACCGGTCCATAAGCTAGAGACATGAAATTTGTTTTTTCTCCCGTTGCAACGCACGGGCATATTTGCTATATCGGTAAAGTTAATAAGCTCCCGAGGCTGGGAGCGTCCTGGTGGATCGAGGGTGATGGGAGTCGGTTGGGTCCCGTTTTACAGCGGTGAACCTGATCAGATGGCGGTTGGGTCATCGTGCCCATGATTTGCGCGCCGACTATGTGTGTGGGCACGTGTCTTAGTCGGTTAGAGGTGGATAACTGGGGCGGAGGGGATTTGCGGGATTGCGACCGTTCAGTCACTTTGCTATTGTCGTGGGAGTGATTGGCTGAGGGCCTCGGCCTATCTGGTGATTCCACGCATGTCGTCATCGTCGATCAGCCAATGCGCGCGAGTCCTCCCGCTTCTCTGTCGTCACCCCGCTACCCGTCGGCCGTTCGCGCCATGTCGGCCCTTTCTTTTGTTCATGCGCCATCATAAGGGCTGATCTTAAACTAATCTAAGAGGCAAGTTCCAGATGTGCGAGGAACTAAATTCTCGAAGAGTTTGAAAGGAGCGGCAAAATAATAGATCGAGCTCCTCCTCGCGCCAGGGAGGTCAACACCTTCTCTTGCTGGTGTGTTCCTCTCAACTGAATCAGCAAGACTTTCACGAAGCTTGCATCTTTCCGCCGAGGGCGCGGCCGAGCACTGATGCGGCTTGAACTACGTCGGTATTTTCCCAAAGAGGAAGGGATGATGCAGCACAGCTACGGTAGGTATTTCCCTCGGTGATGAGACCAAGGTTATGGAACCAATAGGAGAATCACGCAACACTGCGTAAACAGTACCTGCACACAAAGAACAAATACTTGCAACCCAACGTAAGAGAGGGGTTGTCAATCCCTCATGGGTAAAAAGATAGGTAAAATTATAGTAGATTGGATAAATAGATCTCGTGGGAACGCGAGATAAAATAAATAACAATAAATTACAACAAGGTATTTTTGTGCTTTTGGATTAATAGATCTGAAAATAAAAGTAAATAAAAATAGATCTCGAAGGCAAATATGATAAAGAAGAGACTCGGGGGCCGTAGATTTCACTAGTGGCTTCTCTGGAGAAAAATAGCATACGGCGGGTAAACAAATTATTGTTGGGCAATTGATAGAACTTCAAATAATCATGACGATATCCAGGCAATAATCATTACATAGTCATCACGTCCAAGATTAGTAGACCGACTCCTGCCTGCATCTACTACTATTACTCCACACATCGACCGCTATCCAGCATGCATCTAGTGTATTAAGTTCATAGAGAAACAGAGTAATGCAATAAGAACGATGACATGATGTAGACAAGATCTATTTATGTAGAAATAGACCCCATCTTGTTATCCTTAATAGCAACGATACATACGTGCCGTTTCCCCTTCTGTCACTGGGACTGGGATCAAGCACCGTAAGATCGAACCCATCACAAAGCACCTCTTCCCATGGCAAGAAAAATCGATCTAGTCGGCCTAACTAAACCAAAGATTCAAGAAGAAATACGAGGCTATTGTAGGGGAACGTAGTAATAATTCAAAAAAATTCTATGTGTCACCAAGATCAATCTAGGAGATGCTAGCAACGAGGGAGAGGGAGTGCATCTTCATACCCTTGAAGATCGCTAAGCGGAAGCGTTACAAGAATGCGGTTGATGGAGTCGTACTCGCGGCGATTCAAATCGCAGAAGATCCGATCTAGCACCGAACGGACGGTGCCTCCGCGTTCAACACACGTACAACCCGGGGACGTCTCCTCCTTCTTGATCCAGCAAGGGGAGAGGAGGAGTTGAGGGAAAGCTCCAGCAGCAGAACAGCGTGGTGGTGGAGCTTGTGGTTCTCCGGCAGGGCTTCACCAAGCACTACAGAGGAGGAGGAGGAGTTGGAGGAGGAGAGGGTTGCGCCAGGGGAAGGGGTGTGCAGCTGCCCTCTCTCTCCCTCACTATATATAGGGGAAAGGGGGGAGGATGAGGCGCCCTACGGTTTCCCTAGGGGAGGGGCGGCGGCCACAAGGGAAAATCTAGATGGGTTTGGGCGCCCCCACCCTAGGAAACTTGCCCCCCAAGCCGGGAGGGGTGGCTGCGCTAGGGGAGGCGCCCCCACCTCTTCAGGTTATGTGAGATGGGGTGGGAGGGGCGCACAACCCCTTAGTGGGCTGATGTGCCCCTCCCCTTGGCCCATAAGCCCCCCCCCCCCCCCAACGCTTGCCGGGGCCTCCGAAACCCCTTTCGGACACGCTGGTCGTCATCCAGTACCCCCAGAACAATTTCGGACTCCAATACCCTTCGTCCAATATATCGATCTTCACCTCCGGACCATTCTGGAGTTCCTCGTCACGTCCGGGATCTCATCCGTGACTCCGAACAACCTTCGGTAACCATATACTATTCCCATTACAACTCTAGCGTCACCGAACCTTAAGTGTGTAGACCCTACGGGTTCGGGAACCATGCAGACATGACCGAGACACCTCTCCGGCCAATAACCAATAGCGGGATCTGGATACCCATATTGGCTCCCACATCTTCCACGATGATCTCATCGGATGAACCACGATGTCGGGGATTCAATCAATCCCGTATACAATTCCCTTTGTCTATCGGTATGTTACTTGCCCGAGATTCGATCTTCAGTATCGCTATACCTTGTTCAATCTCGTTACCGGCAAGTCTCTTTACTCGTTACGTAGCGCATGATCCTGTGGCTAACTCCTTAGTCACATTGAGCTCATTATGATGATGCATTACCGAGTGGGCCCAGAGATACCTCTCCGTCATACGGAGTGACAAATCCCAGTCTTGATTCGTGCCAACCCAACAGACACTTTCGGAGATACCTGTAGTGCACCTTTATAGTCACCCAGTTACGTTGTGACGTTTGATACACCCAAAGCATTCCTACGGCATCCGGGAGTTGCACAATCTCATGGTCTAAGGAAAAGATACTTGACATTAGAATAGCTCTAGCAAACGAATTACACGATCTTGTGCTATGCTTAGGATTGGGTCTTGTCCATCACATCATTCTCCTAAGGACATCCAATGTCCATGGTAAGGAAACCATAACCATCTATTGATCAACGAGCTAGTCAACTAGAGGCTTAATAGGGACATGTTGTGGTCTATGTATTCACACATGTATTACGGTTTCCGATTAATACAATTATAGCATGAACAATAGACAATAATCATGAACAAGGAAATATAATAATAACCATTTTATTATTGCCTCTAGGGCATATTTCCAACAGTCTCCCACTTGCACTAGAGTCAATAATCTAGTTCACATCGCCATGTGACTAACACCCATAGAGTTTACTAGAGTCAATAATCTAGTTCACATTACCATGTGATTAAGACTCAAAGAGTTCTGGGGTTTGATCATGTTATGCTTGTGAGAGAGGTTTTTAGTCAACGGGTCTGCAACATTCAAATCCATATGTACTTCGCAAATCTCTATGTCATATCGTAGATGCTGCTTCCACGCTCCATTTGGAGCTATCCCAAATGGTTGCTCCACTATACGTATCCGGTTTGCTACTTAGAGTCATCCGGATAGGTGTTAAAGCTTGCATCGACGTAACCCTTTACGTCAAACTTTTTATCACCTCCAAAACCGAGAAACATTTCCTTATTCCTCTAAGGACAATTTTGACCGCTGTCTAATGATCCATTCCTGGATCACTTTTGTACCCCTTGCCAGACTCGTGGCAAGGCACATATCAGGTGCGGTACACAGCATGGCATATCGTATAGAGCCTATGGCTAAGGCATAGGGGACGACCTTCGTCCTTTCTCTTTCTTCTGCCGTGGTCGAGCTTTAAGTCTTAACTTCACACCTTACAACTCAGGCAAGAACTCCTTCTTTGACTGATCCATTTTGAACTCCTTCAAAATCATGTCAAGGTATGTGCTCTGTGAAAGTCTTATCAGGCGTCTTGATCTATCTCTATAGATCTTGATACCCAACATGTAAGCAGTTTTACATAGGTCTTCCTTTGAAAAACTCCATTCAAACAACCTTTTATGCTTTCCAGAAATTCTACATCATTTCTGATCAACAATATGTCATCAGCATATACTTATCAAAATGTTGTAGTGCTCCCACTCACTTTCTTGCAAATACAAGTTTCTTGCAAACTTTGTATAAACCCAAATGCTTCGATCACCTCATCAAAGCGTATGTTCCAACTCCGAGATGCTTGCTCTAGTCCATAGAAGGATTGCTGGAGTTTGCATACCTTTTAGCATCCTTAGGATCAACAAAACCTTCTGGTTGTATCACATACATCCTTTCCTCACGAAAACCGTCAAGGAAACTTTGTTTTGACACCCATCTGCCAGATTTCGTAAATGAAAATGCAGCAACTGCTAACATGATTTTAACAGACTTTAGCATTGCTATGATTGAGAAAGTCTCATCATAGCCAACTCCTTGAAGTTGTTGGAAACTTCTTTGAGACAAGTCGAGCTCCATAAATGGTGACATTACCATCAACGTTTGTCTTCTTCTTAAAGATCCATTTATTCTCAATGGCTTGCCGATCATCGAGCAAGTCCACCAAAGTCCATACTTTGTTCTCATACATGGATCCTATCTCGGATTTCATGGCTTCCAGCCATTTATTGGAATCCGGGCCCACCATCGCTTCTCCATAGCTCATAGGTTCATCGTTGTCCAACAACATGACCTTTAAGACAGGGTTACCACTCAGAAGTTGTACACACCCTTGTCGACCTACGAGGTTCGATAGTAACTTGATCTGAAGCTCCATGATCATCATCATTAGCTTTCTCTTCAACTGAGGTAGGTGCCACAGAAACATCTTTCTGTGCTGCGCTACTCTCTGGTTGAAGTAAAGGTTCAACAACCTCATCAAGTTCTATCTTCCTCCCACTCAATCTTTCGAGAGAAACTCTTTCTCGAGAAAGGACCTGTTCCTAGCGACAAACACTTTGCCCTCAGATCTGGGATAGAAGGTATACCCAATCGTCTTGTTTGGGTATTCTATGAAGACACAGTTTTCCGCTTTGGGTTCGAGCTTTTCTGGCCGAAGCCTATCGACATAAGCATTGTAGCTCCAAACCTTAAGAAACAACAACTTAGGTTTCTTGCCAAACCATAGTTCATACGGTGTCGTCTCCACGGACTTAGATGGTGCCCTATTTAAAGTGAATGTAATTGTCTCTAATGCATAACCCCAAAATGATAGCGGTAGATCGGTAAGAGACATCATAGATCGCACCATATCCAATAGGGTGCGATTACGATGTTCGGACACACCATTACGCTATGGTGTTCCAGGTGGCGTCGACTGTGAAACGATTACACCTTGTCTTTAGTGATTGCCAAACTCATAACTCAGATACTCTCCCCTTGATGAGATCGTAGGAATTTGATCTTCTTGTTATGATGATTCTCAACTTCACTCTGAAATTGCTTGAACTTTTCAAACGTTTCAGACTTATGCTTCATTAAGTAAATATACCCATATCTACTCAATTCATCGGTGAAGGTGAGAAAATAACGATATCCACTGCGTGCGTCAACACTCATCGGACCGCACACATCAGCATGTGTGATTTCCAACAAGTCAGTTGCCCGTTCCATTGTTCCGGAAAACGGGGTTTTAGTCATCTTGCCTATGGGGCATGGTTCGCATGTGTCAGGTGATTCAAAATCAAGTGACTCCAAAAGTCCATTAGCATGGAGGTTCTTCATGCGCTTTACACCAATATGACCTAAGCGGCAGTGCCACAATAAAATGTGGTACTATCATTATCAACTCTACATCTTTTGGCATCAATGTTATGAACATGTGTATCACTACGACCGAGATTCAATAAACCATTCACATTGGGTGCATGACTATAGAAGGTATTATTCATGTAAACAGAATAACCATTATTCTCTGACTTAAATGAATAACTGTATTGCAATAAACATGATCTAACCATGTTCACGCTCAACGTAGACACCAATGCAAACAACATTTATCTGGGTTCAACACTAACCCCGAAGGTAGAGAGAGCGTGCGATGGTGATCATATCATCCTTGGAAACACTTCCAACACACATCGTCACCTCACCCTTAGCTAGTCTCCGTTTATTCCGTAGCTTTTCTTTCGAGTTACCAATATTAGCAACTGAACCGGTATCTAATACACATGTGCTACTAGGAGTACTAGTAAGGTACACATCAATAACACATATATCAAATATACTTTTGTTGAAGTTGCCAGCCTTCTTATCTACCAAGTATTTGAGGTAGTTCCGCTACCAGTGACCATTCCCTAATAGAAGCACTTCGTCTCGGGTTTGGGTTCTTGGGTTTCTTCACTGGAGCGGCAACTGGCTTGCCATCATGAAGTTTCCCTTCTTGCCCTTGCCCTTCTTTGAAACCAGTGGTCATGTTAACCATCAACACTTGATGCTCCTTCTTGATTTCTACCTTTATGGCCTTAAGCATGACGAACAGCTCAGGGACATCTTCCCTTGCATGTTATAGTTTATCACAAAACTCTAGCAGCTTGGTGATAGTGGTTGGAGAACTTTTGTCAATCACTCTCTTATCTGGAAGATTAACTCCCACTTGATTCAAATGATTGAAGTACCCAGACATTCTGAGCACATGCTCACTGGCTGAGCTATTCTCCTCCATATTGTAGGCAAAGATCTTGTCAAAGGTCTCAAACCTCTCAACACGGGCATGAGCCTGAAATACCAATTTCAGCTCTTGGAACATCTCATATGTTCCATGGCGTTCAAAACGCTTTTGGAGCCCCGACTCTAAGCCGTAAAGCATGGCGCACTAAACTATCAGGTAGTCATCAGAACGTGTCTTCCGGATGTTCACAACATCCACACACGACGCCAGAGGGGTTGGCACACCGAGCAGTGCATCAAGGACAGAAGCCTTCTATGTAGCAGTGAGGACAATCCTCAGACTACGGCCCTAGTCCGCACAGTTGCTTACAATATCGTTCAACTTAGTCTTTCTCTAGGAACGTATTAAAACAAGGAGCTAAAGCGCGAGCTATTAATCCACAACATAATTTGCAAAGACAATTTAGACTAGGTTCATGATAATTAAGTTCATCTAATCAAATTATTTAATGAACTCTCACTCAGATAGACATCCCTCTAGTCATCTAAGTGATACATGATCCGAATCGACTAGGCCGTGTCTGATCATCACATGAGATGGACTAGTCACCAACGGTGAACATCTCCATGTTGATCGCATCTACTATACGACTCATGTTCGTCCTTTCGGTCTCTTGTGTTCCGAGGCCATGTCTGTACATGCTAGGCTCGTCAAGTCAACCTAAGTGTTTCGCATGTGTAAATCTGGCTTACACCCGTTGTATGCGAATGTTAGAATCTATCACACCCGATCATCACGTGGTGCTTCGAAACAACGAACCTTCGCAACGGTGCACAGTTAGGGGGAACACTTTTCTTGAAATTTTAGTGAGGGATCATCTTATTTATGCTACCGTCGTTCTAAGCAAATAAGATGTAAACATGACAAACATCACATGCAAATCATAAAGTGACATGATATGGCCAATATCATCTTGCGCCTTTGATCTCCATCTTCGAGGCGCGGCATGATCACCTTTGTAACCGACATGACACCATGATCTCCATCATCGTGTCTTCATGAAGTTGTCTCGCCAACTATTACTTCTACTGCTATGGCTAACGGTTAGCAATAAACTAAAGTAATTACATGGCGTTTTTCATTGACACGCAGGCCATACAATAAATTAAGACAACTCCTATGGCTCCTGCCGGTTGTCATACTCATCGACATGCAAGTCGTGATTCCTATTACAAGAACATGATCAATCTCATACATCACATATATATAAGTCATCACATCCTTTTGGCCATATCACATCACATAGCATACCCTGCAAAAACAAGTTAGACGTCCTCTAATTGTTGTTGCATGTTTTACGTGGCTGCTATGGGTTTCTAGCAAGAACGTTTCTTACCTACGCAAAAGCCACAACAGTGATATGCCAATTGCTATTTACCCTTCATAAGGACCCTCTTCGTCGAATCCGATCCGACTAAAGTGGGAGAGACAGACACCCGCTAGCCACCTTATGCATCAAGTGCATGTCAGTCGGTGGAACCTGTCTCACGTAAGTGTACGTGTAAGGTCGGTCCGGGCCGCTTTATCCCACAATGCCGCCGAACCAAGATAAGACTAGTAACGGTAAGCAAATTAAACAAATCATCCCCCACAACTACTTGTGTTCTACTCGTGCATAGAATCTACGCATAGACCTAGTTCATGATGCCACTGTTGGGGAACGTAGTAATAATTCAAAATTTTCCTACGTGTCACCAAGATCAATCTAGGAGATGCTAGCAACGAGGGAGAGGGAGTGCATCTTCATACCCTTGAAGATCGCTAAGCGGAAGCGTTACAAGAACGCGGTTGATGGAGTCGTACTCGCGGCGATTCAAATCGCGGAAGATCCGATCTAGCGCCGAACGGACGACACCTCCGCGTTCAACACACGTACAGCCCGGGGACGTCTCCTCTTTCTTGATCCAGCAAGGGGAGAGGAGAAGTTGAGGGAAAGCTCCAGCAGCACGACGGCGTGGTGGTGGAGCTTGTGGTTCTCCGCCAGGGCTTCGCCAAGCACTACGGAGGAGGAGTTGGAGGAGGAGAGGGCTGCGCCAGGGGAAGGGGTGTGTAGCTACCCTCTCTCTCCCTCACTATATATAGGGGGAAGGGGGAGGATGAGGCGCCCTAGGGTTTCCCTAGGGGAGGGGCGGCGGCCACAGGGGAAACCCTAGATGGGTTTGGGCGCCCCCACCCCTAGGAAACTTGGCCCCCAAACCGGGAGGGGTGGCTGCCCTAGGGGAGGCGCCCCCACCTCTCCAGGTTACGTGAGATGAGGTGGGAGGCGCGCACAGCCCCTTAGTGGGCTGATGTGCCCCCTCCCCTTCGCCCATAAGGCCCCCTAACGCTTGCTGGGGCCTCCGAAACCCCTTTCGGACACGTTGGTCGTCACCCGGTACCCCCGGAACAATTCCGGACCCCAATACCCTTCGTCCAATATATCGATCTTCACCTCCGGACCATTCCGGAGTTCCTCATCACGTCTTGATCTCATCCGGGACTCCAAACAACCTTCGGTAACCACATACTATTCCCATTACAACTCTAGCGTCACCGAACCTTAAGTGTGTAGACCCTACGGGTTCGGGAACCATGCAGACATGACCGAGACACCTCTCCATCCAATAACCAATAGCGGGATCTGGATACCCATATTGGCTCCCACATGTTCCACGATGATCTCATCGGATGAACCACGATGTTGGGGATTCAATCAATCCCGTATACAATTCCCTTTGTCTATCGGTATGTTACTTGCCTGAGATTCGATCATCGGTATCCCTATACCTTGTTCAATCTCGTTACCGGCAAGTCTCTTTACTCATTACGTAACACATGATCACGTGGCTAACTCCTTAGTCACACTGAGCTCATTATGATGATGCATTACTGAGTGGGCCCAGAGATACCTCTTTGTCATACGGAGTGGCAAATCCCAGTCTTGATTCGTGCCAACCCAACAGACACTTTCGGAGATACCCGTAGTGCACCTTTATAGTCACCCAGTTACGTTGTGACGTTTGATACACCCAAAGCATTCCTACGGCATCCGGGAGTTGCACAATCTCATGGTCTAAGGAAAAGATACTTGACATTAGAATAGCTTTAGCAAACGAACTACATGATCTTGTGCTATGCTTAAGATTGGGTCTTGTCCATCACATCATTCTCCTAATGATGTGATCCCGTTATCCAATGTCCATCGTCAGGAAACCATAACCATCTATTGATCAACGAGCTAGTCAACTAGAGGCTTACTAGGGACATGTTGTGGTCTATGTATTCACACATGTATTATAGTTTCTGATTGATAAATTATAGCATGAACAATAGACAATTATCATGAACAAGGAAATATAATAATAACCATTTTATTATTGCCTCTAGGGCATATTTCCAACAGCTATAAGTAATCATGCATATAAGAGATCAAAAGAATCAAATAACTTTCATGGATAAAAACATAGATTTGATCATAAACTCAAAGTTCATCGGACCCCAAGAAACACACCGCAAAAAGAGTTACATCAAATAGATCTCCAAGAGACCATTGTATTGAGAATCAAAAGAGAGAGAGGAAGCCATCTAGCTACTAACTACGGACCCGTAGGTCTACAATGAACTACTCATGCATCATCGGAGAGGCACCAATAAGGATGATGAACCCCTCTGTGATGGTGTCTAGATTGGATTTGTGATTTCTGGAACTTGCGGCGGCTGGAATTGATTTTTGTCGACTCCCCTAGGGTTTCTGGAATATTGGGTTATTTATAGAGCAAAAAGGCGGTGCGGGAGGCCATCGAGGTGGGCACAACCCACCAGGACGCGCCTGGGCCCCCAGGCGCGCCCAGGTGGGTTGTGCCCCCCTTGGGGCACCCCTTGTTGGGAAACGTAGCATGCAATTTCAAAAAAATCCTACGCTCACGCAAGATCTACCATGGAGATGCATAGCAACGAGAGGGGGAGAGTGTGTCTACGTACCCTCGTAGACCGAAAGCAGAAGCGTTTAACAACGAGGTTGATGTAGTCGAATTTCTTCTCGTTCCGACTGTCGGTGTCAAAACCGGCCGATCTTGGGTAGGGGGTCCCGAACTGTGCATCTGAGGATCGAAGGTAAGAAGGGACACAGGGAACACGAAGTTTAACCAACGTCCTGCTTGATTGTATTTGGTGAGTATAGGGGTTACAAGAGTTGATCTACCTCAAGATCGTAATGGCTAAACCCTAGATGTCTAGCCTATATGAATTCTGATAGCCTCTACGGACTAAACCCTTCGGTTTATATAGACACTGGAGGGGCCTAGGGTCGTGCAGAGTCGGCTTGCAGAAGAAGGAAAGTATACATCCGGACGCCAATCTTGCCATCCACGCATAGGAGAGTCCTATCCGGACACGAGAGAAGGTCTTCTACCTTGTATCTTCACGGCCCATCAGTCCGGCCCATATCACACAGCCCGAACACCCGAGGACCCCCTAATCCAGGACTCCCTCAGTACCCCCTGAACTTGCCTTCAATGATGACGTAGTATCCAACTTATGTCTTCGGCTTTGTAAGGCAGGTTCTTCAGTATACTTCGGACCAATGACAGTCTGGTCCTGACCTCTATGTTCTGTCTTTATGACTCCTTCCTGCTGTTTCTTCGGTTTCCGCGCGTCGGGTGAATATGAACGGTCCGTGATGTTTTTTGCAAATAAGCCCCTCATCACGCTCGGACGACATCTATATAAGGAGATTTAGATCCCCAAATTCCATCTTACATCGCACAAAAGGAAGACCGTCCAAATTAGCCACGAACAAAGCCTTCCAACATGGCCAGTGCCCCAGTCTCTTCCTCGCGCCCCCATGGCCCTCAAGAGGGTGATTGGCAGAGTTGCTCAGTGCCTCATCTTCAGCTGAGCCGACTCCAGACGCAGGGCTATCTTCCCCTCGCAGATCTAGTCTCCGTTCGAGCGAGATTGGCTTCAATCAGCAATGATGTGATGTTTGAGAACTCCCCAACCCCAATAAGGAGGAGAGGGTGTGCTTCGTCCCGTTCCTGTTGCGGGGCCTAGGATTTCCAATCCACCCTTTTCTTAGGGGCCTGTTGGAATTATTACGGCATCCAACTGCACAACCTTACCCCAGGTTTGATTATGCACATCCCAGGTTTCGTAGCCCTCTGCGAACTGTTCTTAGGCGTTGAGGCCCATTTTGAACTATGGAGGAAGTTCTTTTGCCTCGTTCCCCACCATCGAGGAGGCTCTATATTTGAAGTGGGCGGTGCCGAAGTATGGCGTATAGCTGGATCCGAATACCTCATAGGAACCCCCAAAGAGGTATACCCACAGTGGTCTTCGGAATGGTTCTACATGGATGACGTCCCACTGCCAGACCCAGTTCGGCGCGGCCTCCCTGAATTCTCCAGCGCTCCTTTAAAGAAGCATTTCAGCTGGCGCCCCTGAAGTCCCAAGGAGGAAGACAACACAGAAATAAAAAGGTTGGTTAGCAAGGTCAGGTTACTGGCCCATACCGAGCTCTCGATAGTCGAGGTTATGGCTATTGCCATAAAGAGGTGCATCCAACCTCTCCAATCCAGAGTAACTCACTTATGGTGTTACAACGGAGAAGATGACGCGCCCCATTACGGATGGAAGGATCCGGATACCCCTGCCGAACTGGCCACAATCTTGGTCGATCTGTATAAGGGTGAAAAACAAGATTTCCTCCGCTTAAACTGCCGGGAAGGCTATTCCATGTACAACCCCATTGAATGGGTAAGACTTCGATTATCTGTGTTGCCTTATTGTTGTCACGGTATGCTAATCCAATTTGTCCTTTGTTAAAACAGTCATGGCGGAAGATGATCGAGGACGTTCACTGTCCTGCCCTACAGCTAGAGGACCATAATCGCGATGAAGACCCTGGCTTTCGCGAGGATCCGGATATATACTTAGAGTTTGATGATGGGGTATTTTATCAAGCCAGCCCCGACGGATCGAAAGTGGCTATCACCGCCGACTACCCTCGTCTCTATCCCTTCTCCATCTTAAGTATTCGGAGGTGTAACGCCCCGAGACCGATGCTCCAGACGGCTTCCATGTTTTTCGTGTTCGCCGTGTGTTTTATTTGTTGGTTGCATTTCATCATGGCATCATCCGCCTTGCATCGGCACTCGTTGCCGTCATTGTTTTTAAAACTTGCATCCACTCGTAGTTGTCGTGTCCCCCCTTGCTTTCGTTGACCGTTCCGAGACCAACCTTGTTATTCGTTTGCCCTCTTGCCTAAACCGGAGTCTCTCTGTACAGTGCACAAACCCCCTTGTGTGCGCGTCCGAAGCTGTCCCGAACCCGAACCGCTCAGTCATGACCACTGGGTCCGGATCATCCCCAAACATCCCAAAGATATATCCGTTTTCTTATTTGGACTCCTAACCCATTTATTCCGGCCGCCCGATCGTGATCGGAGGATCCAAATCATCACCAATTTCGTATATATATAGACACCTAACCCTAGATGCCGTCCCATCCGTCAAATCCTCCCCCTGCCCAGTCGGCCGCCGCCGCCCTCTTCCTTGGGATCGCTCCCGATCCGAAAATCCACCAGCCAACCACTTCTCCTCGATCCAAATCCTCTCCGACCACCTCCTTGGATTTGCGCTGCCAACCAACCACAGCCGCTACCTCCTCTGCTCCCAAGGCCCTGAGCTCCTCCTCTCGATCCAGAGCCCGAGCGCTCGACCCCCTCATCCACGAGCTCGATCGGGAGAGGTGCTCCCGATCGTGCAAGCCTCCTCCTCGTCCAGGACCACCTCACCTCGCCGGAGTCCAGCCGCCGGACCAGCAGCGCCGCCCAGGCGCACCTCGACGCCGAGCACCAGCAGGAACCGCTCGCCATCCCTGCTCCTCTTCCTCCCTTCTTCCTTTTCCTCTAGCTCCTCTCTCTTTCTCGTTAACTGTCTCACATCTCCCCCGTGCACAGGAACGCCATGGCCGCCACCCGTTCTAGCTTTGTCTCGAGCGCCTCCAGCAGCAGCTTCAGGCCGTCGCCCCAGCCGTTCCGCAGGTCGCCGTGCCCTGACATCTCCGTCTCTCTCTTCTTCCTTTCCATGTTTTCCCCTCTAAATGTCTGTCTTTTTCTTCAGACAACACCACCATGGCCGCCCGAACCTGAAGTTTCATCACTACCTCGTTCCACGCCCCGCCTCCGGCTAGATTGGACGGCCCGCGCCCGGATCCGCACGTCCGCTCCATCCCGCCGGAGTCCCCTGCCTCGCCGGACCCCGCTGCTGCCTTCCCGTCCAGCGCCGCCACTGCTCTGCTTCCTGACGAGCAGATGACGGCGCCCGTTTCAGTGCCTCCCCGCTGTCCAGAACGAGCGAGAGGAGCTTGCCCGATCCAGCCGCGCGTTGACCGCGCTGGCCCGCTGCGTGGGCTGCCAGCCGCGCCAGGCCCAGCGCGCCCCGCCTCCCCTGCCTCATCGGGCCAAGGCCCATGGTGAGCCTCCAGCGCCCCTGCTCCTGTTGGCCCAGCCAGATTCAGCCCGACCATGTTTTTTTTCTCGTTCTGCGAATTTGTCCAATTATCTAGAGCATTACAGATTTGCAGAAAACCCCTTGCTGTTCATGCATTTAATAACTAATCAACCATGCATCATATGTAAATAATTTATATATGAAAAGTGCTTAGAATTTCATCTAGTTTCATAATATGCTGCTTTCATCCATGTTAAAAATGTTTAACTTGCTGTTTGTTTAATTTTGCATAAATGCCATGATAAAATGATTTATTTCATAACTATTTAACCGTAGCTCCTTTCAAATTAAACTTTATATGTAAATGGGGTGGAAAAATGCCTAGATTAACATGGTGCACTTTATTTCCCTGTTAAACAACTCTAAAATTGTGCATAGGGCAGAACAATACCAAATTCGAAATATGCATATGGGGATTTTTCGGAATTGTTGTTTGTTGTTCCGGCCTCTTTTAAACTTTCCTAGATAGGTGGTATTATTATGCTTCACCTCTTGCCATGTTAACCAAAATTTAATATTGTCTTGTTCCTAATCGAGAGCAAACTAAATAACTTAAATGTGATGTTTTGTCAGTATGCAACTCTTTGCATATTGAGCTCCACTTAACTTGTAGTATTGTTTGTTGCACTTTGCCATGCCATGCCTCATTAAACCGGACATGCATCATACTTGGTTGCGCATCATGCCATGTTTATGTGATGGTTGTTTACCATGTTGTTTGCTTCTTTCCGGTTTGCTTCTCTCGTTAGCTTCGGTTTCGTTCCGGAGTTGTGAGGATTCGTTCGACTAGGTCCGTTTGTCTTCTTCATGGACTCGTTCTTCCTAGCAGGATTTCAGGCAAGATGACCATACCCTCGAAATCACTTCTATCTTTGCTTGCTAGTTGTTCGCTCTATTGCTTTGCCGCGCTACCTACCACTTGCTATATCATGCCTCCCATATTGCCATGTCAAGCCTCTAACCATCCTTTCCTAGCAAAGCGTTGTTTGGCTAAGTTACCGCTTTTGCTCAGCCCTTCTTATAGCGTTGTTAGTTGCAGGTGAAGATGAAGTTGGTTCCATGTTGGAACATGGATATTTTGGGATATCACAATATCTCTTATTTAATTAATGCATCTATGTACTTGGTAAAGGGTGGAAGGCTCGGCCTTATGCCTGGTGTTTTGTTCCACTCTTGCCGCCCTAGTTTCCGTCATACTGGTGTTATGTTCCTTGATTTTGCGTTCCTTACGCGGTTGGGTGATAATGGGAACCCCTTGACAGTTCGCCTTGAATAAAACTCCTCAAGCAAGGCCCAACCTTAGTTTTACCATTTGCCACCTAAGCGTTTTTCCCTTGGGTTCCGCGGACTCATGGGTCATCTTTATTTTAAACCCCCGGGCCAGTGCTCCTCTGAGTGTTGGTCCAAACTAGAGCCCCTTGCAGCGCCGCCTCCGGGAAACTTGAGGGTTGGTTTTAGTTGTACGGACTGTTCATCCGGTGTGCCCTGAGAACGAGATATGTGCAGATCCTATCGGGATTTGTCAGCACATTCGGGCGGCTTTGCTGGTCTTGTTTTACCATTGTCGAAATGTATTGTAACCAGGATTCCGAGTCTGATCGGGTCTTCCTGGGAGAAGGAATATCCTTCGTTGACCGTGAGCTTGTGATGGGCTAAGTTGGGACACCCCTGCAGGGTATTATATTTTGAAAGCCGTGCCCGCGGTTATGTGGCAGATGGGAATTTGTTAATGTCCGGTTGTAGAGAACTTGACACTTGACTTAATTAAAATACATCTACCGCATGTGTAGCCGTGATGGTCTCTTTTCGGCGGAGTCTGGGAAGTGAACACGGTTTGGGTTATGTATGAACGTAAGTAGCTTCAGGATCACTTCTAGCTTCTCACCGTTGATCTCAATCAATCAATTGTTTTTGTTAGTGGCAGAATTTCACCTCAAGTTTTGAGATGTTTCCATAAGCCCACGAGGAGCATATCTTTTGTTGTTGATTTTCCAACAACTACGTTCAACCCTTCTTCGTAGGAAGGCTCCTTCATTTCTTTTCATTCCATTCTTTCGTTTCGGAGGCATGGTGACGTTGCTCTCTTTCACCCATCGCCTCGTTTTGTCAAGATCATGTTCTTTTCCTTGCTTATCCATTTAACCGGAGTATTGTGCTCTCTTTGAAGTTCTTTTCAGCTTACCAAGTTTTTCCTTCTCTTTTCTAACGGAGTGCTGCCCGAGTTGTTTATTCTTATTCCTTGTCCAGCTAATTTTAACCGGAATGCTCTCAATCTCGTTCATCTCCATTGTATTTTTCTTTCAATTTTGCCAACCTCTCAAGGTTCGTTGGTTTCACTCTTTTGTCAAAGAAGCAACTTTGTTTTACCTCTTCCTCTTCCGTTTCTCTCCGATGCCATCCTAGATCTCGGGACAAGATCCTCTTGTAGTGGTGGAGTGTTGTAACGCCCCGAGACCGACGCTCCATACGGCTTCCATGTTTTTCGTGTTCGCCGTGTGTTTTATTTGTTGGTTGCATTTCATCATGGCATCATCCACATTGCAACGGCACTTGTTGCCGTCATTGTTTTTAAAACTTGCATCCGCTCGTAGTTGCCGTGTCCTCCCTTGCTTTCGTTGACCGTTCTGAGACCAACCTTGTTATTCGTTTGCCCTCTTGCCTAAACCGGAGTCTCTCTGTATAGTGCACAAACCCCCTTGTGTGCGCGTTCGAAGCTGTCCCGAACCCGAACCGCTCAGTCATGACCATTGGGTCCGGATCATCCCCAAACATCCGAAAGATATCTCCGTTTTCTTATTTGGACTCCTAACCCATTTATTCCGGACCGCCCGATAGTGATCGGAGGATCCAAATCATCACCAATTTCGTATATATATAGACACCTAACCCTAGATGCCGTCCCATCCGTCAAATCCTCCCCCTGCCCAGTCGGCCGCCGCCACCCTCTTCCTTGGGATCACTCCCGATCCAAAAATCCACCACCCAACCACTTCTCCTCGATCCAAAATCCTCTCCGACCACCTCCCTGGATTTGCGCTGCCAACCAACCACAGCCGCCACCTCCTCTGCTCCCATGGCCCTGAGCTCCTCCTCTCGATCCAGAGCCCGAGCGCTCGACCCCCTCATCCACGAGCTCGATCAGGTGAGGTGCTCCCGATCTTGCAAGCCTCCTCCTCGTCCAGGACCACCTCACCTCGCCGGAGTCCAGCCGCCGGACCAGCAGCGCCGCCCCGGCGCACCTCGACGCCGAGCACCAGCAGGAACTGCTCGTCGTCCCTGCTCCTCTTCCTCCCTTCTTCCTTTTCCTCTAGCTGCTCTCTCTTTCTCGTTAGCTGTCTCACATCTCCCCCGTGCACAGGAACGCCATGGCCGCCGCCCGTTCTAGCTTCATCTCGAGCGCCTCCAGCAGCAGCTTCAGGCCGTCGCCCCAGCCGTTCCGCAGGTCGCCGTGCCCTGACATCTCCGTCTCTCTTCTTCCTTTCCCTGTTTTCCCCTCTGAATGTCTGTCTTTTTCTTCAGACAACACCACCATGGCCGCCCGAACTTGAAGCTTCGTCACTACATCGTTCCACACCTCGCCTCCGGCTAGATTGGACGGCCCGCGCCCGGATCCGCACGTCCGCTCCATCCCTGTCGTCCCGCCGGAGTCCCCTGCCTCGCCGGACCCCGCTGCTGCCTTCCCGTCCAGCGCCGCCACTGCTCTGCTTCCTGACAAGCAGATGACCGCGCCCGTTTCAGTGCCTCCCCGCTGTCCAGATCGAGCGAGAGGAGCTCGCCCGGTCCAGCCGCGCGTTGACCGCGCTGGCCAGCTGCGTGGGCTGCGAGCCGCGCCAGGCCCAGCGCGCCCCGCCTCCCCTGCCTCATCGGGCCAAGGCCCATGGTGAGCCTCCAGCGCCCCTGCTCCTGTTGGCCCAGCCAGATTCAGCCCGATCATGTTTTTTTTCTCATTCTACGAATTTGTCCAATTATCCAGAGCATTACAGATTTGCAGAAAACCCCTTGCTGTTCATGCATTTAATAACTAATCAACCATGCATCATATGTAAATAATTTATATATGAAAAGTGCTTAGAATTTCATCTAGTTTCATAATATGCTGCTTTCATCCATGTTAATAATGTTTAACTTGCTGTTTGTTTAATTTTGCATAAATGCCATGATAAAATGATTTATTTCATAGCTATTTAACTGTAGCTCCTTTCTAATTAAACTTTATATGTAAATGGGGTGGAAAAATGCCTAGATTAACATGGTGCACTTTATTTCCCTGTTTAACAATTCTAAAATTGTGCATAGGGCAGAACAGTACCAAATTCAAAATATGCATATGGGGATTTTCCGGAATTGTTGTTTGTTGTTCCGGCCTCTTTTAAACTTGCCTAGATAGGTAGTATTGTTATGCTTCACCTCTTGCCATGTTAACCAACATTTAATCTTGTCTTGTTCCTAATCGAGAGCAAACTAAATAACTTGAATGTGGTGTTTCGTCAGTATGCAACTCTTTGCATATTGAGCTCCACTTAACTTGTAGTATTGTTTGTTGCACTTTGCCATGCCATGCCTCATTAAACCGGACATGCATCATACTTGGTTGCGCATCATGCCATGTTTATGTGATGGTTGTTTACCATGTTGTTTGCTTCTTTCCGGTTTGCTTCTCTAGTTAGCTTCGGTTTCGTTCCGGAGTTGTGAGGATTCGTTCGACTACGTCCGTTTGTCTTCTTCATGGACTCGTTCTTCTTCCTAGCGGGATTTCAGGCAAGATGACCATACCCTCGAAATCACTTCTATCTTTGCTTGCTAGTTGTTCGCTCTATTGCTTTGCCGTGCTACCTACCACTTGCTATATCATGCCTCCCATATTGCCATGTCAAGCCTCTAACCATCCTTTCCTAGCAAACCGTTGTTGGGCTAAGTTACCGCTTTTGCTCAGCCCTTCTTATAGCGCTGTTAGTTGCAGGTGAAGATGAAGTTGGTTCCATGTTGGCACATGGATATTTTGGGATATCACAATATCTCTTATTTAATTAATGCATATATATATACTTGGTAAAGGGTGGAAGGCTCGGCCTTATGCCTGGTGTTTTGTTCCACTCTTGCCACCCTAGTTTCCGTCATACTGGTGTTATGTTCCTTGATTTTGCGTTCCTTACGCGGTTGGGTGATAATGGGAACCCCTTGACATTTCGCCTTGAATAAAACTCCTCCAGCAAGGCCCAACCTTGGTTTTATCATTTGCCACCTAAGCCTTTTTCCCTTGGGTTCCGCGGACTCATGGGTCATCTTTATTTTAAACCCCCGGGCCACTGCTCCTCTGAGTGTTGGTCCAAACTAGAGCCCCTTGCAGCGCCGCCTCGGGGAAACTTGAGGGTTGGTTTTAGTTGTACGGACTGTTCATCCGGTGTGCCCTGAGAACGAGATATGTGTAGCTCCTATCGGGATTTGTCGGCACATTCGGGCGGCTTTGCTGGTCTTGTTTTACCATTGTCGAAATGTCTTGTAACCGGGATTCCGAGTCTGATCGGGTCTTCCTGGGAGAAGGAATATCCTTCGTTGACCGTGAGAGCTTGTGATGGGCTAAGTTGGGACACCCCTGCAGGGTATTATCTTTTGAAAGCCGTGCCCGCGGTTATGTGGCAGATGGGAATTTGTTAATGTCCGGTTGTAGAGAACTTGACACTTGACTTAATTAAAATACATCTACCGTGTGTGTAGCCGTGATGGTCTCTTTTCGGCAGAGTCCGGGAAGTGAACACGGTTTGGGTTATGTATGAACGTAAGTAGCTTCAGGATCACTTCTAGCTTCTCACCGTTGATCTCAATCAATCAATTGTTTTTGTTAGTGGTAGAATTTCACCTCAAGTTTTGAGATGTTTCCATAAGCCCACGAGGAGCATGTCTTTTGTTGTTGATTTTCCAACAACTCCGTTCAACCCTTCTTCGTAGGAAGGCTCCTTCATGTTCAATCATGGTGGAAGTTGTTGTTCTTTTCTCCATTCTTTTCATTCCATTCTTTCGTTCCGGAGGCATGGTGACGTTGCTCTCTTTCACCCATCGCCTCGTTTTGTCAAGATCATGTTCTTTTCCTTGCTTATCCATTTAACCGGAGTATTGTGCTCTCTTTGAAGTTCTTTTCATCTTACCAAGTTTTTCCTTCTCTTTTCTATTGGAGTGCTGCCCGAATTCTTTATTCTTATTCCTTGTCCAGCTAATTTTAACCGAAGTGCTCTCAATCTCGTTCATCTCCATTGTATTTTTCTGTCAATTTTGCCAATCTCTCAAGGTTCGTTGCTTTCACTCTTTTGTCAAAGAAGCAACTTTGTTTTAGCTCTTCCTCTTCCTTTTCTCTCCGGTGCCATCCTAGATCTCAGGACGAGATCCTCTTGTAGTGGTGGAGTGTTGTAACGCCCCGAGACCGACACTCCAGACGGCTTCCATGTTTTTCGTGTTCGCCGTGTGTTTTATTTGTTGGTTGCATTTCATCATGGCATCATCCGCATTGCATCGACACTCCTTGCCGTCATTGTTTTTAAAACTTGCATCCACTCGTAGTTCCCGTGTCCCCCCTTGCTTTCGTTGACCGTTCCGAGACCAACCTTGTTACTCGTTTGCCCTCTTGCCTAAACCGGAGTCTCTCTGTACACTGCACAAACCCCCTTGTGTGCGCGTCCGAAGTTGTCCCGATCCCGAACCGCTCAGTCATGACCATTGGGTCCGGATCATCGCCAAACATCCCAAAGATATCTCCGTTTTCTTATTTGGACTCCTAACCCATTTATTCTGGACCGCCCGATCGTGATCGGAGGATCCAAATCATCAAAAATTTCGTATATATATAGACACCTAACCCTAGATGATGTCCCATCCGTCAAATCCTCCCCCTGCCCAGTCGGCCGCCGCCACCCTCTTCCTTGGGATCGCTCCCGATCCAAAAATCCACCAGCCAACCACTTCTCCTCGATCCAAATCCTCTCCAACCACCTCCCTGGATTTGCGCTGCCAACCAACCACAGCCGCCACCTCCTCTGCTCCCAAGGCCCTGAGCTCCTCCTCTCGATCCAGAGCCCGAGCGCTCGACCCCATCATCCACGAGCTCGATCGGGAGAGGTGCTCCCGATCGTGCAAGCCTCCTCCTCGTCCAGTACCACCTCACCTCGCCGGAGTCCAGCCGCCGGACCAGCAGCGCCGCCCCGGCGCACCTCGACGCCGAGCACCAGTAGGAACTGCTCGCCGTCCCTGCTCTTCTTCCTCCCTTCTTCCTTTTCCTCTAGCTCCTCTCTCTTTCTCGTTAACTGTCTCACATCTCCCCAGTGCACAGGAACGCCATGGCCGCCACCCGTTCTAGCTTCGCCTCGAGCGCCTCCAGCAGCAGCTTCAGGCCGTCGCCCCAACCGTTCCGCAGGTCGCCGTGCCCTGACATCTCCGTCTCTCTCTTCTTCCTTTCCCTGTTTTCCCCTCTGAATGTCTGTCATTTTCTTCAGACAACACCACCATGGCCGCCCGAACCTGAAGCTTCGTCACTACCTCATTCCACGCCCCGCCTCCGGCTAGATTGGACGACCTGCGCCCGGATCCGCACGTCCCATCCATCCCTGCCGTCCCGCCAAAGTCCCCTTCCTCGCCGGACCCCACTGCTGCCTTCCCGTCCAGCGCCGCCACTGCTCTGCTTCCTGAAGAACAGATGACCGCGCCCGTTTCAGTGCCTCCCCGCTGTCCAGATCGAGCGAAAGGAGCTCGCCCGGTCCAGCCGCGCGTTGACCGCGCTGGCCAGCTGCGTGGGCTGCGAGCCGCGCCAGGCCCAGCGCGCCCCGCCTCCCCTGCCTCATCGGGCCAAGGCCCATGGTGAGCCTCCAGGGCCCCTGCTCCTGTTGGCCCAGCCAGATTCAGCCCGATCATGTTTTTTCTCGTTCTGCGAATTTGTCCAATTATCCAGAGCATTACAGATTTGCAGAAAACCCCTTGTTGTTCATGCATTTAATAACTAATCAACCATGCATCATATGTAAATAATTTATATATGAAAAGTGCTTAGAATTTCATCTAGTTTCATAATATGCTGCTTTCATCCATGTTAATAATGTTTAACTTGCTGTTTGTTTAATTTTGCATAAATGCCATGATAAAATGATTTATTTCATAGCTATTTAACCGTAGCTCCTTTCTAATTAAACTTTATATGTAAATGGGGTGAAAAATGCCTAGATTAACATGGTGCACTTTATATCCCTGTTTAACAACTCTAAAATTGTGCATAGGGTAGAACAGTACCAAATTCGAAATATGCATATGGGGATTTTCCGGAATTGTTGTTTGTTGTTCCGGCCTCTTTTAAACTTGCCTAGATAGGTAGTATTGTTATGCTTCACCTCTTGCCATGTTAACCAACATTTAATCTTGTCTTGTTCCTAATCGAGAGCAAACTAAATAACTTGAATGTGGTGTTTCGTCAGTATGCAACTCTTTGCATATTGAGCTCCACTTAACTTGTAGTATTGTTTGTTGCACTTTGCCATGCCATGCCTCATTAAACCGGACATGCATCATACTTGGTTGCGCATCATGCCATGTTTATGTGATGGTTGTTTACCATGTTGTTTGCTTCTTTCCGGTTTGCTTCTCTAGTTAGCTTCGGTTTCGTTCCGGAGTTGTGAGGATTCGTTCGACTACGTCCGTTTGTCTTCTTCATGGACTCGTTCTTCTTCCTAGCGGGATTTCAGGCAAGATGACCATACCCTCGAAATCACTTCTATCTTTGCTTGCTAGTTGTTCGCTCTATTGCTTTGCCGTGCTACCTACCACTTGCTATATCATGCCTCCCATATTGCCATGTCAAGCCTCTAACCATCCTTTCCTAGCAAACCGTTGTTGGGCTAAGTTACCGCTTTTGCTCAGCCCTTCTTATAGCGCTGTTAGTTGCAGGTGAAGATGAAGTTGGTTCCATGTTGGCACATGGATATTTTGGGATATCACAATATCTCTTATTTAATTAATGCATATATATATACTTGGTAAAGGGTGGAAGGCTCGGCCTTATGCCTGGTGTTTTGTTCCACTCTTGCCGCCCTAGTTTCCGTCATACCGGTGTTATGTTCCTTTATTTTGTGTTCCTTATGCGGTTGGGTGATAATGGGAACCCCTTGACAGTTCGCCTTGAATAAAACTCCTCCAGCAAGGCCCAACCTTGGTTTTACCATTTGCCACCTAAGCCTTTTTCCCTTGGGTTCCACGGACTCATGGGTCATCTTTATTTTAAACCCTCGGGCCACTGCTCCTCTGCGTGTTGGTCCAAACTAGAGCTCCTTGCAGCGCCGCCTCGGGGAAACTTGAGGGTTGGTTTTAGTTGTACGGACTGCTCATCCGGTGTGCCCTGAGAACGAGATATGTGCAGCTCCTATCGGGATTTGTCGGCACATTCGGGCGGCTTTGCTGGTCTTGTTTTACCATTGTCGAAATGTCTTGTAACCGGGATTCCGAGTCTGATAGGGTCTTCCTGGGAGAAGGAATATCCTTCGTTGACCGTGAGAGCTTGTGATGGGCTAAGTTGGGACACCCCTGCAGGGTATTATCTTCGAAAGCCGTGCCCGCGGTTCTGTGGCAGATGGGAATTTGTTAATGTTCGGTTGTAGAGAACTTGACACTGGACTTAATTAAAATACATCTACCGCGCATGTAGCCATGATGGTCTCTTTTCGGCAGAGTCCGGGAAGTGAACACGGTTTGGGTTATGTATGAACGTAAGTAGCTTCAGGATCACTTCTTGATCACTTCTGGCTTCTCGACCGTTGCGTTGCTTCTCTTCTCGCTCTCATTTGCGTATGTTAGCCACCATATTTGCTTAGTGCTTGCTGCAGCTCCACCTCATTACCCCATCCTACCCATAAGCTTTAATAGTCTTGATCTCGCGGGTGTGAGATTGCCGAGTCCTCGTGACTCACAGATTCTACCAAAACAGTTGTAGGTGCCGAGGATACCAGTGTAGGTGACGCAACCGAGCTCAAGTGGGAGTTCGACGAGGACCTTGGTCGTTACTATGTTTCGTTTCCTGATGATCAATAGTGGAGCCCAGTTGGGACGATCGGGGATCTAGCATTTGGGGTTGTCTTCTTTTATTTTGGTTCCGTACTCGGACCTTGATTGTACTCTGAATGATGCATGTTTAATTTATGTATTGTGTGAAGTGGCGATTGTAAGCCAACTCTTTATCCCATTCTTGTTCATTACATGGGATTGTGTGAAGATGACCCTTCTTGCGACAAAACCACCATGCGGTTATGCCTCCAAGTCGTGCCTCGACACATGGGAGATATAGCCGCATGGTGGGCGTTACAGGAGGGCTCTTAAAAGGAAGTCCCTACTTGCACCTTTATCCATTATACTGATCCGGACTTCAATAGGATCGGCGCACGGCGAACCGTACTTCCTCAAGGGCGGCCCCTACGCAGGGTAATCATTCAAAACGAAAGAGGACCGGGAGCGCTGCAGAAACCTCAGTCTTCCAAGAGGTATGTCTGCTTAATACATGCCTAGGGACGAGTTTGGATTGTTTAAAGTCTCCTCTTATCCTTGACATCAGGAAAAACACGCGGCAGACGGTGGGAAAATGCCCTGCTAGCCGAATGCCCGCCAATCCGGTGCCGGGCTCGCCAACTAGGACGAGAGCCGATGCAATGCCCGTTCCGCCGCCTCCTGAGGATTTAGACGATGTATCTGTCACGAATTTCAAAGTGGAGAGCATGATGAATCACCGTCAATTGAAAGAAGCCATGCGTGCTCCGGCCTTCTCCGAGCAAGAGTTTACCGCACTCAGCTTGGTGGATGCATATATCCAAGCCGCTCGAGATGGACTTGCCGGAGTCACCCAGTTGTTCTCAAAGGATATACAGGTAAAAGTTTATGCAATTTTGATAGTCATATGCCAGTAGCCCCCGAGATTGAAGCGGTGAGGCAAACCGATTTAAGGATCAATATGACCTACAGGTTCTCAAAGAGAAGAATACCGTGCTATCCTAGGAGCTAAAGATAGATCAGACACAGCTAAATGCCATCACCGCCGAACTGGCGAAAATGAAGAAGGCCGCAATGAGCATGCCCAAGAAGAAAAAACACGAGGAGGAAAAAGAGAAACAATCCAAAGATATAGAGAGCTTAAGGGCTCAGTTATCGGTCGTTCAGAAAGAAAATGAGAAGCTGAAGGGCGGCATGTTCGGTAAGTCTTCCTTTAAAACCACCCTAGGGGCTCATGTTTAGTCCATAATTCGGAGCGTCATGACTCTATCGTTGTAGGCCTGTTAACTGGTCGACCGAAAGAAGTATCCGGATTTCAAGGCGACGTGCTGAAGGAGCTGTCCGTGGTACATGCTCGGGCCCGGAAAGCCATGAGGAGTATGGTGAAGGCATTATGGCCATCTGATACCCCTCCAGAAAGTATGGAAGGCTTGGCAAACCTGTTCAAAGGTGCCTGGTGCCGGTTTGAGCTATGGAAGACATCCGCCTGCCGTGAAGGCGCACGAGAAGCCTGGGCCATGGTGAAAACACGCTTCACCAAGCTAGATCCAAATCATATGGCCCGAGTGGTACCACAGGGACCAGACGGGAAAGAAATTCCAGTGAATTTGGTGTATGACCAAGTAATGATAGCTGCGAAGTCTTCGCAGGAAGACTGTAGGTTAGGCAGTCTTATAGATGGAATAGATAAGGAATAGGCATCTGATTTAATGTATTAATGTATGTTATGATCGACCTATACCTTTATCCGAACATGTGAAAAGTTTGTCATCGCAGGCTTTCGGCTTTAATCTCCGAACCAAAATGGTGGAGTGTTTCCGGAAACTATTTGGAATGAAAAGAAGCATTCACTATGTCCGGAAACCAGGCAACCCAGTCATTGTGCTCGAACAGACAAATTTTTTAGTTCAGGATGTATGTTATATTACATATGTAAGAAACATCTTCCAAGGAGAATAGTTCCGTTAAGGTTTCCTTTCTTTGGGTTGGCATGCTGTAATTATGCGTGCCGTAGCTTTGGTCCGCAATACGGAAAAAGCTGTCCCGCAGTGTTTAGAGTGGTTACAATAATGTAACAATCTGTCGTTTGATTGCCGACCAATTATTCTCTTAAGAACGCTAGCTTGCGGTTCACCCGTCTGAGGTACATGTCTGGATGACCCGGTTGTAACAATCGCAGAGGTGCTCCCTTTATGCCCTAGCCGAACAATTGGGAACGTAGGGCATAAACACAGGAGTAAGGCAACCCAGCTTGGCAAAAACTTAAGTCATAGAGGTGCATATAATGGCAAAAAGGGGTGTATATAAGCAAACGACACACACATTGTGAGCTCTAGGCTTCGGAATAATAATAAGATTCGGTTAAAGAAGCCCCCAGTCATGGTGGGGTGTATACATGTGTACCCCTCAAGTGTTTGGTTTATCCGAACACATCCTGGAAATCTTATAAAAATGAGAAAACAAAAACAAAATGAAGAGGAGAGAAAAGAAGGGATGAAATAAAGGTATGGCCGAACTTATGCGTACACTAGTAGAAAACAGGGCATAGGTCACAGGGCAGTTTTCACATTAGCCCCGGTTCAGTCACGAACCGGGACCCATGGGGGCATTCGTCCCGGTTCGTGAGCCCAGGGGGGCCGGCCGGGGCCTCGTGGGCATTGGTCCCGGTTCGTATGGAACCATTTGTCCCGGTTCGAGCCACGAACCGAGACTAATGGTCCTCGCTCCCGGCCCACAACCATTTGTCCCGGTTCTTGGCATGAACCGGGACAGAAGGCCCGGATTTAGTACCGGTTCATGCCATGAACCGGGACCAATGAGGTGCCTATATATACCCCTCGCCCGCGAGCAGAGCACTCCAGTGCTCTGTTTTTCTCTGGCCGGCGAGGGGAGGGCTTTGTGGTGCTCTAGCTCACCTCCTATGCACATGAGGTGTTCGATGAAATGCCCGAGCCACACTAGTTAAGCTTTGTCCTCTCGAAGCTCGACCTCAAAGCTCCATTTTCCTCGAGATTTGTCTAGGTTTAGCGGCCCGTCACGTCCCATTCCCGTCTTCACCGCCGTCGACCGCCCGCGCCGATCTCGTCGCCGGCAACACCGTGGTGAGCCTCTTGTTCTTATCTTCTTTTTGAAAGAAAAAAAAATTCTTACTTTAGATAGATACTTGTCTAATTTTCTTACTATTTTATTCCTTCTTATTACATAGTGCGATGGTTTTGGTATCCGCCCCCGTCGGCCCTCGTCCTGTCTATGATTCGGATGTGGTATATATTATCTTTTTATAACTATTTGATTCATTTATTGTTTATGAAAAATATACCGACCAGCGTGACATAGATTTTATTTATCTAGGAGGTGGTTGAACCGAAAATTCTAACCGACCCTATTGTCGAGAGGTTAAATTTAGTTGAAGAAGAAAACAATTACTTGAAGGAAAAAATAAAAAAAATTGAGGAGGAGAAGATGATATTGGAGTTGCATGTTGCGGATGTCGTCGATGATCACAAGATCAAGATGGATGCAATGCGCTTGAAGATTAGAAAGATTAGAAAATATGCCATTCATACCGAGGCTTGGTATCATTATGCCGTTGGATCAATTGTTACCTTGGTTGCGATTATGATCGCATTTGTTTTCGCATTGAAATGTTTTACATAGTTTCAATGTATGGTTTAATTAATTAGATGCTCTGGAGAGCTATATATATGTTGTTAGATGAGAACTATGTATGTACTTTGGTTCTAATGTGATGATGAACTTCTATTAATTTGGTCACTTAATTATCTATTCATGATGTTCTGTAATGGTTTTTGACACACTTAATTATATATAATGCACGCAGATGAACCGGCAATGGATGTACGGTGACAGACACACCTCCGAGTACATTAAGGGCGTGCATGATTTTCTCGAAGTGGCTGAGGCAAACAAGCAGAATGGTTTTATGTGTTGTCCATGCCCTACATGTGGGAATACGAAGTCTTAATCTGACCGGAAAATCCTTCATGCCCACCTGCTTTACAAGGGTTTCATGCCACACTATAATGTTTGGACGAGGCACGGAGAAATGGGGGTTATGATGGAAGACGGCGAAGAAGAAGAGGACGATGACAACTATGTGCCCCCTGAATACGGTGATGCTGCAATGGGGGAAGCTGCTGAAGATCAAGATGAACCAGACGATGTGCCCAATGATGCTGCAAGGGGGGAAGCTGCTGAAGATGAAGAGGAACCAGTGCCCGATGATGATGATCTCCGCCGGGTCATTGTCGATGCAAGGACGCAATGCGAAAGTCAAAAGGAGAAGCTGAAGTTCGATCGCATGTTAGAGGATCATAAAAAAGGGTTGTACCCCAATTGCGAAGATGGCAACACAAAGCTCGGTACCGTACTGGTGGAAGGCAGAGAATACTGTGCCTGACAAAGGATTTGAGAAGCTATTGAAAATATTGAAGAAGAAGCTTCCAAAGGATAAGGAATTGCCCGACAGTACATACGCAGCAAAGAAGGTCGTATGCCCTCTAGGATTGGAGGTGCAGAAGATACATGCATGCCCTAATGACTGCATCCTCTACCGCGGTGCGTACAAGGATCTGAACGCATGCCCGGTATGCGGTGCATTGCGGTATAAGATCAGACGAGATGACCCTGGTGATGTTGACGGCGAGCCCCCCAGGAAGAGGGTTCCTGCGAAGGTGATGTGGTATGCTCCTATAATACCACGGTTGAAACGTCTGTTCAGAAACGAAGAGCATGCCAAGTTGATGCGATGGCACAGTGAGGACCGTAAGAAAGACGGGAAGTTGAGAGCACCCGCTGACGGGTTGCAGTGGAGAAAAATCGAGAGAAAGTACTGGGCTGAGTTTGCAGCTGACCCAAGGAACGTATGGTTTGGTTTAAGCGCGGATGGCATTAATCCTTTCGGGGAGCAGAGCAGCAATCACAGCACCTGGCCCGTGACTCTATGTATGTATAACCTTCCTCCTTGGATGTGCATGAAGCGGAAGTTCATTATGATGCCAGTTCTCATCCAAGGCCCTAAGCAACCCGGCAACGACATTGATGTGTACCTAAGGCCATTAGTTGAAGAACTTTTACAGCTGTGGAATGGAAACGGTGTACGTACGTGGGATGAGCACAAACATGAGGAATTTAACCTACACGCGTTGCTGTTTGTAACCATCAACGATTGGCCCGCTCTCAGTAACCTTTTAGGACAGACAAACAAGGGATACCACGCATGCACGCACTGTTTAGATGACACTGAAAGTATATACCTGGACAAAAGCAGGAAGAATGTGTACCTGGGCCATCGTCGATTTCTTCCGACCAACCATCAATGTCGAAAGAAAGGCAAGCATTTCAAAGGCGAGGCAGATCACCGGAAGAAGCCCGCCATGCGTACCGGTGATCACGTACTTGCTATGGTCAATGATTTACACGTAATCTTTGGAAAGGGTCCCGGCGGACTAGCTGTGCCGAATGACGTTGAGGGACACGCACCCATGTGGAAGAAGAAATCTATATTTTGGGACCTACCCTACTGGAAAGAGCTAGAGGTCCGCTCTTCAATCGACGTGATGCACGTGACGAAGAACCGTTGCGTGAACCTGCTAGGCTTCTTGGGCATGTATGGGAAGACAAAAGATACACCTGAGGCACGGGAGGACCTGCAACGTTTGCACGAAAAAGACGGCATGCCTCCGAAGCAGTATGAAGGTCCTGCCAGCTACGCTCTTACGAAAGAAGAGAAAGAAATCTTCTTTGAATGCCTACTCAGTATGAAGGTCCCGACTGGCTTCTCGTCGAATATAAAGGGAATAATAAATATGCCAGAGAAAAAGTTCCAGAACCTAAAGTCTCATGACTGCCACGTGATTATGACGCAACTGCTTCCGGTTGCATTGAGGGGGCTTCTACCGGAAAACGTCCGATTAGCCATTGTGAAGCTATGTGCATTCCTCAATGCAATCTCTCAGAAGGTGATCAATCCAGAAATCATACCAAGGCTAAGGAGTGATGTGGCGCAATGTCTTGGCAGTTTCGAGCTGGTGTTCCCACCATCCTTCTTCAATATCATGACGCACGTCCTAGTTCATCTAGTCGACGAGATTGTCATTCTGGGGCCCGTATTTCTACACAATATGTTCCCCTTTGAGAGGTTCATGGGAGTCCTAAAGAAATATGTCCGTAACCGCGCTAGGCCAGAAGGAAGCATCTCCATGGGCCATCAAACAGAGGATGTCATTGGGTTTTGTGTTGACTTCATTCATGGCCTTAAGAAGATAGGTCTCCCTAAATCGCGGTATGAGGGGAGACTGACTGGAAAAGGCACGCTTGGAGGGGGGAACTCAATAATATGCAGGGACGGATATTCTTGGTCTGAAGCACACTACACAGTTCTACAGAACTCTACCTTGGTGACCCCGTATGTCGATGAACACAAGAACAGTCTGCGCTCCAAACACCCGGAGCAGTGTGACGACTGGATTACATGTGAACACATCAGGACTTTCAGCAGTTGGTTGGAAACACGTCTCAGAGGTGACACCACTGTTTGTGATGAGTTGTACTCGTTTTCCAGGGGACCATCTTCGACTGTATTGACTTACAAAGGATACGAGATAAATGGGAATACATTTTACATGATCGCCCAAGATCAAAAGAGCACCAACCAAAACAGCGGTGTCCGCTTTGATGCAGCAACCGAGAGGGGAAAGGACACATATTATGGTTACATAATGGACATATTGGAACTTGACTACGGACATGATTTTAAGGTCCCTTTGTTTAAGTGCAAATGGGTCAATCTGTCAGGAGGCGGGGTACAGGTAGACCCACAGTACGGAATGACAACAGTGGATCTGAACAATCTTGGGTACACTGACGAACCGTTCGTCCTAGCCAATGATGTGGCACAGGTTATCTATGTGAAGGACATGTCTACCAGACCGAGGAAAAGAAAAGATAAGGAAGCGAATACATCATACGATGAGCCAAAGCGGCACATAGTTCTTTCAGGAAAAAGGGACATTGTGGGAGTGGAGGGCAAGACAGACATGTCTGAAGATTATGAAAAGTTTCATGAAATTCCTCCCTTCAAAGTCAAGGCTGACCCAAGCATCCTGATAAACGATGAAGATTATCCATGGTTACGGCGCAATAAGCAAATGACACAAGCGAAGAAAAAGTGAAGACTTTCTCCCACAACTATTATGATGATAGCATGCCAACTTTGTAATAGACGAGTATGATACCATTGTCCGTTTTGTACAAGAAGTGCATCTAGTTTTTGCCGTAACCCTCTCAACTTTCTTGCACATGCTATGTGGATGAAATGATGATACCATGCCAACTTTCAACCTTTTCAGAGTTCATTTGAAATGCTTTATAAGCCCTGAGTGTAGAGAGGTTAGGCCCGTAAGCCTGCTTTAGAGAGGAGCTCGACAGCTCAGGCGCACCGCACCTTATAAACAGGTGCGGCTCTCTCTTAGCTAGCGAGGTGGGACTAAACTCACCACCACGCCGCTGTGCAAGGCCATTGGTCCCGGTTGGTGGCACGAACCGGGACCAATTCCACCCTTTGGTCCCTGTTGGTGCCACGAACCGGTACTAATGAGGCTGTGGCCCCACGAGCACCTTTAGTACCTGTTCGTGGCACGAACCGGTACTAGAGTTTCTTACTAGCTAAGCAGTTTTTTAGTCCCACCTCGCTAGCTGAGAGGCACTAGGAGCGGTTTATAAGCCCTGAGTGCAGAGACGATGAAGAAGAGGCGCAATGCTCACGTTGCTTAGCTTCAAGCCTTGAGGAATAAGGTAGACTGCATCGAGCTATGTGCAGTGTAGTCTACACTATTCCGAAAGGCTTGAAGCAAATCAACGCGCATTGCGCCTCTTTTTTATTTTTAATCATTAAAAGCAAAAAGAATTTTCATAAAGAACTTTTTTTGATAGAAACTTTAATAGCAGAAAGAATTATCATAAAGTAAAATAAATAAGTAATTAGAAACAAAATAAAATAAAATAAATAAGTTTTTTGTTGTAAGTAGAAATAAAACAAAATAAATATAGCAAAAAAGAAAATAAAAAAACTAAATACAGCAAAAAGAATTTTCATAAAGAACTAATGGCACTAATAGAAAGTTTATATGTTTTCTAAAACTAATGGCACTAACAGACAGTTTATAATTTTGCTGACCTAAAAGCAAAAAGAATTAAAAAATAAAGCAAAAAACAAAAGAAAATAAATAATGCAAAATTTTTAAAAAACTGCCACCTATTGGGCCACCATGGCCTGAATACGACTAGAAACCCAACCTGGGCCAGGATTCAGGCCCGCAGAACGCCCAATAGGCCAACAGACAGCACAGTGTGACACTAGGCCCGTAAGCCTGCATTTGAGAGGAGCTCGAGAGGGCAGCCGCAGTGGAGCTTATAAACCACTCCGAGCCCCTCTCAACTAGCGAGGTGGGACTAAACTTTTGGCCGCGGGCAGCGCAAGGCCTTTGGTCCCGGTTGGTGGCACCAACCGGGACCAATGCCCCCCCTTTAGTCCCGGTTGGTGCCACCAACCGAGACCAAAGGCCGCCGCTTCCCGCCCTTTGGACTGCTGAAAAGAGGCCTTTGGTCCCGGTTGGTGGCACCAACCGGGACTAATGCCCACCTTTAGTCCCGGTTGGTGCCACGAACCGGGACTAAAGGCTTTGCTATATAAGTCCACACTTAGGAAATTTTCGACATACCTCGCCAGTTGCCCCCGACGCCGCCAGGCTGCCCGTGCTCACCGTCGCCGCCCGCTCCTCATCGCCGTCGCCCCGCGCCCTTGCCTCGACGGGTCGCCGCCCGGTGCTCGTCGCCGTCGCCCTGCCCCCACGCGCCGCCCCGCCTCGTGCTCCCCTGCTCGCGCACGCCGCCTCGGCGCCCCGAGCCCCCCTGCCCGGCCCGCGCGTGCTCGCCGGCGCCCTCGCCGCCCCTGCCCCGTCCCGGCCCCGTGCGCCGGCGCCCTCGCCGCCCCCGCCCCCGCCGTCGCCATCATCCTAGCCGCCCCCGCTGTGAGAGCCGCCGCCCCGGCTCTGTTTTTTTATTTTTATTAGTTTAATTTTTTTGTTCATATATGATGTATATGTTTATGTGGCTATAATGTATATGTGAACAAAAAAAATTTGTATGTATGTAGATGTTCAAAATGTATGAATATATATGTCAAAAATGTTTTTTTGTTCATAGAAAGTTTTTTGTTCATATATAGAAAGTTTTTATATATGACAATGGATATACATTCGATATATATGAGAAATGATGATCCACATGGAAAAGTTTTATATATGCAAAAGTTACAATTTTAGAAAAGTTTTATATATCTAGCTAGGAAGGGAAGAAGAAGAAAAAGAAGGATAGGAAAGAAGAAAATAAGAAGAGGAAAGAAAGAAGAAGAGGAGAGGAAGAAGAGGAGATATAAATAAGAAGAGGAAAAAAGAAGAAAAAGAAGAGGAGAAGAAGAAAGGAATAGAGGAGAAGAAGAAAAAATAGAAAATATTCTATTTTTTCTTCTTCTCCTCTATTCCCTTCTTCTTCTCCTCTTTTTTTTTCTTCTTTTTTTTCTTCTTTTTTTTCTTCAATCCTCTCCTCTATTCCTTTCTTCTTCTCTCCTCTTTTTATTTCTTCTTCGTTTTCTTATGTTTTATCGGGTCTGTCGTCGTCGATATATACCCCTCCCGATAACTTCAACACGAGGGGGGGGGGTCGATATACCCCCTCCCCGATAACATTATTTTCCCGTGTATATATGTCGTCGTTGTCGATATAACCCCCTCCTTGTAACTTCAACACGTGGGGGGGGGTCGATATACCCCCTCCCCGATAACATTATTTTCCCGTGTATGTATGTTGTCGTTGTCGATATTACCCCCTCCCGATAACTTCAACACGAGGGGGGATAACTTCAACATGAGGGGGGGTCGATATACCCCCTCCTCGATAACATTATTTTCCCGTGTATGTATGTCATCGTTGTCGATATAAAACCCCCTCCCGATAACTTCAACACGTGGGGGGGGTCGATATATACCCCCTCCCCGATAACATTATTTTCCCGTGTATGTATGTCATCGTTGTCGATATATATAACTCCCTCCCAGATAACTTCGACATGATGGACGGTCGATATGTATACCCCCTCTCGACCGTGATAACTTATACCACGGGAGCACCCCCCGGCCCTCTCGCTCGACCAAAACTCTCGAGGACACCCAAACCCTAGAAAAAAATGATGTCGGTCTCCTACCCCCTCCCGCCGCGCCCCTACCCTTGAAGCGTTGCCTAGGCCACCCCAAACCCGGAATAAGCTAGGTCTACGTTTGCACTAATATATCCACCTGCTGTCATGTTTGTGTAATAATTGCCATGTTGTAATATTTGCAGAAACAATGGAGCACGGACGAGATGAGCAAGCAGAAGAGGTGTTGGGGGACATAATCTTAGCCGGAGGTGATATCTTGTCGTATCTTAACGACAATGATGGTCTGGAAGAATAGGGTGAAGAAGCAGGCTGCGGTGATCGAAGAGTGGAGGAGGAAAGACATGATTATGATGGCTCCGGTGACCCAATGCTGGTGCAAGAAGGAGCCCGTGGTGACGGCTCCGGTGACCGAACAGAGTCCGGCCAGGTAAATATATTAGTTAAGCCTGTGCTGACTAGCTAATTGATGCATTCATTGTTTTGGTATGTACACATATTAATTAACACTCGTCTTTCTTGTTTTTTCTAGCCCTCCGGATCGAGCACAACTGCGGTAAAGAGACGAGGCCCGAAGAGAAAGTTGCACTCAGATGAAAGGTTTGAGATCACAGCAATCGCGCGCGACGGCCAACCGATTGAACCCCTCCGGACAAAGGATGCTTTTGCTGCTCAGTGCGGGGTTCTAGTTAGGGACAAGATCCCGATCAGCATCCACCAATGGTATAAGCCTAAGAAGGAAGACCCTGAGGTGTCTTATGTCAATGATATGCAGAAAGATGATCTTTGGACTGAGCTGAAGGCAAAGTTCACCCTACCGCCAGAGGAGGATCCGGAGAAGCCAGTTATAGAGCAATTAATCAAGTCTCATGCTCTTAAGAAGATGGCAGACCTATTCAGGAGGTGGAAGAATGAGCTGAAAACATTTGTCGACAAAGAAGAGACACCTGAATTCATCGGCCGGTATGAGAAGATCAGAGATCACTGGCCCACATTTGTGGCCCACAAGACATCAGAAAAGAGTAAGAAGATGTCAGCGACAAACAAGATGAATGCTGCGAAGAAGAAGCTTCACCATCGCACGGGGTCAGGTGGCTACCTCAAAGCCCGACCTAAGTGGGCCAAGTCTGAGAGGGATCTGCTTGATAAAGGGATCGAACCACAGACAATGAACTGGCCAGACCGTTGCCGGACTTGGTTCTTCGGGGCTGGCGGAACCTTGGACCCTATATCAGGGAGGTGTCATTGGACGGACGAGCAACTTGCAATACCCGTCAAGAAGATTCAGCACTATATCGATGCAGCGCAGCAAGGGACGTTCGTTCCAGACAGAGAGAACGACGAGCTCACAATGGCCCTCGGGAATCCTGAGCACCCTGGACGGACACGAGCCACGCCAGGCTCCGTTCCGTGGAAGGCTGGTTTTCCGGACGCGGGCGGTTACAAAACCCAGGAGAGGAGGAAAAAGTGGAGCAGATCCAAATTCAGCGTCTGCATGAAAGGGTTCAAGTGCTAGAGGAACGAGACGGCAATAGAGATGCCGAAACTGCCCCCGAAGCTACACCGCCATCTCAGCGTAGAAGCAGCATGGCTTCCACCGAGCTGCCTCAGCTGGAGCATGCGGCTACTCCTAGCTACCCCGTGGA
The DNA here is from genome assembly GCF_002575655.3 of Aegilops tauschii subsp. strangulata. Taxonomy (NCBI): domain Eukaryota; kingdom Viridiplantae; phylum Streptophyta; class Magnoliopsida; order Poales; family Poaceae; genus Aegilops; species Aegilops tauschii. The sequence continues at coordinate 514,011,531 of NC_053041.3, forward strand.
TGCTATCACGGAGTCTCAACATTGCCACCTTATGGCGGAATGGAAGAACTTGAAAGTCAAGGCGGCTATTGGCTCTGTTTTACCTACTGAACCCGGCGCAACCTACCACTGCCGGCAGATTCCAGAAGGATATGCTAGGGTGATGGTGGATGAAATAACGGAGGGATTTGAGGACCTCCAGCTTGACCACCCTACCGGTGAAGGGGAGACTCGGCTGGGTTTAGCTCTAAAGACTCCATGCCTATGGCGGAAGGAGCTCATCAAGCTTTCGAACTGGACGGCTCCGGCGAGTAAGGGCACTCCACCTCCTCCTCCGGCGAGTGATCAGGGCACTCAGCCTCCTTCTCCGGCGCGTGGCGGCACTCCGCCTCCTTCTCCGCCTCCTCCTCCGGCGAGTGATCAGGGCACTCAGCCTCCTTCTCCGGCGCGTGGCGGCACTCCGCCTCCTTCTCCGCCAGCGCCGGCGCGCCAGAGCAGCCAGCCTCCTCCTTCTCCACCTCGTCAGCATGGGCGGAAGAGACCCGCCGCCGCTGCGGCTGCTCCGGCGCGTCGTAGTCCTTCTCCTCTGCCTCGTAAGCAAGGAAAGAAGACAGCCGCAGCCGCTCCGTCTGCTCTGCCGGTGTCTAGCAGTACAGCTGCCAGAGGCGGGAGGCAATACAGATTCGGTCCTTCTCTGAAGACTCCAGAGAAGTTACCATATGAGAGGACCGAGGAGGAGAACGCGAAGATCGTGCGAGCCGAAGTGAAGAACTTCTTTGAAGGGGTCAAAGCAAAGAAACATCCACCTCCGGAGGAGAAGGTAGATCCGGTGAAAGCAAAGCGCACTCTGGCTGCCCTGACAAAACCACCAAAGTCTCCGCCAAAAGGCAACTATGAGCGCGTTCTTGCAAAGGCATATGCCGAAGTGAAGCGGTCGGGAAGTACTGTCAGTGATAAAAGGATGAAAGAACGACGAGCTGGGAAAAAAATTGCCTAGCTCGGCGAACAAGAGAACCAATCGTGCCCCCCGCTCAAGGTGTCAAAAGACATCGTCGCTAATGATCCGGGTATGGTGCCCGGTTATACCGATCTTGCAGATTACCTGCCCGACGATGTACATTATGAAATCATGGAGGTGGATGAACACAAATACCATTACGGGAAGCCTCTCGTCAAAGATGTCAAATCTCTAAGCACGATGATGCGAAGACTACATGATTGGTACATGAAAACCTGCAGAGAGTCTGATGGGATGAGTACTTTAACGCTGAGAGTTAAACCGGAGCATGACCTCGTTGGAATTGAACTGCTGAATGTTCCATTTGAGGATTTGTTCCAGTTTTACAATCTAAAGTCCCTCGATAAAACAACAATCACTTGCTACTGTCTGTAAGTAGTACTACTTCTGTCATTAAGTCTCTCTATATAGGTCAGCTCTTTCATTGCATGTATTTATACTTATCCTCACTATATTATGCAGATTGAAGATCGCCGAATTGAAGAAAAGACAAATCGGTGATATTGGGTTCATTAACACAAATCTCATAGATGATTATCAGGTTAAATTTCATGCCAAAGATACCGAGGCCAACTTGCTACAATCGTTGGTAATAAATCAAAACAAAGATATAATACTCTTTCCTTACAACTTCAAGTGAGTGTTACTGTCTTCTGCATATTCGGTTTCCCTTATTAGTCCAGGTTATGGTAATGTAATTGATGACTTATGCATGCATGCGCAGCTTCCACTATATTCTCCTAGAGATTAAGCTTGAGCCGGGAGTAGTAACCGTCTTAGACTCGAGACGAAAAGATCCCCAGGACTATGCGAACATGACTCAAATGCTCCAGAAGTAAGTTAAATCGATCATTATTCACCATATCAGCAACTTTGTTCATTTCCTGATATCAAGTAATTGTTTTATTTGTCTGGCAGGGTTTGGAGAAAATTCACCTCAAAAGCCCCGGGACTGCCGAACCAGCTGCAATTTAGACACCCGAAAGTAAGTACTATAGTAGCATGTTCCGCGCATCTCCTAGTGATTCAAGCGCTAGTTTGATCAATACCATTTAGCATGCTTGCTTATCAGTTTGATTGACCTCTATTTCTTGTAAAGTGGTTGTGGCAGCAACTCAGGAATAATTACTGTGGATACTACATTTGCGAGTCCATCCGCTACCATACCTGTGAGCGGGGCTACACTGAAGAACAATATGAAGTGCGTAAGCAATAATATTCACAATTTTATTTTATTACCATCATTTGTGTTGAGTTTCATTTATTCATATATATATATATATATGTATTGACCCCCTTCTTCAAATTAGATTTTTCGGAAGCGGGATCAACTCCTAGCACCAGATCGTATGCGAGGAATTCAAGAGGAATTGGCGGCATTCTTCCTTGACCACGTGATCGCTGAAAACGGAGAATACTATGTGGACCCTATGTTCCTATAATATAATTAGGAGATTGTATTGTAAGAGATAATTATTGTATATATGTAGCCGGTAGTGTCGGATAGATATACGAGAACTTGTTGTTCGACCAATATCTCGGAGAAGGAGAGGTGGTCGATATCACTTCTCTCTGTATGCATATGTTCATGACGATCTTCTGTTTCCTTCATTTGATTACTAGCTAGCGTGTCTACTCCTCTCCATACGTATATAGTACGTAGCGTCGACCAAGCACGGAGATAAGAGAGGACACTTCTCTCTATTAATTAGCTAGCTAACACAATATATGAAACACCTAAATTAACCCCCCAAAACCCCTAAACCACCCCCTTTCAAAAAAAAAACAAAAACCTCAGCTCCTGCCAGGTGCTGACGCGTGGATGCCTATTGGTCCCGGTTGGTGGCACCAACCAGGACCAAAGGCCCTCCTGCCTGGGCTCCCCGCACCGGCCACGTGGACGGCCTTTAGTCCCGGTTCGTGTAAGAACCGGGACTAAAGGGCTAGGGCATTAGTAACGACCCTTTAGTCCCGGTTCCAGAACCGGGACTAAAGGCCCTTATGAACCGGGGTAAACGCCCCTTTTCCTACTATCGGTAGAATCTTCGGAGCCGAGTGATGACCCACAAGTATAGGGGATCTATCGTAGTCCTTTCAATAAGTAAGAGTGTCAAACCCAACGAGGAGCAGAAGGAAATGATAAGCGGTTTTTAGCAAGGTATTCTCTGCAAGCACTGAAATTATCGGTAACAGATAGTTTTGTGACAAGGTAATTGGTAACGAGTAACAAGTAACAAGTGTAAATAAAGTGCAGCAAGATGGCCCAATCCTTTTTGTAGCAAAGGACAAGCCTGGACAAACTCATATATAGAGAAAAGCACTCCCGAGGACACATGGGAATTATCATCAAGCTAGTTTTCATCATGTTCATATGATTCACATTTGGTACTTTGATAATTTGATATGTGGGTGGACCGGTGCTTGGGTGTTGTCCTTACTTGGACAAGCATCCCACTTATGATTAACTCCTATTGCAAGCATCCGCAACTACAAGAGAAGTATTAAGGTAAACCTAACCATAGCATGAAACATATGGATCCAAATCAGCCCCTTACGAAGCAACGCATAAACTAGGGTTTAAGCTTCTGTCACTCTAGCAATCCATCATCTACTTATTACTTCCCAATGCCTTCCTCTAGGCCCAAAAAATGGTGAAGTGTCATGTAGTCGACGTTCACATAACACCACTAGAGGAGAGACAGCATACATCTCATCAAAATATCGAACGAATACCAAATTCACATGACTACTAATAGCAAGACTTCTCCCATGTCCTCAGGAACAAACGTAACTACTCACAAAGTCTATTCATGTTCATAATCAGAGGGATATTAATATGCATAATGGATCTGAACATATGATCTTCCACCAAATAAACCAACTAGCATCAACTACAAGGAGTAATCAACACTATTAGCAACCTACAGGTACCAATCCCAGACTTAGAGACAAGAATTGGATACAAGAGATGAACTAGGGTTTGAGAGGAGATGGTGCTGGTGAAGATGTTGATGAAGATTGACCCCCTCCCGATGAGAGGATCGTTGGTGATGACGATGGCGATGATATCCCCCTCCCGGAGGGAAGTTTCCCCGGCAGAACAGCTCCGCCGGAGCCCTAGATTGGTTCCGCCTCGTGGCGGCGGAGTCTTGTCCCGAAAGCTTGCTTATGATTTTTCTTCGGACGAAAGACTTCATATAGCAGAAGATGGCATCGGAGGGCCACTAGGGGGCCCACGAGGCAGGGGGGCACGCCCCCACCCTCGTGGCCAGGGTGTGGGCTCCCTCTGGTATTTTCTTCGCTCAGCCTTTTTTATTATTTCCAAAAATAACTTCCATGGAGTTTCAGGATTTTTGGAGTTGTGCAGAATAGGTCTCTAATCATGCATCTTTGAAAGGTAGCAGGTGCATTACATAAACCAAAAGGCATACGTCTATAAGCAAAAGTACCGAAAGGGCAAGTAAAAGTGGTCTTTGCTTGATCATCAGCTGACACAGGTATTTGAGAGAAACCAGAGTCACCATCTAGAAAGCAAAAATGTGTGTGTTTGGATAATCTTTCTAGCATTTGATCAATAAAAGGTAAGGGGTAATGATCTTTTTTAGTAGCCTTATTTAATTTGCGGAAATCAATTACCATCCTATAACCTGTAATAATTCTTTGCGGAATCAATTCATCTTTATCATTAGGAACGACAGTAATACCTCCCTTCTTAGGGACACAATGGACAGGACTTACCCACTGACTATCAGCAACGGGATAGATTATACCTGCCTCAAGGAGCTTTAGTATTTCCTTTCTTACCACTTCTTTCATCTTAGGATTAAGCCTTCATTGATGATCAATAACTGGTTTGGCATCTTTCTCCAAGTTTATTTTGTGTTGACATAGAGTGGGACTAATGCCCTTAAGATCATCAAGAGTATATCCAATAGCAGCACGGTGCTTCTTCAGAGTTTTAAATAATTTTTCTTCCTCCTTCTCTGAAAGGTTAGCACTAATAATAACAGGATATATCTTCTTTTCATCAAGATAAGCATATTTAAGAGTATCAGGTAATGGTTTAAGCTCAAAGACGGGATCACCCTTGGGTGGAGGAGGATCCCCTAGAATTTCAACAGGCAAGTTGTGTTTCAGAATAGGTCCCTGTTTAAAGAACACTTCATCTATTTCTCTTCTTTCATTCATAAACATATCATTTTCATGGTCTAGCAAATATTGTTCTAAAGGATCACTAGGAGGTAAGGCAATAGAAGCAAGACCAATATTTCATCTTTACTAGGCAATTCCTCTTCACGGTGTTGTCTACGAAATTTAGAAAAGTTAAACTCATGAGACATATCACCCAAACCAATAGTAACAACATCCTTTTTGCAGTCTATCTTAGCACTAACTGTGTTCAAGAAGGGTCTACCAAATATAATGGGACAAAAGCTATCTTGTGGGGAGCCAAGAACAAGAAAATCAGTAGGATATTTAGTTTTCCCGCACAAGACTTCAACATCTCTAACAATCCCAGCCGGTGAAATAGTATCACTATTAGCAAGCTTAATGGTAACATCAATATCTTCCAACTCAGCGGGTGCAATATCAAGCATAATTTCGTGACATAAAGAAATAGGTATTGCACTAGCACTAGCACCCATATCACATAAGCCATGATAATAATGATCTCCTATTTTAACAGAAATAACAGGCATGCCTATCACAGGTCTATGTTTATCTTTAGCACCAGGTTTAGCAATTCTAGCAGTCTCATCACAGAAATAAATAACATGCCCATCGATATTATCAGCCAAGAGATCTTTAACAATAGCAATATTAGGTTCAACTTTAACTTGCTCAGGAGGTGTATAAGTTCTAATATTACTTTTACGAACCACAGTTGAAGCTTTAGCATGATCCTTTAATCTAACAGGGAAAGGTGGTTTCTCAACATAAGCAGTAGGAACAACAAGATCATTATAAGTGATAGTCTTTTCTTCAACTTTAATAGGTGCAACTACTTTTAATTCAACGGGAGGATTATATTTAAACCACTTCTCCTTAGGGAGATCAACATGAGTAGCAAAGGATTCACAGAAAGAAGCTACTATCTCAGAGTCAAGTCCATATTTAGTGCTAAATTTACGGAAGACATCGGTATCCATAAAAGATTTAACACAATCAAACTTAGGTGTTATACCTGACTCCTTACCTTCGTCGAGGTCCCAATCTTCAGAGTTGCGTTTAATTCTTTCCAATAAATCCCATTTGAATTCAATAGTCTTCATCATAAAAGAACCAGTACAAGAAGTATCGAGCATGGTGCGATTGTTGTCAGAAAGCCGAGCATAAAAATTCGGAATAATCATTTCTCTTGAGAGCTCATGATTTGGGCATGAATATAACATTGACTTAAGCCTCCCCCAAGCTTGAGCGATGCTTTCTCCTTCACGAGGCCAAAAATTATATATGTAATTACGATCACGATGAACAAGATGCATAGGATAAAACTTCTGATGGAATTCCAATTTCAACCGTTTGTAGTCCCACGATCCCATATCATCACATAGCCTATACCATGTCAATGCATCTCCCTTCAAAGATAAAGGGAAGACCTTCTTCTTGACAACACCATCGGGCATACCTGCAAGCTTAAATAATCCACAAACTTCATCCACATAGATTAAGTGTAAATCCGGATGCAATGTTCCATCTCCTGCAAAAGGATTAGCTAGCAGTTTCTCTATCATACCCGAAGGAATTTCAAAGTATACATTTTCATTTTCAGTAGGTTCAGTAGGTTGAGGAGCAACTCTTTGCTCTACTGGTCGGGGTGAAGATACCCCTAACAAGCCCCTCAGAGGATTACTTTCCATAGTAACAAGTGACAGTAAATTTCAGCACACTATATAAATTTTTCCTTACCAAATTCCACTTACCAAAGGCGCTTCACTCCCCGGCAACGGCGCCAGAAAAGAGTCTTGATGACCCCTTTCGATAAGTAAGAGTGTCGAACTCAATGAGGAGCAGAAGGAAATGATAAGCGGTTTTCAGCAAGGTATTCTCTGCAAGCACTGAAATTATCGGTAACAGATAGTTTTGTGACAAGGTAATTGGTAACGAGTAACAAGTAACAAGTGTAAATAAAGTGCAGCAAGATGGCCCAATCCCTTTTGTAGCAAAGTACAAGCCTGGACAAACTCTTATATAGAGAAAAGCGCTCCCGAGGACACATGGGAATTATCGTCAAGCTAGTTTTCATCACGTTCATATGATTCGCGTTCGGTACTTTGATAATTTGATATGTGGGTGGACTGGTGCTTGGGTGCTGTCCCTACTTGGACAAGCATCCTACTTATGATGAACTCCTATTGCAAGCATCCGCAACTACAAGAGAAGTATTAAGGTAAACCTAACCATAGCATGAAACATATGGATCCAAATCAGCCCCTTACGAAGCAACGCATAAACTAGGGTTTAAGCTTCTGTCACTCTAGCAACCCATCATCTACTTATTACTTCCCAATGCCTTCCTCTAGGCCCAAACAATGGTGAAGTGTCATGTAGTCGACGTTCACATAACACCACTAGAGGAGAGACAACATACATCTCATCAAAATATCGAACGAATACCAAATTCACATGACTACTAATAGCAAGACTTCTCCCATGTCCTCAGGAACAAACGTAACTACTCACAAAGCATATTCATGTTCATAATCAGAGGGATATTAATATGCATAATGGATCTGAACATATGATCTTCCACCAAATAAACCAACTAGCATCAACTACAAGGAGTAATCAACACTATTAGCAACCTACAGGTACCAATCCCAGACTTAGAGACAAGAATTGGATACAAGAGATGAACTAGGGTTTGAGAGGAGATGGTGCTGGTGAAGATGTTGATGAAGATTGACCCCCTCCCGATGAGAGGATCGTTGGTGATGACGATGGCGATGATTTCCCCCTCCCGGAGGGAAGTTTCCCCGGCAGAACAGCTCCGCGGGAGCCCTAGATTGGTTCCGCCAAGGTTCCGCCTCGTGGCGGCGGAGTCTCGCCCCGAAAGCTTGCTTATGATTTTTCTTCGAACGAAAGACTTCATATAGCAGAAGATGGGCATCGGAGGGCCACCAGGGGGCCCACGAGGCAGGGGGCGCGCCCGGGGGGAAGGGCGCGCCCCCCACCCTCGTGGCCAGGGTGTGGGCCCCCTCTGGTATTTTCTTCGCTCAACCTTTTTTATTATTTCCAAAAATAACTTCCGTGGAGTTTCAGGACTTTTGGAGTTGTGCAGAATAGGTCTCTAATATTTGCTCCTTTTCCAGCCTAGAATTCCAGCTGCCGGCATCCTCCCTCTTCATGTAAACCTTATAAAATAAGAGAGAATAGGCATAAGTATTGTGACATAATGTGTAATAACAGCCCATAATGCAATAAATATCAATATAAAAGCATGATGCAAAATGGACGTATCACCGAGCAACGTTCCATGGATTCGGCTCTAGGCGATTATCCGATGCATTACGAAGGCGATAGGCTCCTCCTGTGAGAACTTTATCTATAATGAAGGGACCCTCCCATTTTGGTTTGAGCTTGTCTTTCTTCTTCTCTGGGAGGCATAAAATGAGTTCACCGACATTATAAGTCTTGGCTCGCACTTCTCTACTTTGGTATCTCTGAGCCAGTTGTTGATAGAATGTGGAACGAGTTTTTGCAATATCGTGCTCCTCTTCCAGGCCGTCTAGGTCATCCTGCCAATCGAGCTCGACTTCTCTTTCTCCATACATGCGCACTCGAGGTGAGTCATGAATAATGTCGCAGGGCAAGACAACCTCTGCGCCGTACACCATGAAAAAGGGGTTGTATCCGGTCATGCGGTTGGGCGTGGTCCGCAGTCCCCATAGTACGGAATCAAGTTCCTCGACCCAGTGTTTATCTGACTCCCGTAGAGATCACACTAGTCTGGGTTTGATGCCGCTCATTATCAGGCCATTAGCCCGTTCGACCTGATCGTTTGTTTGAGGGGTGGTATACGGAGGCGTAATCGAGCTTAATGCTTAGGTTAGCACACCAAATTTTCACCTCATCGGTTGCAAAGTTAGAGCCATTGTCAGTAATGATGCTGTGTGGAACACCATAACGGTGTACCACGCCAGATATAAAGTCGATCACTAGCCCAGCTTCAACCGTTTTTACTGGTTTGGCCTCTATCCACTTAGTGAATTTATCCACCATAACCAACAAGTATTTCTTCTTGTGGCTTCCCCCTTTAAGGGGTCCGACCATATCTAGCCCCCAGACTGCAAAAGGCCAAGTAATGGGGATTGTTCTTAGGGTAGTGGGCGGCATATGACTTTGATTGGCGAAAAGCTAGCATCCTACGCAGCGCTGTACAAGGGCCTATGCATCTGCTCAGGCCATCGGCCAAAAGAAACCTGTACAAAAAGCTTTGCTACGAGGGCCCGAGCTGCGGCATGATGGCCGCCGAGACCAGCATGTATTTCGGCCAAGAGCTGCCGCCCCTCCTCTTCGGAGATACATCTCTGAAGAACTCCAGTAGTACTTTTCTTGTAGAGTTCACCTTCGTGAACTTTGTAGGCTTTAGAGCATCGAACTATGCGACGGGCCTCATTCTGGTCATCAGGGAGCTCCTGCCTATTAACGTAGGCCAGGAAAGGTTCAGTCCATGGAGCAATGACAGCCATGATTACATGGGCGGAAGGTGTCATTTCGGTGCCCGAACCCCCGACAATATCAGAATTGTGTTTGGTGTCTGGGGGTATGATCGGCTCTGGACTAGTATTTCCGCTCTCGTCCTGCCATGTCATGGGTGGCTTGAAGAGCCTTTCCACAAAGGTGTTAGGTGGGACGGGGTCGCGTTTAGCTCCCATTCGAGCAAGGATGTCCGCTGCATGTTTACTGTCTCGAGCAACGTGGTGAAACTTGAGCCCCTCAAACCGAGTTGATATTTTGAGCACGACATTTCGGTATGCCGCCATCTTTGGATCTTTTGCATCGAATTCTCCATTTATTTGGGATATTGCGAGGTTCGAATCCCCATGCACCTCTAGGCATTGTATGCCCATAGAGACAGCCATTCGGAGACCATGTAATAGTGCCTCGTATTCGGCCGCATTGTTGGAGTTCGTATACATTATTTGTAATACGTAGCGGACTGTATCCCCGGTAGGGGATGTCAAGATGACACCAGCCCCCAGTCCGGCTAACATTTTGGAGCCGTTGAAGTACATGATCCAGTTGGAGTATGTTTTGTACTCTTTAGGGAGTTCGGCTTCCGTCCACTCGGCGACAAAGTCTGCCAACACCTGAGATTTAATAGCTTGGCGTGGCTTGTATGTTATTTGAAATGGTAAGAGCTCGATGGCCCATTTGGCTATGCGGCCAGTGGCATCCCGATTATTTATGATGTCATTGAGTGTTACTTCGGACGCCACCATGATTGAACACTCTTGAAAGTAGTGTCGCAGCTTCCGAGATGCCATGAAGACCGCATATGCGATCTTGCGGGTATCATGATTTGCACGGTGTAAGGACCGCCGATACGTAGTACACCGGTTTCTAGATGGGGAATTTATGTCCCCCCTCTTCTCGTTCAAGGACGAGTACAGCGCTTACTACCTGGTGAGTTGCAGATATGTAGAGCAATATAGGCTCGCCGACACCCGGTGCAGCTAGGATTGGGTGTTAGGGAACGCAGTATATCAAATTTTTTCCAACCATCACGCAAGATCTATCTAGGAGATGCATAGCAATGAGAGGGGAGAGTGTGTCCATGTACCCTCGTAGACCGAAAGCGGAAGTGTTTAGTAATGCGGTTGATGTAGTCAAACGTCTTCATGATCGAACCGATCCAAGTACCGAACGTACGGCACCTCCGTGTTCTGCACACATTCAGCATGATGACGTCCCTTGAGCTCTTGATCCAGTTGAGGATGAGGGAGAGTTCCGTCAGCACGACGGCGTGGCGACGGTGATGATGATGTTACCAGCGCAGGGCTTCGCCTAAGCACTACAACGATATGACCGAGGTGTTGAACTGTGGAGGGGGGGGGGCACCGCACGCGGCTAAGACCATTGATCTTGTGTGTTCTAGGGTGCCCCTACCTCCGTATATAAAGGAGGAGAGGGGTAGGCCGGCCGGCCCCTGTAGGGCATGCCAGGAGAGAGGAGTCCTACTAGGACTCCAAGTCCTAGTAGGATTCCACTTGGTGGAAGGGGAAAGAAAGAAGGGAGAGGGAGAGGGAGAGGGAAAGGGAAAGGGGGCCGTGTCCCCTCCCCTAGTCCTATTCGGACTCCCCGAGGGGGGGGGGCACCTCCTTGTGGCCTGCCCTCTCTCTCCCCTAAGGCCCATGTTGGCCCATTACTTCCCCGGGGGGGTTCCGATAACCCCTACAACACTCCGTTTTTACCCGGTACCTCTGGAACTCTTCCGGTGTCCGAATAACATCGTCCAATATATCATTCTTTATGTCTTGACCATTTCGAGACTCCTCATCATGTCCGTGATCTCATCTGGGACTCCAAACAAACTTCGGTCATCAAATCACATATAACTCATAATACAAATCGTCATCAAACGTTAAGCGTGCGGACCCTACGGGTTCGAGAACTATGTAGACATGACCGAGACACATCTCCGATCAATAACCAATAGCGGAACCTGGATGCTCATATTGGTTCCTACATATTCTACAAAGATGTTTATCGGTCAAACATCATAACAACATATGTCATTCCCTTTGGCATCGGTATGTTACTTGCCCGAGATTCGATCGTCGGTATCTTCATACCTAGTTCAATCTCGTTACCGGCAAGTCTCTTCACTAAAAAAAGACACTTCCGTGATGATACGTGTTTGTCATAGTAGGTCACGTTTTCGGTCATGCATGTACATCCATGACAATTTTATGACAGAATCAAGATAGTCATACCTGTGCTGTCGTAGAAGTGTTCCATGACATTACCAAAATTATCATCACGGAAGTGTCCAGTTCCATGACGATAAATCGCGCGTCATAGAAGTGTTTTCGTCAAGGGTGACCGACACGTGGCATCCACCATAACAGGTCGCCGTTAAGCTATCGGGGCCGGTTTTGGATCCAATAACCCGTTAATAGCCCGGACCAATGGGGATTTTCCATGTGTAAAATTCTCATTGGCCAGAGGAAACACGTGTTGGCTCACCGTTGGGACAGATGCCATCCACTCATTGGACAGGAGGCGCCTATGATACGTCGACACGTGGCACGGCCCAATAGAGGCCCATTCCGGTGAAAAGTCGGCCCATTTGACTTGGTCAAAAGTTAATGGGCCGGCCCAGGGAAAGTCTATTAATGGCATGTTCGTATATCGCCCATTTACGGCCCGCTAACTCCTGACCCGTTACGACCTATCAGAATTAAGCCAGTAGCTTCATCTGGGCCGTCCAATATGATTCCAGCCCGTTGTTACTTCTGGCCCATGTATGGCCCATGATGTCTTTCGGCCCATATGAGGCCCTTTGTAACTCTCGGCCCAATAAAGGCCCGAGATGAAACTGGCCCATAATGAACAGTGTATCACTTTATACCCATTAACGACCCATTATTCCGTCGGCCGTTTCCAGCCCGTGTTAACTTTCAGCCTTCTAAGGGCCCATTTATTCTTGGGCTCATTTCTAGAATTCGGTTAGTTACTGTCCGTTACTGGCCTGTTCCGTTTATGGGCCAAATTCAGCCCATGTTTACATTGGGCCCGTTAACCCGTTGGGCTGTTTTCATAGCATTATCAAATACGGCCTATTAACGGCCCGTTATGGTCCATGAATAGTATGGCCCATGTTTGGCGAAATGATTATACGCCCCGTAGAAGGCCCATGGATCCTACGGCTCGTAGAAGACCAATGGACCCTACGGCCCATAGAAGGCCCATGGATCATAAGGCCCGTAGAAAGTCCATGGATCCTACGGCCCGTAGAAGGCCCATGGATCCTACGGCCCGCAGGAGGCCCATGGTTACAACAGTCCGGGTGCTGCCATGATTATTGTGGCCTAGTTACCAAAAATAGGTTATTGTGTCCACTAGAAAAACGCAGAAAAAGAACTGCAGTGACTACAAGCAAACAACTAAACAAGACAATAAGGAAATAAATAAGCAAGCAACTAACGCTAGCCTATTACATCTATTACACATATTACATCCACTGGGCATCAAAGTTTGCCACCAGTGCAAATATAGGGAACAAAGCAGCATATTACATACACTGGCCGTCAAAATTGGCCACCAGTGCAAATAAACGCGGCAGCAAAACAAGAGCATAACTGAAACAACTTTAGAAGAGCTCAAGAAATGCTATCCTAGGTATCCACCATGCTGGCAATAATTTTAGCAAGTTTATTAGCTTTGTCCTGTTTGGCGCTAAAATCCTCCAATGCTTGCTGTTGCACCAGAAAGTATGCATCTGAATGCTCCAGGGACTTCCGCAGTCCTTCCACTTCTTGTCGCAGCACAGCTGATCGATGTATTTCAGCTTGTAGTTGAGACTCAAGAAACCGAACTGATTCATACAGTGAGTTTGAATAGCTTGTGCAATCGGTAGTGGCTAGTAACTTGAACACTAAACCAAGACAGGACTTTGGGGTTGTCTCACTGTCTTCAAGATAGTCTTCCTTAGCTGTTTTATCAGCTTTGTTGGAGACTAACAAGGATATCTCACTATCCTGAACCTTATCTGCATTACTTCCTTTACCATTGCTTAATAAGGCACTCTTCCCCAATATTCTGTCAGCATTCTAAAAGAAGAAACAAGCAGACACATAACAGGTTTAGCATGTACTAGTATATGAAACTCATTTTGGTGAACTAGTTCATTAGTAAGGTGGACAGGATTAAACTACTAAGTCTTCTATTGCCAAGTACTAGTACATAATAGAAGCATCGAACAAACATATATCTATGTCCTATGGTCACTGCATTGTCTTGCCAAATCAAAATAGAGACACGGTTCAAATCATATCAGTTCAAGACAAAGCAGCAGTGAAAGAATACAAAGCGTCCGAAACTACACGGCACAACAAGATTTCAGATGGGTACGGCGGGTCTACATGTATAACAGCACTATTGGCTCTGTTGTGATGCTAGTAATGTGCATGATATGAGAAGTCAACTGTATACACAATTGAAATTGAAATCAACAGAGCTATTGGTAAGAGCAAACCTGTTAAAGAAACATGCGTGAACATACCTGCTGTGCCATTGGAGTTTCGATTGGATCCTTCAATTTAAAAATAACTTTGTATGAGTAAATACAGTGATACAAGAGCAAAGCAGTATGCACGATAGCAATGGAATCTTAAATTAGAACAGTTGTTCTTCAGGTTTAAGCACTTGTTCTACATGAACAGAGTACAGTAAGACACAAGAATACAGTACTTCAAAATTGAGCTCATAGACCTTACCACATTCTTGGTTCGGGACCAGTACAGAATAAGGCGTTCCCAGTCATCGTCTAGTAAATGTGTCTCAGGAGAACGTAAGGGAATTTGATGAGTTTGCCAATGAAGTACATTTTCTTAGGTACTGCCACCAAGCATTCTTGAAGATAGCAGAGGTATTAGCACAGGTTACCTCATCCTGAGTTTCCAAATCGGTCCTTCTCTATAGAGAAAAATGGGAAAATTTGCTGTATTATAACCATCATGGAGGTAGAATGTATGGAACAAAGCAAAGTAATTGCCATGAATAACATTACTTACACATAACTCCTGGACAAACACCTGCAACTGGCATTTTCTTTCATCTTCAATATAATATTTCCAAGATGGGAAGATACGCACATAGGATTTAACAACATCAAATGCGATAGATGCTAAATTACGACTGGCTGGTTGTGCTTCCTCCATAGGAATAGGCGTACTAACTGGTGGAGTTGGGGTTCGCCGTGGTAGTACTTGCCCTTTGGGCACTGGAGCTGCCTTACTATGTTTGGGAGCTCTGTGGTGGAGATGGTGCTGTGTCAATATGAACTGGGTTACTATCTGCTGGGGTTGGGGTTAGATTGGGTGAAGCTGGTTCTCTGACCATCGCAGTAGGGGTACAATCTGCGAGAGTCTGGGTTATGTGTGGTAGGGCTGGTTCTCGTGCATGTACAACCGGGGTGCTATCTCCACCAAGAGGTAGCACTGTTTTATTTGAAGACCGTGTTTTTACTCCGCTAGATACTGCCATCACCCGCTCCAATTCAAATGGCTGATAAACAGGAAACATAGTTGAATGTACAGACATTGTATGAGAGACAGATGCAATAGATAGTGTGGAAAAAAGAGGGCATGAAATAGTTGACATGTATATTGTTTAACTAAAATGGATAGCATGACATAATTTCACATATATGATGTCTATCTAAACTGGATAGCATAGCATAACATAATTGAAATATATGATGAATAACTAAACAGGATCACATGACATAATTCACATACATGTTATCTAAGTAATCAGGATCGCATGATTTAATTCACATATGTGATTTATATGCTAAACAGAGGGCATTCGATATGATGTCTGAACTAAGAACATGGTGTTGAATATTGTGTATATGATGTCTAAACTATGCAATGCAAGACACCATATGCATGATATGAGCAGTATAACCGTGCCAAGTTAGAGCATACACCTCGGTGGGGGAATAAGACTGGTCATCTGTCTCTGAATCCATCTCTGAGGAGCTATCGGGACCCAACAAGAGATCTGCTTCGACAGGTAGCACTGTCTGCTCTGAAGGCCTTGTTTTCACTCCAGATTTTTCCATCTCCCACCCAAATGGCTGATTCACGGGAAGAGTAGTTTAATGTACAAACATTGTCGACAAATGGAAATGTAATGAAGAAAAGGATGGGCAAGATATCATTCAAATATATGATGCCTGGTTAAACAGGATGGCATTGCACATTTCACATATATTATGGCTGGCTAAAAGACATGAGACTGCATAATTCCCATATATGATATAGAAACTAAACAGGTGGCATCACAGAACATGTCTAAACTAAGCAGATGATGTATATGATGTCAAAAGTAGGCACTGCAAGGCAACATATGCATGATATGACTAACATCATCATGCCAAGGTAGAGCAAACACCTTGGGGGGTAAATAGGAGTGGTCAGCTGCGTCTGAATCCACCTCAGAACAGATATCTTCCTCTGGATTACAATCTAGAGAGGGGGGGAGGGTTTGCCATTGAACCCATGATGCAGCGATGTCTGCGTGACATTGTATTGCCGCACAAAACTCTTCTCTTTTTCTCTACATGTTCAGCATGACTGTGTACAATATCTGACATGCATACGAAAAAATATGGTGAGATTATGTAAGGAGAGCATGCAGAAATCTAGAGTGATGGTAACAACCAGTGGACGGATCCAAAAATAATGACAACAGGCTGATGATTGCTTTAATTTAATAAGAAGACAGATGATGGTTGCTTTACTATTTGTTTCCCACCCAAGATGAACAACATAGGCATACCCTAGGTGAACCAGATATTAGACAGAGATACTATTCATTGCTGCCTTGATATGTGCCCCACAGCTAATTTAGAACTCAAGTTTGAACATCAATAAAGTGAAACCATATGAAAGCGTGTACAGTTAGAATGTTATTCTGCCACTAATGCACTTGGTGTTGTTTTCATGCATAGGATTTGAAAAGTAGGTCCAGGTGGATGTTTTGCTCCATTCCTTTCAACAAAATGCATGAATAATTGAATAGTAGAGTGCCATAGGAAAATTTCCTATTGCTATGTTTTTCCGTTGAACCACAATAGCCCTAATGGATCGACATGAATGTAGAGTAATAAGTGATGCGACAAGTGTACAACCTCTTTGCCGTAGCCGTGTCGACCTCAGCATCATTGGGTTGGTCGCTGAAGAAGTTGAGACAGAGGTGGCTATCGGAGGTGTGGAGGAAGATCTGAGGAAT
This sequence comes from Aegilops tauschii subsp. strangulata, assembly GCF_002575655.3. Classification (NCBI taxonomy): domain Eukaryota; kingdom Viridiplantae; phylum Streptophyta; class Magnoliopsida; order Poales; family Poaceae; genus Aegilops; species Aegilops tauschii. Next base: position 514,028,497 of record NC_053041.3, read on the forward strand.
CTGTAGACGGCGTCCAGGGCACTGCTCTGTTGTGATGGATCGTTCTGTCGTTGGAGCAGCTCCGGTGAGCTGCAAGATGTCAAGGCTGAAGCAGCACAAGAAATACATAGTTAATCTCAAGTGGGATTCTAATAGCATCTCCAATAGATGATGTAAAATAGATGTAAAATTTACATCACCAAAAACCACCTGACTACAACAGATGAGGTAAAAACTGTTGACTCTGAACTTAACTGTCGAAACTGAAATTTACTGTGGAATCTGAATGTTACTGTCAAAAATGAACGCAATGGTAGTAGAGAGGCACTTGACATGTAGTTTAGTGAGGGCCTGCGGTTCATCTTCAACCTGCACCCCCCTGAGCCGCCAGCCACCACCGGCCGAACCGCCGGGCCCCGCGCCACCTCGCCGCCCCGAAACAACTCCCCACCGCTGGTCCGCCGCCACCCCGGCCAGCCCTCTAGCCCCCCCCTCGCGCCGAGCTTTTTCTTCGGCGATCCCCACGCCACCGCCCCACCACCGTCGGTGACCACCGCCCCACCCTGAACCCTAAGATAGATAGTGGGGTACCTTTCCGGCGAGCCCCCCTCCCCGCTGCGGGTGGTTCTTCCTTAACTCCGGCGAGCCCCCACCCCCTGAAAATCAACTGACCCAAAAGTCGATTCAGTCGACTGAAGCGTAGCTAAATCGGAGTAGAGTAGCAGCACGAGCGAGGGGGAGAGCAGCAATAGTAGCGCGAGCGAGCGAGCGAGAGCCGGAGCAGCAGCAGCAGCGCGAGCGAGCGAGAGCCGAAGCAGCAGATCCGGCTGGTATGGACACTGCCGCCAAAGGGGCCTCGCACCGGGGGAGAGCCACCGTGGAAATGTCGCCCGCGGTACTGGCTTCGAGGTAGCCGCTCCATGGGGGTGCGGGATGGAGCACCGTCGGCGCCGGGAGGTCGAGTTAAGGAGAAGGTGCGATGCGATGAGTGTACAACCTCTTTGGTGGCGCCGAGTAGGCCTCGGCTTCGTTCGAGGAGTCGGTGAGGATGCTGCGGTTCCGGTGGAGTAGGTTAAGGCGGCGCTGTGGGGATGGAGCAGCCGCGATAGACGAGGTGACCGTCAGAGCAGCTCCTTGGAGGTGGAGGACGGGGCAGCTAAACCGGCGAGACGACCGGATGGACGACGGATGCTCATCCAGGGAGGTGGATGAGGGACGTCGAGCTGTTGCGGTGGACGACGTCATCAGCGAAGAGGCTCCGGCTGGGCAGCGGTGATGTGGCGGACGGAGGAGGGTGGGGTTTCGCGGCTGGAGCAGAGAGGTTATGGCGGCCTGGGATTTTGAATGGCGAAAAGGAGGCGATGGGATGGGGGGGGGGACCATGACTTAGGGACGCGCTTGTCCAAAATGTAGGGTGTGTTACAAAAGTACCCCCACCGATTTGAACTAGCGGCCCTTTCGGCTCAGGGTTAGAAGGGGGATTTCGCCTGTCGGGATTTGGCAGCTGGAGGGAGTTTTCGCGCGCGTTGTAATTTCAGGATAGCAAGGCGCGGGTTGTGAAGGCGCCAGTTTTGGGAGCACGATATCTGAATTTTCGGGATATAACAAGGCGCGGGTTGAATTTTAGGGACAAGCCTAACGTGTAATATTGTACTTGTACCTACCAAATCAATTCGCACTTCCCTCAATGAAAAAAATGAAAAAATAAAAACTATTCACACCACACAAAGAGAGAGTCTTGTCCCGTTTTACTATACAAATGCTATTCAAAGCTACTCCCTCCTTCCATCTATATAGGGCCTAATGCATTTTTCGAGGCTAACTTTGACCAAATATTAGAGCAATGATATATGACATGCAACTTACACAAAGCACACCATTAAATTCGTGTGTGAAAGGAGCTTTCAATGATATAATTTTCACATTGTGCATGTCATGTACTATTAATCTTGTCAGTAGTCAAAGGCGGTCTTAAAAAACGCATTAGGCCCTATATAGATGGAAGGAGGGAGTATGAATCCATGTTATGTCCAATTAATTTTTTTTGCTGGTTGTATAATGCACGTAACCTACTCATACCAACATTTTAGTGCATTCCAAATGTTTATACTACCGTTGCAATTCGAACTGAATTTGAATTCGTTTCTCTATTTCAATAAGAATCTACAATCATGATTGTTGCCAACTTCAACCATCATTCGTGTATTACATTAACAACACACCACATGAGTACTATAGAGATAGATATGAAATATGTGTACTATATGAACTCGAATTCAATTTTTTGAATACACTTGATGTTGATTCCAAATAATAGTACATTTGATGTACTAACTATATATTCATAATCTAAACCATGTTCCATACGTACACTGTGTTTATCACACAAGGTATAGTGCCCCGCCCCCTACATTATGACAAGTATTTAGCCCTGAGCTGCAAAAGCCACACATTAGCCCAAATTATAATCAATGTTCTATATATTATATGTAGTACTAGCAAGATGCCCATGCGTTCCACGGAACATCAACATGATCAAGGGGATGCCTTATTTGCAAATATGGAGAGGGGTGTGGGTATCTTTTTTCAAAATTGCCATAGTTTCCTTCCTATTCGTGAGATATAAATCGGACGACCTATATTGCAGGATGGCAGGCACACCATCATCAACAACTCTGTTTTTTATAAGAGTAGAGATAAAATATATTATATGTAGTATAACATGTTCATAACCACACCATGTGTATCACCGTTATATATATTCACGCATGCGTCGGTTTAAAACACTATGATAAATTCTTCAAATATCCGAATTCGCTTTTTATAATGAATCATGATCTCTATTCGTCTTTTACACTCACACAATCCTCTTATCTTTGTAGCTAGCGCTAACTTTTTCTCGTGCATGCACACGCCCGCATCCCTCTCACCCTCCCTCAGCATTCTCTAGCTCCATCGCGCAAATCGTCTTTTCACTTTAGGTCATTCACCCACGGTGTGTGTTGCCCCCCAGCTCCTTCTTTACGACACACATCGATCGATATGCCTCTCTAGCCAGGTGTGCCTACCACAAACACAAGCTTCCCCTCTTCTCTTTTCACCGTCCATGCCTGATAACCCACAAGTATAGGGGATCAATTGTAGCCTCTTTCGATAAGTAAGAGTGTCGAACCCAACGAGGAGCTAAAGGTAGAACAAATATTCCTCAAGTTCTATCGACCACCGATACAACTCTACGCACACTTAACGTTTGCTTTACCTAGAACAAGTATGAAACTAGAAGTACTTTGTAGGTGTTTTTCGATAGGTTTGCAAGAATATAAAGAGCGAGTAAATAAAAAGTAGGGGCTGTTACAACTAAATTAGTTTTAGTAGAGAGCTTTTTGTCACGAGAAAGTTATTTGTCACTAGGCAATTGATAACTAGATCGGTAATCACTATTGCAATTTTATTTGAGGGAGAGGCATAAGATAACATACTTTCTCTACTTGGATCATATGCACTTATGATTGGAACTCTAGCAAGCATCCGCAACTACTAAAGATCATTAAGGTAAAACCCAACCATAGCATTAAAGTATCAAGTCCTCTTTATTCCCATACGCAAACAACCTACTTACTCGGGTATATGCTTCTGTCACTCACGCCACCCACCATAAGCAAATCATGAACATATTGCAAACCCTACAGCGGGAATCCCTCACGCTTGCGCGACACGGAGAGCACCATAGGACAGCACCAATAATAAAACATGCAACTCAAACCAACCACGATCATCAATTAACCCATAGGACAAAACGGATCTACTCAAACATCATAGGATAGCCATACATCATTGGGAAATAATATATAGCGTTGAGCACCATGTTTAAGTAGAGATTACAGCGGGTAAAAGAGGGGTTACACCGCTGCATAGAGGGGGGAAGAGTTGGTGATGACGGCGGTGAAGTTGTTGGTGTAGATTGCGATGACGATGATGGCCCCGGCGGCACTCTGGTGCCATCGGAAGCGAGGGGGAGAGAGCCCCCTCCTTCTTCTTCTTCTTCCTTGACCTTCTCCCTAGATGGGAGAAGGGTTTCCCCTCTGGTCCTTGGTCTCCATGGCATGGGAGGTGCGAGAGCCCCTCCGAGATTGGATCTGTCTCTCTGTCTCTCTCTATTTCTGTGTTCTGGGATTCTGCCCTTTCACCGTTTCTTATATATCCGGAGATCCGTAACTCCGATTGGATTGAAACCTTCGCCTAGATTTTTCTCCGAAAATTAGCTTTCTTGCGGCCAAAGAAGAGCAGCAACCGCCTTACGGGGGGCCCACGAGGGTCAGGGGCGCGCCCCCTGCCTCGTGGCCCCCTCGGGCACCGTCTCGCGTTGATTCTTCTTCCCATATTTCACAAATATTCCAAAAATATTCTCCGTCCATTTTTATTCCGTTTGGACTCCATTTGATATGGGGTTTCTGCGAAACATAAAACATGCAACAAACAGGAACTGGCACTGGGCACTGGATCAATATGTTAGTCCCAAAAATAGTATAAAAAGTTGCCAAAAGTATATGAAAGTTGTAGAATATTGGCATGGAACAATCAAAAATTATAGATACGACGGAGACGTATCAGCATCCCCAAGCTTAATTCCTGCTCGTCCTCGAGTAGGTAAATGATAAAAAAGATAATTTTTGATGTGGAATGCTACCTAGCGTAATCTTGATCACATATCTAGTCATGGCATGAATATTAAGACACGAGTGATTGAAAGCAATAGTCTATCATTTGACATTAAGACAATAATACTTCAAGCATACTATTAAAGCAATCATGTCTTTTCAAAATAAAATGGCCAAAGAAAGTTATCCCTACAAAATCATATGGTCTGGCTATGCTCCATCTTCACCACACAAAGTATTCAAATCATGCACAACCCCGATGACAAGCCGAGCAATTGGTTCATACTTTTTAACGCACTTCAACCTTTTCAACCCTCACGCAATACATGAGCGCAAGCCATGGACATAGCACTATGGGTGGAATAGAAAATGATGATGGAGGTTTGTGTGAGAAGACAAAAAAGGAGAAAGTCTCACATCGACGCGGCTAATCAACGGGCTATGGAGATGCCCATCAATTGATGTCAATGTGAGGAGTAGGGATTGCCATGCAACGGATGCACTAAGAGCTATAAGTGTATGAAAGCTCAAACTGGAAACTAAGTGGGTGTGCATCCAACTTGCTTGCTCATGAAGACCTAGGGCATTTGAGGAAGCCCATCGTTGGAATATACAAGCCAAGTTCTATAATAAAAATTCCCACTAGTATATGAAAGTGATAACTCAAGAGACTCTCTATATGAAGAACATGGTGCTACTCTGAAGCACAAGTGTGGTGAAAGGATAGTAACATTGCCCCTTCTCTCTTTTTCTCTCATTTTTTTTGTTTTTTTGGGCCTTCTCTTTTTTTTGGCCATTCTTTTTTTTTCGTCCGGAGTCTCATCCCAACTTGTGGGGGAATCATAGTCTCCATCATCCTTTCCTCACTGGGGCAATGCTCTAATAATGATAATCATCACACTTCTATTTACTTACAACTCAATATTACAACTCGATACTAGAACAAAGATATGACTCTATATGAATGCCTCCGGCAATGTACTGGGATGTGCAATGATCTAGTGTAGCAATGACATCAAAAAACGGACAAGCCATGAAAACATCATGCTAGCTATCTTACGATCATGCAAAGCAATATGACAATAAATGCTCAAGTCATGTATATGATGATGATGGAAGTTGCATGGCAATATATCTCGGAATGGCTATGGAAATGCCATGATAGGTAGGTATGGTGGCTGTTTTGAGGAAGATATAAGGAGGTTTATGTGTGATAGAGCGTATCGTATCATGGGGTTTGGATGCACTGGCGAAGTTTGCACTAACTCTCGAGGTGAGAAAGGGCAATGCATGGTACCAAAGAGGCTAGCAATGATGGAAGGGTGAGAGTGCGTATAATCCATGGACTCACATTAGTCATAAAGAACTCATATAGTTATTGCAAAAGTTTATTAGCCCTCGAAGAAAAGTACTACTATGCATGCCCCTAGGGGGATAGATTGGTAGGAAAAGACCATCGCTCGTCCCCGACTGCCACTCATAAGGAAGACAATCAATAAATACCTCATGCTCCAACTTCGTTACATAACGGTTCACCATACGTGCATGCTACGGGACTTGCAAACCTCAACACAAGTATTTCTCAATTTCACAATTACTTAATATCACCACCTTTATATCACAAAACTATTGCAAGGAATCAAACATATCATATTCAGTGATCTACAAGTTTTGTGTAGGATTTTATGACTAACCATGTGAATGACCAATTCCTGTCATCTCTCTAAATAGATATAAGTGAAGCAAGAGAGTTTAATTCTTTCTACAAAAGATATGCCCACGCTCTAACAAGTATAAGTGAAGCAAAAGAGCATTCTACAAATGGCAGTTTTCTATGTGAAGAGAAACAGGCAATCCAAACTTCAAATGATATAAGTGAAGCACATGAAGCATTCTATAAAGCCATACTCAAAAGATATAAGTGAAGTGCAATGAGCATTCTATAAATCAACCAAGGACTATCTCATACCAGCATGGTGCACAAAAGAAAAGTGAAAAATAATTGCAAAAGACGCTCCAAGATTTGCACATATCGCATGAACGAAACGAATCCGAAAACATACCGATACTTGTTGAATAAAGATGGGATGCCTTCCGGGGCATCCCCAAGCTTAGATGCTTGAGTTTCCTTGAATATTTACTTGGGGTGCCTTGGGCATCCCCAAGCTTGAGCTCTTGCCTCTCCTCCTTTTCCTCATATCGAGACCTTCTCGATCATCGAACACTTAATCCACACAAAACTTCAACAGAAAACTCGGTAAGATCCGTTAGTATAATAAAGCAAATCACTACTCTAAGTACTGTTGCAAACCAATTCATATTTTGTTTTTGAATTTTAGCTACTGTAATATAACTTTTCCATGGCTTAATCCGCTGATATAAATCGATAGTTTCATCAAAACAAGCAAACTACGCATCAAAAACAGAATCTGTCTAAAACAGAACAGTCTGTAATAATCTGAACATTCACCATACTTATGGTACTCAAACAATTCTGCAAAAATTACGAAAAATAAAAAATTTGTATAGAAAGACAGTTCAAAAAGTTTCAGAACCATTTGATGTTCCAGTAAAAAACGTAAAATCGTGCACTACAGCCAAAGTTTCTGTCCTGCACCGCACAAACCAACAAGCATTGTAAACATCCTAAAGGCAAACCTTGGCACATTATTTTTATAATACAATGGAATTGTACAAGGGGGTAATTATTTTTGTTGAAAAGTTTCTGTAATTAAGATTCACAAAGTTTCCGTGAGCATGAACAAAGTTCAAGGAGCTCTCCCACTTCAACAATGCTTGTCTTTCTCACTTTCACTTTCCTTTTTGAAAAGTTTTAGGTTCCCCTCTTTATTTTTTTTTAAACTACATAAAAGCACTCAACAGACATAAATGACTCTCTAAAACTTCCGGGTTGTCTCCCTGGCAGCGCTTTCTTTAAAGCCATTAAGCTAGGCATATAGTGCTCAAGTAGTGAATCCACCCGGATCCCAAGGTATATCAAAGCCAATTTTAATTAGCAATGATTTGGCATTTAGTAGTGAGCACAAAGCAACATATATCAAGCAATGACGAAGTCTAACTCTCTTCCTATGCATCGGCATGTCATAAAAGAACAATTCATGCACACATAGTAAAGGCCAATGCATAGTACAAACAGTTTCTTGCAATTTTGTCATGTTGGAAGCATAGAGAGGTGGGGATATAGTTCCTCTCTCATAATAATTGCAAGTAGGAGCAGCAAGCACATGCATATTATATCTATCAAAATCATCATGTGCAATGGTAAAAGGCAACCCATCAATATAATCCTTAATAAAGGCAAACTTCTCCGATATAGTGTAGTCGGGAGAATTCAAAAAGATAGTAGGACTATCATGCGTATATCAAAGCCAATTTGAATTAGCAATGATTTGGCATTTAGTAGTGAGCACAAAGTAACATATATCATGCAACAACAAAGTATAACTCTCTTCCTATGCATTAGCATATCATAAAAGAATAATTCATGCACACATAGTAAAGGCCAATGCATAGTATAAGCAGTTTCTTGCAATTTTATCGTGTTGGAAACTTGGAGAAGCGGAGATGTAGTTCCTCTCTCATAATAATTGCAAGTAGGAGCAGCAAGCACATGCATATTATATCTATCAAAATCATCATGTGTAGTAGTAAAACGCAACCCATCAATATAATCCTTAATAAGGGCAAACTTCTCCGATATAGTGTAGTCGGGAGAATTCAAAAAGATAAAAGGACTATCATGTGTGGGTGCAATAGCAACAATTTCATGTTTAACATAAGGAAATATAGCAAATTCATCTCCATAAGCATAATTCATATTGGCATCTTGGCCACAAGCATAGCAAGCATCATCAAAAAGGGATATTTCAAAAGAACCAACGGGATCATAACAATCATCATAGCATTCATCCTTCTGTAAGCACGAAGGGAAATTAAACAATGTATGAGTTGAAGAGTTACTCTCATTAGAAGGTGGGCACGGGTGATCAATCCGCTCTTCCTCCTTTTGTTCTTCGCTCTCCTCCTCATCTTTTTCATCCAATGAGCTCACAATGTCATTAATTTCTTCTTCCATAGACTTCTGCAAAATATTAGTCTCTTCTTGGACAGCGGAGACTTTCTCAATAAATGCATCAATATCGGCATTGTATTCATAATTCTCATAGCAATATTTAAGGATAGCTAAATTTTCAGGTCTATAAACAACATCATAAAGATTTTCACACTCTTTAAATACAGATTCAATTTCATAAGCACCCATAAAAGCAACAAATTCTTCTATTTGTCCCACATCATAGTAATCATATATACCTCTAGCATAAGAAGCCAAGGTTTCATTATCATTAAATTTGCATGAAAAGGGAAGGTGTGGAGACTTCATCCTAGAGCAACAAGTATAATCATATCTCAAGCATAGTTGCCTAGCATACCACTTCAACATATAAATTTTATCCCATAATAGTTTCCCTTTTGAGTCAAGCGATAATCCCTAAAGTATTCAAGTTGATCCAACGTGTCTCCCATTACCAAATTGAATGGGGTTTTCTCAGGATTATCAAAGTAGTACGTAATATCTATCACATAACGAGCATCGAGGGTTTTAGGAGGTTCCCCATCTCCATGAGCAGCAAGTACACCTAATTTTTTTGGTATTTCGTGTTCCATATCCATAACTAAAGATAGAGAACAACTAAGAACATCAAATAAAAATTACTTAGTGGTAAAGCAAACAAGCACACACGAGAATATTCACCCCACGCTATGACTCCCCGGCAATGGCGCCAGAAAAAGGTCTTGATAACCCACAAGTATAGGGGATCAATTGTAGCCTCTTTTAATAAGTAAGAGTGTCGAACCCAACGAGGAGCTAAAGGTAGAACAAATATTCCCTCAAGTTCTATCGACCACCGATACAACTCTACGCACGCTTAACGTTTGCTTTACCTAGAACAAGTATGAAACTAGAAGTAATTTGTAGGTGTTTTTGGATAGGCTTGCAAGAATATAAAGAGCGAGTAAATAAAAATTAGGGGCTGTTTAGATAAAGACACAACTAAATTAGTTTTAGTAGAGAGCGTTTTGTCACGAGAAAGTTATTTGTCCCTAGGCAATCGATAACTAGACCGGTAATCACTATTGCAATTTTATTTGAGGGAGAGGCATAAGCTAACATACTTTCTCTACTTGGATCATATGCACTTATGATTGGAACTCTAGCAAGCATCCGCAACTACTAAAGATCATTAAGGTAAAACCCAACCATAGCATTAAAGTATCAAGTCCTCTTTATTCCCATACGCAAACAACCTACTTACTCGGGTATATGCTTCTGTCACTCACGCCACCCACCATAAGCAAATCATGAACATATTGCAAACCCTACAGCGGGAATCCCTCACGCTTGCGCGACACAGAGATCACCATAGGACAGCACCAATAATAAAACATGCAACTCAAACCAATCACGATCATCAATTAACCCATAGGACAAAACGGATCTACTCAAACATCATAGGATAGCCATACATCATTGGGAAATAATATATAGCATTGAGCACCATGTTTAAGTAGAGATTACAACGGGTAAAAGAGGGGTTACACCGCTGCATAGAGGGGGGAAGAGTTGGTGATAACGGTGGTGAAGTTGTTGGTGTAGATTGCGGTGACGATGATGGCCCCGGCGGCACTCCGGTGCCACCGGAAGCGAGGGGGAGAGATCCCCCTCCTTCTTCTTCTTCCTTGACCTTCTCCCTAGATGGGAGAAGGGTTTCCCCTCTGGTCCTTGGTCTCCATGGCATGGGAGGGGCGAGAGCCCCTCCGAGATTGGACCTGTCTCTCTGTCTCTCTGTTTCTGCGTTCTGGGATTCCGCCCTTTCACCGTTTCTTTTATATCCGAAGATCCGTAACTCCGATTGGATTGAAACCTTCGCCCAGATTTTTCTCCGAAAATTAGCTTTCTTGCGGCCAAAGAAGAGTAGCAACCGCCTTACGGGGGGCCCACGAGGGTCAGGGGCGCGCCCAGGGGGCAGGCGCGCCCCCTGCCTCGTGGCCCCCTCGGGCACCGTCTCGCGTTGATTCTTCTTCCCATATTTCACAAATATTCCAGAAATATTCTCCGTCCGTTTTTATTCCGTTTGGACTCCATTTGATATGGGGTTTCTGCGAAACATAAAACATGCAACAAACAGGAACTGGCACTGGGCACTGGATCAATATGTTAGTCCCAAAAATAGTATAAAAAGTTGCCAAAAGTATATGAAAGGTGTAGAATATTGGCATGGAACAATAAAAAATTATAGATACGACGGAGACGTATCAATGCCTCACTCCTGCTACCTCTTGAGCATGGCGTTGGTTTTCCCTTGAAGAGGAAAGGGTGATGCAGCAAAGTAGCGCAAGTATTTCCCTCAGTTTTTGAGAACCAAGGTATCAATCCAGTAGGGGTTGTCAATCCCTTCACGGCCACTTGCAAAAGTGAGATCTGATAAAGATAATAAGATAAATATTTTTGGTATTTTCGTTGTATAGATTGAAAAGTAAAGATTGCAAAATAAAATAGATAGTAAACTAAAATTGTAGATTGGAAACTTATATGATGTAAAGTAGACCCGGGGGCCATATGTTTCACCAGTGGCTTCTCTCAAGATAGCATATATTATGGTGGGTGAACAAATTACTGCCGAGCAATTGATAGAAAAGCGCATAGTTATGAGAATATCTAGGCATGATCATGAACATAGGCATCACGTCCGTGTCAAGTAGATCGAAACGATTCTGCACTATTACTCCACACATCGACCGCTATCCAGCATGCATCTAGAGTATTAAGTTCATAAGAACAGAGTAACGCATTAGGCAAGATGACAAGATGTAGAGGGATAAACTCAAGCAATATGATATAAACCCCATCTTTTTATCCTCGATGGCAACAATACAATACATGTTGTTTCCCTTTCTGTCAATGGGATCGAGTATCGCAAGATTGAACCCAAAGCTAAGCACTTCTCCCATTGCAAGAAAGATCAATCTAGTAGGCCAAACTAAACCGATAATTCGAAGAGACTTGCAAACATATTAAATCATGCATATAAGAATTCAGAGAAGAATCAAATATTGTTCATAGATAATCTTGATCATAAACCCACAATTCATCGGATCTTGACAAACACACCACAAAAAGAATTACATTGAATAGATCTCCAAGAAGATCGAGGAGAACTTTTTATTGAGATCCAAAGAGAGAGAAGAAGCCATCTAGCTAATAACTATGGACTCGAAGGTCTGTGGTAAACTACTCACACATCATCGGAGAGGCTATGGTGTTGATGTAGAGGCCCTCCGTGATCGAATCCCCCTCCGGCCGAGCGCCAGAAAAGGCCCCAAGATGGTATGTCACGGGTACACAAGGTTGCGGCGGTGGAAAAGTGGTTTTGTGGCTCCCCTGGATGTTTTCAGGGTAAAAGAGTATATATAGGCGAAGGAAGTAGGTCGGTGAGCTACGAGGGGCCCACGAGGGTGGGGGGCGAGCCTACCCCCCTGGGCGCACCCTCCTGCCTCGTGGCCGCCTCATTGCTTCCTTGACGTCCACTCCAAGTCTCCTGGATTGCATCCGTTCCAAAAAAGATCCTCGCGAAGGTTTCGTTCCGTTTGGATTCCGTTTGATATTCCTTTTTGCGAAACACTGAAATAGGCAAAAAAAGCAATTTGCACTGGGCCTTTAGTTAATAGGTTAGTCCCAAAAATAATATAAAAGGTATATTAAAGCCCATTAAACATCCAAAACAGATAATATAATAGCATGGAACAATCAAAAATTATATATACATTGGAGACGTATCAAGCATCCCCAAGCTTAATTCCTGCTCGTCCTCGAGTAGGTAAATGATAAAAACAGAATTTTTGATGTGGAATGCTACCTAACATAGTTTTAATGTAATTCTCTTTATTGTGGCATGAATGTTCAGATCCGAAAGATTCAAGATAAAAGTTTAATATTGACATAATAATAATAATACTTCAAGCATACTAACTAAGCAATTATGTCTTCTCAAAATAACATAGCCAAAGAAAGCTCATCCCTACAAAATCATATAGTTTGGCTGTAACGCCCACGATGCGGCTATATCTCCCACGTGTCGAGGCACGACTTAGAGGCATAACCGCATTGTGGTTTTGTCGCAAGAAGGGTCATCTTCACACAATCCCATGTACAAGAACAAGGATAGAATAAATAGTTGGCTTACAATCGCCACTTCACACAATGAACAAATAATTCATACATCCTTCAGAGTACACACATAGTCCGACTACGGACAAATCCAAATGAAAAGAAGATAACCCCAAATGCTAGATCCCCGATCGTCCCAAGTGGGCTCCACTACTGACCATCAGGAAAAGACACGTAGTACGACCAAGGTCCTCGTCGAACTCCCAATTGAGTTTGGTAGCATCACCTGCACTGATATCATCGGCACCTGCAATTGTTGTTGTAGTAATCTATGAGCCACGAGGACTCAGCAATCCCATTACCATGGGTATCAAGACTAGCAAAGCTTAATGGGTAAGGAAGAGGTAAAGTGGTGAGGTTGTAGCAGTGACTAAGCATGTATGGTGGCTAACTTACGAATACAAGAGTAAGATGAGAAACTACGCAAACGGTCGCAAACTAGAAATGACCAAGAAGTGATCCTGAAACTACTTATGTTCAAACTTAACCCAACCATGTTCTCCTTTCGAACTTCCCCAAAAAGAGACAATCACGGTTACGCAACGCGGTTGGTGTATTTTAATTGAGTTTACTTCAGGTCCTCTACAACCGGATATTAACAAATTCCCATCTGCCACATAACCGCGGGCACGGCTTTCGAAAGTTTAAACCCTGTAGGGGTGTCCCAACTTAGCCCATGACAAGCTCATGATCCGCGAAGACAATCCTCCATCGCGGGACATCCGATCAGACTCGGGGTCCCGGTGCACAAGACATTTCGACAATGGTAAAACAAAACCAGCAAGACCGCCCGAATGTGCCGACAAATCCCGATAGAAGCTGCACATATCTCGTTCTCAGGACACACCAGATGAGTCAAGCTACGAGTAAAACCAGCCCTCGAGTTTCCCCGAGGTCGCCCCGCAGGCTGCTTGGTTCGGACCAACACTCAGAGGAGCACTGGCCCGGGGGGCTAAAATAAAGATGACCCTCGGGATGGAGACTCCCTAGGGAAAAGTATAGGTGGTGGTTAGGCAAATGGAAAACCAATGTTGGGCCTTGCTGGAAGAGTTTTATTCAAGGCGAACTGTCAAGAGGGTCCCATACCCCTCATCATGTTAGGGACGCAAAATCAAGGAACATAACACCGGTATGACGGAAACTAGGGCGGCAAGAGTGGAACAAAACACCAGGCATAGGGCCGAGCCTTCCACCCTTTACCAAGTGTATAGATGCATTAATTAAATAAGATATATTGTGATATCCCATGATATCCATGAAATCCATGTCCCAACATGGAACAACCTGCAACTGTACCTGCAACTAGCAACGCTATAAGAGGGACTGAGCAAAGAGGTAACATAGCCAAACAACGGTTTGCTAGGAAGGGTGAAAAAGGTTAGAGGCTATCATGGCAATTTGGGAGGCTTGATAACAAGTGGTAGGTAGCGCGACATAGCGATAGCATCGAGACAAACTAGCATAGCAATGATAGTAGTGAGATCCAAGGTGACGGTCATCTTGCCTGAAATCCCGCTAGGAAGAAGAACTAGTCCATGAAGAAGACAAACGGACGTAGTCGAACGAATCCTCACAACTCCGGAAGAAAACCGAAGCTAACGAGAGAAGCAAACCGGAAAGAAGCAAACAACATGGTAAACAACCATCACATCAACATGGCATGATGCACAATCAAGTATGATGCATGTCCGTTTTAATGTGGCATGGCATGAAAAAGTGCAACAAACAACACTACAAATTAAGTGGAGCTCAATATGCAACGAGTTGCATATTGACGAAACACCGCATTCAAGTTATTTAGTTCGCTCTCGTTTATGTACCCAACAATATTAAATGTTATTAAACATGGCAAGAGGGTGAAGCATAAATAAACTAACTATTTAGGCAAGTTTAAAAGAGGCCGGAACAATAAACAACAATTCCGGTAAATCCCCACATGCCATTTAGCAATTTAATGCAAACAACAATTTTAAACATTTTAAATGTTGTTATCATGATGCGGATGACATATACAAGTTTTATGCAAATTATGAAAATGTTGACATGAGCATGTTATAAAGCATTTGGTCACCAAGGCGGAACGAAAGGGGTGCCACGGCAACAACAACGGAAATGGTGCCACGGCAACATTCCGATGATCCGACAACTCGTCGAGATGTCGGTGCAAAAGAAAGTGTGGATGTGCGGAACATGATAGAGATGGTGGGGTGATCCCGGTTACCGGGCTCCCATGGGTCGACGGCATGGCAAACTAGGAGGAACGTGCAATGACAACTCGGACACGATGCAACCACGGGCATCTCATACAACACATGCATTCGTTCATGGCGGTCGTCCCGGCGGTTATACCTTCGAAGCGTGCGTTTCGGGGCGGACGGGTTCAAAGTGGAAGTAGTTATTTACGGGTCGTCGTGGGAAGTAGTGGCACACTTGGCGGCGTAGTGGAAGTAGTTGTACATGGTAGCGACGGTAGTCGAACTTGGAGAACCGAAGGGGTACACTTGAGTCGTCGTGGGAACTTGATGAATCCGAGGTCTTCAAACGGTAGATGTACATGGCAAACATAGAGGTACTATGCTTCGGTCGTCGTGGTACTTGGCGATATCTGAATCTGGGGTCGTTCGCATCCACGGTCAACACCACACGGGTGTGCAGAGGCAAAACTTGGTGGTGTTGCACATATGCGGTTGCCAAAGGATGGATGACGCCGGGTCGAGGCTGCGTCTCGGCGTTCAACGAGGGCCAAATAGGAGCCGGGCAAAGCTCGTGATGGACGGGGAGAGCAGCCTGGAGGCAGCAGCAGCGGTGGCGGGCAGCAAGCACGCGAGGCTAAGGAGCTGGGCGCGAATGGACGAGGAGGACCTGGATGGGATGAGGAGGAGGTGCTCGCGGAGAGGAACTTCGTGGTGCTGCGCACAGGTCGCTGATGGAGAAGGTGGCCAAGGCACGGGCGGTGCGGGAAGGCAGGACAACGGCTCTGTTGTGGGAGGCGGCAGTGGTCGAATCAAGGTGCGGCGGAGCGCCATGGCTGAGGCCGGCCAAGCTCCATGATGGGGGCGGTGCTGGACCCGAGCGAAGGAGGGCGACTGAAGCGCTGAGCGGCTTGGGTGGGGCGCGGCATGGAAGCAGAGGAGCAACGGCGGCGGAGAGCTTAGCTTGGAGGCGCAGCACGGAGTAGCAGTGGCGACATGGAGGCGCGGCCATGGAGACCGGGCGCGTCGCGCGGGAGGAAGAAAGCAGGGGAAGGCGAGGAAGGCGTGGTCACAACTGGTCTCCGGCGACCGGGCGTGGTCACAACTGGTCTCCGGCGACCGGGCGTGGTCACAACTGGTCTCCGGCGACCGACTCCGGTCGCCCGAGACCAGTTGTGACCACGCCTTCCTCGCCTTCCCCTGCTTTCTTCGTCCCGCGTGCTGCACCTGGTCTCCATGGCCGCGCCTCCATGTCGCCACTGCTACTCCATGCTGCGCCTCCAAGCCGAGCTCTCCGCTGCCGCTCCTCTGCTTCCATGTCGCGCCCCACCCAAGCCGCTCAGCGCTTCAGCCGCCCTCCTTCGCTCGGGTCCAGCACCGCCCCCTTCACGGAGCTTGGCCGGCCTCAGCCATGGCACTCTGCCGCACCTTGATTCGACCGCTCCCGCCTCCCACAACAGAGCCGCCGTCCTACCTTCCTGCACCGCCCATGCCTTGGCCACCTTCTCCATCAGCGACCTGTGCACACCACCACGAAGTTCCTCTCCGCAAGCACCTCCTCCTCATCCCATCCAGGTCCTCCTCGTCCATTTGCGCCCAACTCATTAGCCTCGCGTGCTTGCTGCCCGCCACCGCTGCTGCTGTCTCCAGGCTGCTCTCCCCGTCCATCACGAGCTTTGCCCGGCTCCTATTTGACCCTCGTTGAACTGCCAAGACGCAGCCTTGACCCGATGTCATCCATCCTCTGGCAACCGCATATGTGCAACACCACCAAGTTTTGCCTCTGCACACCCGTGTGGTGTTGACCGTGGATGCGAACGACCCCAGATTCAGATATCGCCAAGTACCACGACGACCAAAGCATAGTACATCTATGTTTGCCGTGTACATCTACCGTCCGAAGACCTCAGATTCATCAAGTTCCCACGACGACTCAAGTGTACCCTTCTAGTTCACCAAGTTCGACTACCGTCGCTACCATGTACAACTACTTCCACTACGCCGCCACGTGTGCCACTACTTCCCACGACGACCCGTGAACAACTACTTCCACTTTGAACCCGTCCGCCCCAAAACGCACGCTTCGAAGGTATAACCACCGGGACGACTGCCATGAACGAATGCATGTGTTGTATGAGATGCCCGTGGTTGCACCGTGTCCGAGTTGTCATTGCACGTTCCTCCTAGTTTGCCATGCTGTCGACCCGTGGGAACCCGATACCCGGGATCACCCCACCATCTCTAGCATGTTCCCCACATCCACACTTTCTTTTGCACCGACATCTCGACAAGTTGTCGGATCATCGGAATGTTGCCGTGGCACCATTTCCGTTGTTGTTGCCGTGGCACCCCTTTCGTTCCACCTTGGTGACCAAATGCTTTATAACATGCTCATGTCAACATTTTCATAATTTGCATAAAACTTGTATATGTCATCCGCATCATGATAACAACATTTAAAATGTTTAATTGTTGTTTGCATTAAATTGCTAAATGACATGTGGGGATTTACCGGAATTGTTGTTTATTTTCCGGCCTCTTTTAAACTTGCCTAAATAGTTAGTTTATTTATGCGTCACCCTCTTGCCATGTTTAATAACATTTAATATTGTTGGGTACATAAACGAGAGCGAACTAAATAACGTGAATGTGGTGTTTCGTCAATATGAACTCATTGCATATTGAGCTCCACTTAATTTGTAGTGTTGTTTGTTGCACTTTGTCATGCCATGCCTCATTAAACCGGACATGCATCATACTTGATTGTGCATCATGCCATGTCGATGTGATGGTCGTTTACCATGTTGTTTGCTTCTTTCCGGTTTGCTTCTCTCGTTAGCTTCGGTTTCGTTCCGGAGTTGTGAGGATTCGTTCGACTACGTCCGTTTGTCTTCTTCATGGACTCGTTCTTCTTCCTAGCGGGATTTCAGGCAAGATGACCGTCACCTTGGATCTCACTACTATCATTGCTATGCTTGTTTGTCTTGATGCTATCGCTATGTTGCGCTACCTACCACTTGTTATCAAGCCTCCCAAATTGCCATGATAGCCTCGAACCTTTTTCACCCTTCCTAGCAAACCGTTGTTTGGCTATGTTACCGCTTTGCTCAGCCCTCTTATAGCGTTGCTAGTTGCAGGTACAGTTGCATGTTGTTCCATGTTGGGACATGGATTTCATGGATATCATGGGATATAACAATATCTCTTATTTAATTAATGCATCTATACACTTGGTAAAGGGTGGAAGGCTCGACCTTATGCCTGGTGTTTTGTTCCACTCTTTCCGCCCTAGTTTCTGTCATACCGGTGTTATGTTCCTTGATTTTGCGTCCCTAACACGATGAGGGGTATGGGACCCTCTTGACAGTTTGCCTTGAATAAAACTCTTCCAGCAAGGCCCAACATTGGTTTTCCATTTGCCTAACCACCACCTATACTTTTCCCTAGGGAGTCGCCATCCCGAGGGTCATCTTTATTTTAGCTCCCCGGGCCAGTGCTCCTCTGAGTGTTGGTCCGAACCGAGCAGCCTGCGGGGCCACCTCGGGGAAACTCGAGGGCTGGTTTTACTCATAGCTTGACTCATCTGGTGTGCCCTGAGAACGAGATATGTGCAGCTTCTATCGGGATTTGTCGGCACATTAGGGCGGTCTTGCTGGTTTTGTTTTACCATTGTCAAAATGTCTTGTGCACTGGGACCCCGAGTCTGATCGGATGTCCCGCGATGCAGGATTGTCACCGCGGATCGTGAGCTTGTCATGGGCTAAGTTGGGACACCCCTGCAGGGTTTAAACTTTCGAAAGCCGTGCCCGCGGTTATGTGGCAGATGGGAATTTTTTAATATCCGGTTGTAGAGGACCTGAAGTAAACTCAACTAAAATACACCAACCGCGTTGCGTAACCGTGATTGTCTCTTTTTGGGGAACTTAGAGAGGAGAACATGGTTGGGTTAATTTTCAACGTAAGTAGTTTCAGGATCACTTCTTGGTCATTTCTAGTTTGCGACCGTTTGCGTAGTTTGTCATCTTACTCTTGTATTCGTAAGTTAGACACCATACATGCTTAGTCGCTGCTGCAACCTCACCACTTTACCCCTTCCTTACCCATTAAGCTTTGCTAGTCTTGATACCCATGGTAATGGGATTGCTGAGTCCTCATGGCTCACAGATTACTGCAACAACAGTTGCGGGTGCAGATGATATTAGTGCAGGTGATGCTACCGAACTCAATTGGGAGTTCGACGAGGACCTTGGTCGCTACTACGTGTCTTTTCCTTATGGTTAGTAGTGGAGCCCAGTTAGGACGATCGGGGATCTAGCATTTGGGGTTTTCTTCTTTTCATTTGGATTTGTCCTGTCAGGACCCCGATTCCAAGTCACACCGATCTAGCCTGTAACACCTCATATCACTTTGCGGCCTCACGCACGGTACTCCCACGGGTGTCGCCTTACCATGGCCCGGGACCGTTTGCGCCTTTTGGCTCACGTATATGACAATGTCGCTAGCATCCATATGACAGAGAACCCGGGCCGACATGGCTAGTCGTGAACCCAAAGCGGCACTAACGTATGGGGACAGGCATACATGAATCAACATCGAACGTGTCGGTCAGCAGCGTGCGAATCCGGGCTGTAGCACTGGGCTAACAGGACTCCGGGAACCCGGGCTGTAGCAGGCTAGGCAGGACTCCGGATGTCACCGCGTGACATTTCCCCGAAGGGACAGACACAGGAACGATATGAAACACATGCCGGCCAGTCAAGTGTCCAGAGCAGTAGTGCTGGGCTAGCAGGACTCCGGTGAACCGGGCTGTAGCGAACTACTATGGCTCAAGGAGGCACTAGACTACATTTCCCCATAAGAGAGGCTGCTAAGGATAGACAACTAGATTGTCGGATCCCACACATACCAAGCATTTCAATCATACACACAATATGCTCGAAATGTGCAAATACAACATGGCATCACAAAAGACTCTACGACTCAGAGTATTTATTCATTAGGCTCCGAAGAGCCAGATATTACAAACATGGGTCTCATGACCCAACATTCAGAGCATACAAGTCAAAGCACATGCGGAAGCTTAACATGTCTGAGTATAGACATCTACAAATGAAAAAGGCTGAGAAGCCTAACTATCTACCAGATCCTGCCGAGGGCACAAGATCGTAGCTGAGGTATCAAGCTAAACGTCGAAGTCCACACGGGACTGTTGGGAATCGTAGCATAATTTTAAAATTTTCCTACGCTCACCAAGATGCATCTATAGAGTGTACTAGCAACGAGGGGAAGGGAGTGCATCTACATACCCTTGTAGATCGCGAGCGGAAGCGTTCCAATGAACGTGGATGACGGAGTCGTACTCGCCGTGATCCAAATCACCGATGACCGAGTGCCGAACGGACGGCACCTCCGCGTTCAACACACGTATGGTGCAGCGACGTCTCCTCCTTCTTGATCCAGCAAGGGGGAAGGAGAGGTTGATGGAGATCCAACAGCACGACGGCGTGGTGGTGGATGTAGCGGGTCTCCGGCAGGGCTTCGCCAAGCTTCTGCGAGAGAGAGAGAGAGGTGTTGCAGGGGAGGAGGGAGGCGCCCAAGGCTGTGTGTTTGCTGCCCTCCCTCCCCCCCACTATTTATAGGACCCTTGGGGGGGGGGGCGCCAGCCCTTGGGAGATCAGATCTCCAAGGGGGGCGGCGGCCAAGTGGGGGGGGAAGGGGTGCCTTGCCCCCCAAGGCAAGGGGGAAGCTCCCCCCTAGGGTTCCCAACCCTAGGCGCATGAGGGGAGGCCCAAGGGGGGCGCCCCAGCCCACTAAGGGCTGGTTCCCTTCCACTTTCAGCCCACGGGGCCCTCCGGGATAGGTGGCCCCACCCGGTGGACCCCCGGGACCCTTCCGGTGGTCCCGGTACAATACCGGTAACCCCCGAAACTTTCCCGGTGGCCGAAACTTGACTTCCTATATATAATTCTTCACCTCCGGACCATTCCGGAACCTCTCGTGACGTCCGGGATCTCATCCGGGACTCCGAACAACTTTCGGGTTTCCGCATACATATATCTCTACAACCCTAGCGTCACCGGACCTTAAGTGTGTAGACCCTACGGGTTCTGGAGACATGCAGACATGACCGAGACGCCTCTCCGGTCAATAACCAACAGCGGGATCTGGATACCCATGTTGGCTCCCACATGTTCCACGATGATCTCATCGGATGAACCACGGTGTCGAGGATTCAATCAATCCGTATGCAATTCCCTTTGTCAATCGGTATGTTACTTGCCCGAGATTCGATCGTCGGTATCCCAATACCTTGTTCAATCTCGTTACCGGCAAGTCTCTTTACTCGTACCGCAATGCATGATCCCGTGACTAACGCCTTAGTCACATTGAGCTCATTATGATGATGCATTACCGAGTGGGCCCAGAGATACCTCTCCGTTACACGGAGTGACAAATCCCAGTCTTGATCCGTGCCAACCCAACAGACACTTTCAGAGATACCCGTAGTGCACCTTTATAGTCACCCAGTTACGTTGTGACGTTTGGCACACCCAAAGCACTCCTACGGTATCCGGGAGTTGCACGATCTCATGGTCTAAGGAAAAGATACTTGACATTGGAAAAGCTCTAGCAAACGAAACTACACGATCTTTTATGCTATGCTTAGGATTGGGTCTTGTCCATCACATCATTCTCCTAATGATGTGATCCCGTTATCAACGACATCCAATGTCCATAGCCAGGAAACCATGACTATCTGTTGATCAACGAGCTAGTCAACTAGAGGCTTACTAGGGACACTTTGTGGTCTATGTATTCACACATGTATTACGATTTCCGGACAATACAATTATAGCATGAATAATAGACAATTACCATGAACAAAGAAATATAATAATAACCATTTATTATTGCCTCTAGGGCATATTTCCAACAGTCTCCCACTTGCACTAGAGTCAATAATCTAGTTCACATCACCATGTGATTAACACTCACTGGTCACATCACCATGTGACCAACATCTAAAGAGTTTACTAGAGTCAACAATCTAGTTCACATCACTATGTGATTATCACTCAATGTGTTCTGGTTTGGTCATGTTATGCTTGTGAGAGAGGTTATTAGTCAATGGGTCTGAACCTTTCAGAACCGTGTGCTTTACGAATATCTATGTCATCTTTGTGGATGCTACCACGCGCTATTTGGAGCCATTTCAAATAATTGCTCTACTATACGAATCCGGTTTACTACTCAGAGTCATCCGGATTAGTGTCAAAGTTCGCATCGACGTAACCCTTTACGACGAACTCCTTTCCACCTCCATAATCGAGAAAATTCCTTAATCCACTAGGTACTAAGGATAAGTTCGACCGCTGTCATGAGATCCTTTCCCGGATCACCATTGTACCCTCTTGACCAACTCATGGCAAGGCACACTACATGTGCGGTACACAGCATAGCATACTATAGAGCCTACATCTAAAGCATAGGGGACGACCTTCGTCCGTTCTCTATCTTCTGCTGTGGTCAGGTCTTGAGTCTCACTCAATACTCACACCTTGTAACACAGCCAAGAACTCCTTCTTTGCTGATCTATTTTGAACTCTTTCAAAATCATGTCAAGGTGTGCTGTCTTTTGAAAGTATCATCAGGCGTCTTGATCTATCTCTATGGATCTTGATGCCCAATATGTAAGCAACTTTATCCAGGTCTTCCTTTGAAAAACTCCTTTCAAACAACCCTTTATGCTTTCCAGAAATTTTACATCATTTCGGATCAACAATATGTCATTCACATATACTCATCAGAAATGTTGTAGCGCTCCCACTCACTTTATTGTAAATACAAGTTTCTAACAAACTTTGTATAAACCCAAAAACTTTGATCACCCCATCAAAGCGTATATTCTGACTCCGAGATGCTTGCTCTAATCCATGGAAGGATCGCTGGAGCTAGCATACCTTTTAGCATCCTTAGGATCGACAGAACCTTTCTGATTGTATCACATACAACCTTTCCTCACGAAAAACTGGTAAGGAAACTTGTTTTGACATCCATCTGCCAGATTTCATAAATGTAGCTAATGCTAACATGATTCCGACGGACCTAAGCATCGCTACGGATGAGAAAAAACTCATTGTAGTCAACTCCTTGAACTTGTGAAAATACTCTTTGCCACAAGTCGAGCTCCATAGACGGTAACATTACCGTCCATGTCCGTCTTCTTCTTAAAGATCCATTTATCTCAATGGCTTGCCGATCATCGGGAAAGTTCACCAAAGTCCATGCTTTGTTCTGATACATGGATTCTATCTCAGATTTCATGGCCTCGAACCATTCGTCGGAATACGGGCCCACCATCGCTTCTCCACAGCTCGTACGTTCATTGTTGTCTAGCAACATGACTTCCAAGACAGGATCACGCATTACTCTGAAGTAGTGCGCATCCTCGTCGTCCTACGAGGTTTGGTAGTGACTTGATTCGAAGTTTCATGATCACTATCATAAGCTTCCACTTCAATTGGTGTAGGTGCCACAGGAACAACTTCCTGTGCCCTGCTACACACTAGTTGAAGCGACGGTTCAATAACCTTATCAAGTCTCCACCATCCTCCCACTCAATTCTTTCGAGAGAAACTTTTCCTCGAGAAAGGACTCGTTTCTAGAAGCAATTACTTTTGCTTCCAGATCTGAAATAGGAGGTATACCCAACTGTTTTTGGGTATTCTATGAAGATGCATTTATTCGCTTTGGGTTCGAGCTTATCAGCCTGAAACTTTTTCACATAAGCATCGCAGCCCCAAACTTTTAAGAAACGACAACTTAGGTTTCTATAAACAGTGTCGTCTCAACGGAATTGCATGGTGCCCCTTTTAAAGTGAATGCGGTTGTCTCTAATGCCTAACCCATAAATGATAGTGGTAATTTGATAAGAAACATCATGGTATGCACCATATCCAATAGGGTGCAGTTATGATGTTCGGACACACCATCACACTATGGTGTTCCAGGCGGTATTAATTGTGAAACACTTTCCACAATGTCTCAATTGTGTGCCAAACTCGTATCTCAGATACTCATCTCTATGATCATATCACAGACATTTTATCCTCTTGTCACGACGATCTTCAACTTCACTCTGAAATTACTTGAACCTTTCAATAATTCAGACTAGTGTTTCATCAAGTAAATACACTCAGCATCTACTCAAATCATCTGTGAAGTAAGAACATAACGATGTCCACTGCATGCCTCAGCACTCATTGGACTGCGTACAGCAAAATGTATTACTTCCAATAAGTTGCTCTCTTGTTCCATCTCACTGAAACGAGGACTTTTAGTCATTTTGCCCATGTGGTATGATTTGCATGTCTCAAGTGATTCATAATCAAGTGAGTCCAAACGATCCATCTGTATGGAGTTTCTTCATGCATATATACCAATAGACATGGTTCGCATGTCTCAATCTTTTCAAAAATGAGTGAGTCCAAAGATCCACCTACATGGAGCTTCTTCATGCGTTCTACACCAATATGACTCAAGTGGCAGTGCCACAAGTATGTGGTACTATCATTATTATCTTATATCTTTTTGGCATGAACATGTGTATCACTACGATCGAGATTCATTTTAGGTGCAAGACCATTGAAGGTTTTATTCAAATAAACAGAGTAACCATTATTCTCCTTAAATGAATAACCGTTTTGCGGTAAACATAATCCAATCATGTTCAACGCAAACACCAAATCTCGATGGTAGAGGGAGCATGCGATGCTTGATCACATCAACCTTGGAAACACTTCCAACACATATCGTCATCTCACCTTTAGCTAGTCTCCATTTATTCCGCAGCTTTTATTTCGAGTTACTAACACTTAGCAACCGAACCAGTATCTAATACCCTGGTGCTGCTAGGAGTACTAGTAAAGTACACATTCATATAACGTATATCCAATATACTTCTGTCGACCTTGCCTGCCTTCTCATCTACCAAGTATCTAGGGTAGTACTGCTTCAGTGTGACCGTTCCTCTCATTACAGAAGCACTTAGTCTCGGGTTTGGGTTCAACCTTGGGATTCTTCACTAGAGCAGCAAACGACTTGCTGTTTCATGAAGTATCCCTTTTGCCCTTGCCCTTCTTAAACTAGTGGTTTTACTAACCATCAACAATTGATGCTCCTTCTTGATTTCTACTCTCGCGGTGTCAAACATCGCGAATAGCTCAAGGATCATCATAATTATCCTTGATATGTTATAGTTCATCACGAAGCTCTACTAGCTTGGTGGCAGTGACTATGGAGAACTATCACTATCTCATCTGGGAGATTAACTCCCACTCGATTCAAGCGATTGTGGCACTCAGACAATCTGAGCACACGCTCAACGGTTGAGCTTTTCTCCCTTAGTTTGCAGGCTTAAGAAACTTGTCAGAGGTCTCATACCTCTTGACGTGGGCACTAGTCTGAAATCCCAATTTCAGTCTTCGGAACATCTCACATGTTCTGCGACGTTTCAAAAACGTCTTTGGTGCCACAATTCTAAACCGCACTGAACTATCACATAGTCATCAAAACGTGTATGTCAGATGTTTCGTAACATCTACAGACGACGCTGAGGTTCAGCACACCGAGCGGTGCATTAAGGACATAAGCCTTCTGTGCAGCAATGAGGACAATCCTCAGTTTACGGACCCAATCCGCATAATTGCTACTACCAACTTTCAACTAAATTTTCTCTAGGAACATATCTTAACCAGTAGAACTAAAGCGCAAGCTATGACATAATTTGCAAATACCTTTTTGACTATGTTCATGATAATGAAGTTCATCTGATTATGAACTCCCACGCAGATAGACATCCCTCTAGTCATCTAAGTGAAACATGATCCGAGTTTAACTAGGCCGTGTCCGATCATCACGTGAGACGGACTAGTCAAGATCGGTGAACATCTCCATGTTGATCGTATCTTCTATACGACTCATGCTCGACCTTTCGGTCCTCCGTGTTCCGAGGCCATGTCTGTACATGCTAGGCTCGTCAAGTCAACCTAAGTGTATTGCGTGTGTTCCGAGGCCATGTCTGTACATGCTAGGCTCGTCAACACCCGTTGTATTCGAACGTTAGAATCTATCACACCCGATCATCACGTGGTGCTTCGAAACAACGAACCTTCACAACGGTGCACAGTTAGGGTGAACACTTTCTTGAAATTATTATAAGGGATCATCTTACTTACTACCGTCGTTCTAAGCAAATAAGATGCAAAAACATGATAAACATCACATGCAATCAAATAGTGACATGATATGGCCAATATCATCATGCTCCTTTGATCTCCATCTTCGGGGCACCATGATCATCTTTGTCACCGGCATGACACCATGATCTCCATCATCATGATCTCCATCATTGTGTCTTCATGAAGTCGTCACGCCAACGATTACTTCTACTTCTATGGCTAACGCGTTTAGCAACAAAGTAAAGTAATTTACATGGCGTTATTCAATGACACGCAGGTCATGCAAAATAATAAAGACAACTCCTATGGCTCCTGCCGGTTGTCATACTCATCGACATGCAAGTCGTGATTCCTATTACAAGAATATGATCAATCTCATACATCACATATATCATTCATCACATCTTCTGGCCATATCACATCACATAGCACTTGCTGCAAAAACAAGTTAGACGTCCTCTAATTGTTGTTGCAAGTTTTTACGTGGTTTGTAGGTTTCTAGCAAGAACGTTTCTTACCTACGTATGACCACAAAGTGATTTGCCAATTTCTATTTACCCTTCATAAGGACCCTTTTCATCGAATCCGTTCCGACTAAAGTAGCAGAGACAGACACCCGCTAGCCACCTTATGCATCTAGTGCATGTCAGTCGGTGGAACCTGTCTCACGTAAGTGTACGTGTAAGGTCGGTCCGGGCCGCTTCATCCTACAATGCCGCCGAAACAAGAAAAGACTAGTAGCGGCAAGAAGAATTGGCAAACTCAACGCCCACGACTTCTTTGTGTTCTACTCGTGCATAGTAACTATGCATAGACCTGGCTCATGATGCCACTGTTGGGAATCGTAGCATAATTTTAAAATTTTCCTACGCTCACCAAGATGCATCTATGGAGTGTACTAGCAACGAGGGGAAGGGAGTGCATCTACATACCCTTGTAGATCGCGAGCGGAAGCGTTCCAATGAACGTGGATGACGGAGTCGTACTCGCCGTGATCCAAATCACCGATGACCGAGTGCCGAACGGACGGCACCTCCGCGTTCAACACACGTACGGTGCAGCGACGTCTCCTCCTTGATCCAGCAAGGGGGAAGGAGAGGTTGTTGGAGATCCAACAGCACGACGGCGTGGTGGTGGATGTAGCGGGTCTCCGGCAGGGCTTCGCCAAGCTTCTGCGAGAGAGAGAGAGAGAGAGAGGTGTTGCAGGGGAGGAGGGAGGCGCCCAAGGCTGTGTGTTTGCTGCCCTCCCTCCCCCCCACTATTTATAGGACCCCTGGGGGGGGCGCCAGCCCTTGGGAGATCAGATCTCCAAGGGGGGCGGCGGCCAAGTGGGGGGGGGGGGAAGGGGTGCCTTGCCCCCCAAGGCAAGGGGGAAGCTCCCCCCTAGGGTTCCCAACCCTAGGCGCATGGGGGGAGGCCCAAGGGGGGCGCCCCAGCCCACTAAGGGCTGGTTCCCTTCCACTTTCAGCCCACGGGGCCCTCCGGGATAGGTGGCCCCACCCGGTGGACCCCCGGGACCCTTCTGGTGGTCCCGGTACAATACCGGTAACCCCCGAAACTTTCCCGGTGGCCGAAACTTGACTTCCTATATATAATTATTCACCTCCGGACCATTCCGGAACCTCTCGTGACGTCCGAGATCTCATCCGGGACTCCGAACAACTTTCGGGTTTCCGCATACATATATCTCTACAACCCTAGCGTCACCGGACCTTAAGTTTGTAGACCCTACGGGTTCGGGAGACATGCAGACATGACCGAGACGCCTCTCCGGTCAATAACCAACAGCGGGATCTGGATACCCATGTTGGCTCCCACATGTTCCACGATGATCTCATCGGATGAACCACGGTGTCGAGGATTCAATCAATCCGTATGCAATTCCCTTTGTCAATCGGTATGTTACTTGCCCGAGATTCGATCGTCGGTATCCCAATACCTTGTTCAATCTCGTTACCGGCAAGTCTCTTTACTCGTACCGCAATGCATGATCCCGTGACTAACGCCTTAGTCACATTGAGCTCATTATGATGATGCATTACCGAGTGGGCCCAGAGATACCTCTCCGTTACACGGAGTGACAAATCCCAGTCTCGATCCGTGCCAACCCAACAGACACTTTCGGAGATACCCGTAGTGCACCTTTATAGTCACCCAGTTACGTTGTGACGTTTGGCACACCCAAAGCACTCCTACGGTATCCGGGAGTTGCACGATCTCATGGTCTAAGGAAAAGATACTTGACATTGGAAAAGCTCTAGCAAACGAAACTACACGATCTTTTATGCTATGCTTAGGATTGGGTCTTGTCCATCACATCATTCTCCTAATGATGTGATCCCGTTATCAATGACATCCAATGTCCATAGCCAGGAAACCATGACTATCTGTTGATCAACGAGCTAGTCAACTAGAGGCTTACTAGGGACACTTTGTGGTCTATGTATTCACACATGTATTACGATTTCCGGACAATACAATTATAGCATGAATAATAGACAATTACCATGAACAAAGAAATATAATAATAACCATTTATTATTGCCTCTAGGGCATATTTCCAACAGGGACTACTAGCGAGACTGACGCCTCTCTGCAAAACATAAAATAAGCAAATGTGAGTACAAATGTAGCCAGCAAGACTTACATCAGAACTATCTACATATGCATCGGTATCAACAAAATGGGTGGTGGAGTTTAACTGCAGCAAGCCAGCTTTGACTCAGTGGCTAACCTGAACTACGACTGCAAGTAACTCTTTGAGGTGGCACACACGAGTCCACATATTCACCATCTCAATACACCACTATGGATCCGCTCCCGTCTCCCTACGAGGACGCCATCCATAGCACTCACGCTTATCTTGCGCATTTTAGAGTATCCACTTTCACTTGTCTATGAACTGTTATAGGCAACCCAGAAGTCCTTTACCGCGGACACGGCTATTCGAATAGATCATATTAACCCTGCAGGGGTGTACTTCGTCACACACGCTCTCGCCACTTACCACCATGTACACGTCATGTACCTCGGCAACCTTCAAGCGGAAGCCTGGTCAGGGAGTCGGCCACGACCTGACTAACCACACAAGTCTCTCGTCTAGGTTTATCGCCTATTCGGGTTCCATCCGCAAGGAGATCCGGCCGGGGTGTCGCTCACGGCCCCAAACGATGTGTGCATGGTTCCCAAGCCCACCTCGACGGATGGATCTATGCTTGGTACACCGTGCCATGGTGCCTAGTCTGTCCCAAGCCCACCTGTACCAGGTACCACTTGGTAGACTACCAACACTACCTACAAACACCAGAAACTAGTTGCAACTCCTGGACAGAGATCAGGTTGATTAATAAGTCGAGAGAGCTTGGAGAGCCCGGAGCCCAATGTGTGGTAGTAACTGTTCATGGATCACAAACACAGAACTCAGTTCCTGAGGACGGCTGCAATGAGACAACCCACCATGTACTCCTACGTGGCCTCTCACCGCTACCTTTACCAAATCGTGTTCACACACTTAGCTCTCAACAGTAGGACATGTTCACCACATTCCAATTCATTCCCGATGAATCAGACCTGACACAACTCTAAGCAATAGCAGGCATGACAAACAAGCATGAATGAGTAGGCACATCAGGGCTCAAACAACTCCTACTCATGCTAGTGGGTTTCATCTATTTACTGTGGCAATGACAGGTCATGCAGAGGAAAGGGGTTCAACTACCGCAACATGTAACAGATGAATTGTTGTTGTCCTAATGCAATAAAAGAGAGCAGGAGCGAGAGAGTGGGATTGTATCGGAATGAACAAGGGGGTTTTGCTTGCCTGGCACTTCTGAAGATAGTATAGCTCTTCATCGGTGTCATCGAACTCATCGTCGGAGCAACGTCTACTAAGAGGGGACAATTACCGGCAACAGAGAGAAAACACAATCAATGCAATGCAACAATATGATGCATGAATGTGACATGGCAATATGTTGTTGATTGAGCTAATGCAACTAGCAACATGTTAAATGGAGTTGGTTTGAACCTTAGGTTCAAATTCAAACTCCATATGTGAGGGTTTAAATGCCATTTATATGATTTGGTCTAAACAACAGCCATAAGTTGTTCTAACATGCATGAAAATGGTACAGATGGATAGATTGGATTTTTTTGATCATTTTTCATATATAACTTGTTTCATTCGGAGCTACGGTTGAATTTCAATGAATTTTAGAAGTTTAGGGCATTTTCTGGAATTTCCTGTATAAAAATAATTCCAGTAATTAAATTACTGCGTCAGCACTACGTCAGGATGACGTCAGCAAGTCAACAGCGGCTGGTCCAGGTCAAACCTGACCAGTGGGACCCATTGGTCAGTGACGCAGAGCTGGTTTGAGTGGATGACAGGTGGGACCGGTCAACGCTGACTTGGTCAAAGTCAAACTGACACGTGGGGTCCGCAAGATTAGCACTAATCTAAACAGAAGTTAAACTAATCTAAATAGGCACAGGGGCCCACATGGCAGTGGCTCTGGGGGGTCAGTTAGGCACTAATGACGGTGCCACGTCGCCAGCCACCGGAGTTGGACGCGGGCGACCCAACCCCACGGCGGAGGATCGCCGGAGTTGCTCGGGACGGCGCTACAGGGGTCAGCTCGACGCGCTGGAGGCACCAGAGGGATGCCCATCCTCGCGCGTATCCAGGGGATCACGCGGGAGGCTGTGGGGTGGCCGGAGATGATGGGCACGGCAACCATGGCGGTGGCCGGAGCTCGGCTAGATGCGGGCGCGGGGCTGCAGCTCGATTCCAAGCGAACGGAGAGCACAAGCAGAAGCTACGGGGCCCTAGGAGCTCGACCAGGTGCTCGGACGCGTCGTTGGCCCTCCATAATGACGACGGCGACAAGCGCGGCGGCGGCGAGCTTCGGCCGCGGTGGCCAGGGGGCTAGAGGAGGGATTCGACGGCGGGGAGAGAGGGGTTGGGAGCAGGAGCTCACAGGGAGGCGGCGCAGTAGGTCAGTGGGCTCGGGGACGTCCTTGACGGCGCGAATCGACGATGAAGAGCTCGGGTGCCCGAGGTTGAAGACGAGGTTGGTGAGGCCGTTGCAGGGCTGCCGGCGATGCGTGGCTCAGCGGAGAGGACGGGGACGTCACGGTGGAGCTCGGGGGCGCGTCGGAGAGGCTCGGAGATAGCTATGGCCGTGGTGGAGCTCGTCGGCGGCGATGGCTACGTTCGGTTTCGGGAGAGAGAGCGGCAGAGGCGGGGAAGGGCGAGGGAGTGGGAGAGAGGGACCGGGGTGGCGCGTGGCGTCGCCAGGCGCGTCGAGGAGGAAGCGGCAAGCAGGAGGTGGCCGGCGCGTGCACGCGCGCGTCGGGCACACGCCCTCCTGCCTACTGGCAGGAGGTTGAAGACGGTGGCGGCTGCGGTGGGCTGGGCCGCACAGTGCTGGACCAGCACAGGAGCTGGGCCAGCTCTGGTGGGCTGGCTCTGGTGGGCTGCACAGGTAAGCACTTCTCTCTCTCTCTCTCATTTGTTTCTGTTTTTTCTATTTTGCTATTATGTTTTGATTTAGTAAAAATACTAAATCACTTCCAAAACTCCTGAAAATATTTGTGGGCACCTTTTGAATTATTTCCAACAGCCCTCAAATCATTTCAGAATAATCTGAGCATTTAGAATAATTATAGCATTTAAATGCCCAAATTCAAATACTTTATGATTTAATCCAATGATCCAAAATATTCTACAAAAATGTTCACTATTTTTGGTTTGGACTCAAAGCCTTGCCAAAATTATCAAACATTGTTGAAGGCATTTTGGGTTCATTGAAAACATTTGAATTTGACCCTAGTTGAGTTCATTTGGTGCTAGGGTTTGTTCATCCCCATTTCAAATTTCAATAAATTTAGACATGATGCAAGCATATCTAGCTAGCCTAAGTGCATGGCAGACTAGGGATGTGACAACTCACCCCCACTAAACAAAAATCTCGTCCCGAGATTCAAGCGTAGGGTAAGATGAAAGGGGAACGCAAACTAACATAATCTTCACGATCCGATTGTTCTTCTCGAAGATGTTGATTCATTGCATCCCTTGATCTCGACGTCTCGCTTTGAGAACTACATCCAACATAACAACGAATAGAGAGGGAGAATTTTTAGAAGAATCAATCTTCCTGAGGTTCGAGCAACTTAGGATCATCTTAATGATCACAAGATCAACTCACGGAATGGGACATAGAAACATCTCTGGAGCTGAGAGGCAAAACATGCATCAGGAGGGACGGAAGAAACAATTTGACGAAGGTTTCAGAATAGCGAGGAAGAATTGCCATGTTTCCATAATGGGGCACCTTAGGGAGGGTGGCTCACAGAAATACTCCCTTAAGTGGCAAAAAGAATTACTTTTGATTCAGAGATCATTGAAACTCTTCATACCAGCGTATGGCAATTTACAAATGATCGTTTGAAAGAAATCAAAAGAATGGCACACTCAATTTGGAAAGGAAACTATGGTTATAGAACAACTCGGCAATTGGAAGGCACATTCCAGTTGATACCAAGGATATAACCTAGTGACTAAGCGTGCTTTCAAGAACTTGAGCGTTCCCATATTCATCAAAGTTTACCAACATCTATGCCAAGATCCGGGTGACACCTCGTACTACCATGATGAATAATGATGGAGGATGCAGGTGCAAAGGAGGACAACACTTTCTCAGATTTCACCGTGACGACGCCAAGGAAACAAAATCTGGATGATCGACCGAAAGACATTTAGCACTCCGGTTCTAATGTTCTCCTTGATGTACTAGGTACCACGGTCAATGCTTAAGACATCAACACGGCCATCAAGTAAAGGTCGAACTTCGGAAGCACAAGAATCCATAAGGAACAACTTGTGGAATAAGTCATATGAAATCCTCATGGGAAGTGACCAAACGGCTTAATCAAGATACTACAATAATAGATCTTCCGGCTAGGTGTGTCGGCCAACATCAACCTTGTCGGGACCTACATCATGGATCTTGGAAAAGTTCCAACCATCATATCTGCCTGAGATTCGGATCTAGTTGGTAATAGGATATTCCAGACTCATCGAGTCTAGAAGAAAATGAAGGTTTGCAACACAAACCGTCGAGATGGCGTTGCAAGATTCTCGGGAATGAACTTTGGTAGCAAGCTCCAAAACACGAGCTGGTTCTGCTACAAACCTGTGAACACACTGTCCAAGACAAGCATGACCACATAGTAGTCTTACAACAAAACACTACCGGGTTCTGATTGGGAGCCATCAACGAGGATATCGAAGTCCTTACATAAGGCATGCTTCTTAAGAAGGAACTTCTTCTCCTCGAACAAATCAATCAGTGGCTTGGTGTGCTAGGAACACATATGGCATGAAGGTTGCAAGTCTCCAGACCACAGAATACTTCGCACATATGCATGACTGACTTGGGATGATTCCAAAGGAAGCAAAAAAAGCTTTCTCGAGTTCACGGCGGCAACTTGCATCGATTGCTCATAGACCAGAGGAAGTCACTTCTTCCATCCAAACATATCCTTCATGAGATAGCACGAAGAAAATGCTAGGACAAGTTTCCAACACTAACTTAATGTTCAACACGAGTCATGGAGAAGATAAGAATGTTGCCGATGGGCTCAGCAAAAATTTATCAAAATTCCAATGGAGATGGAATTCCACAACTATGTGGACAAGGTTATAGCATTGGTCAGACCCAAAGAATATAATGGTGTATGCTCGAGGAAACCACCACGAGTAAGACAACATTACGAATATCGTTGGCTCTGATTTGATTTAAGGATAGCCCACACTCAAATCAAAGTTTGGACAAGACAATAGATCCAACAATTGATCACGAGGATCAATCAATGAAGATATCATCTTTCTTCAACACACTCACAAAAAGATATCCCTTAAAATGAACTAAGCTGGCAAGCTTTTATCTTCCAACTCTCCAAGTTGTTGTTTAGCTTGACCAACTAGCTCAGGGATATCCAACACAGATTCTTGGAGAAGGGGTGGTTTATAAGAATACCAACTTGATCACAAACTCAACATATCGGTCAGGTGACAACCTGGTGATACTTCTGAGAAGATATTCGGAAAATCACGAACCACCGATATGTTACTAAGCTCGAGAACAATCTTGCTTTTCAGGGCAAGACGATATGATCAACTGAGCAAGGGTTTGACAAAATCCTAACTCATTGATCGAAAAGTGCACCAAAAATAAGGACTAGGTAGCACGATCAATCTTAGGATGATGATTCAATAACCAGCACGCTAAGAATGAGAGTATTGCCATTAACTACCAAGCAACGAGTTGCTCGGAGTATTGATTTCACACATCACGGTTCACTTGTCGGTATTCCGGTTACAATAACACGAGAGCCGAGGAATGAACAATGATGGCAATAAGTATCACTGCGTCAAAAATTCATAAGAGATGGTGCAATTCCTATGATATTCTTGACATAAATAGGGTAATACTCCAAGGTAGAACAGAACAAGAGCTGGTTTGGCATTTGATCTGCGGAATACAACTACTTTGACCCAATCCTAGAAATGGATAAGGTACTGGAGTTTGTTTCTCCTAGTCATTCCAGAATAGAATGGCTTGACAGACCACAAGAATAATAGGCATCGATAACACAAATGCACAATTACTCCTGACTATCAATTGATAGACGAGGGCCAGAAAATAACTAAAGGAGGGACAACCCAAAGGAACATATGTTTTTCTGAGTTGTGGATGCATGGATTAGTATGTCGAACAAGTTCAACATATTTCTTCCGGATAACCCATGCAGAGGAGGAAGGACTGGCAGAGTCACAATATGAATGGAGTACTCCTCAAGAGCGCCCTGGTTGTGATCTTTTGGTTCGAAACAACTCCTGCCAAGAATGGTTCATGGTATTTGGAAGAATGATATACCACGGACCTCGAAGACTATCACAAAGGTTACTAATATCCTAAAGGAACAAGCAAACACTAGCTACACGAATTAAGTAGAGTGAATCTTGGGTTCAAGAACCCACAAATAGAATGCCTACTAACTAAATGGCATCACGGGATGCTTTCAAGAACAATGGCCAGAATCCGCACACTGGGAATGCAAAGCATTGCTAGATTACTAAGTGGTCCTCTAAGACACCTAGGGTCATAATAATAACTCCAACATATATGTCAAGGCAACATAGTACCTCAACTCGACGATTAGTGTGGTTAATCTGGCCCAAAGGAACATCGAGAACGGAAAGAAGGGATTTGCAAATGCGTCAGATTATTTAGAAGCCTGGGATGACTCGGACAGCATAACGGCTGTAAATGCCCAATGGATTTGAGACATCCTGCAAAATAGTGGCATAACCACTCAGAATCACAATATCAAGGTTCCGAGATCAACTGTCAACACATGGAAGTAGTAGAAACTGAACTGAGGCTTTAGACCAACAATCCTACGAGTCTACGGATTAGTAACACGTGATCCTGATAGAAAGATGAGAAGCCTAGTTCTTAATCCCCGTAGAAGAGAAGAGGGTGACTCAGATCAGAAGGGCATAAGGTAAAGGAGTAAAAAGAGCCATACGTTCCCTTCCACAATCAATTCCCTTATATAACTAAAGCATTTCTAGACTCAACTTCGACCAGTTTGGCTTGGTAATCCTACAGGAAGTCAGGCTCTGATACCAAAGCTGTCAGGACCCTGATTCCAAGTTACACCGATCTAGCCTGTAACACCTCATATCACTTTGCGGCCTCACGCACGGTACTCCCACGGGTGTCGCCTTACCATGGCCCGGGACCGTTTGCGCCTTTTGGCTCACGTATATGACAATGTCGCTAGCATCCATATGACAGAGAACCCGGGCCGACATGGCTAGTCGTGAACCCAAAGCGGCACTAACGTATGGGGACAGGCATACATGAATCAACATCGAACGTGTCGGTCAGCAGCGTGCGAATCCGGGCTGTAGTACTGGGCTAACAGGACTCCGGGAACCCGGGCTGTAGCAGGCTAGGCAGGACTCCGGATGTCACCGCGTGACATTTCCCTGAAGGGACAGACACAGGAACGATATGAAACACATGCCGGCCAGTCAAGTGTCCAGAGCAGTAGTGCTGGGCTAGCAGGACTCCGGTGAACCGGGCTGTAGCGGACTACTATGGCTCAAGGAGGCACTAGACTACATTTCCCCATAAGAGAGGCTGCTAAGGATAGACAACTAGATTGTCGGATCCCACACATACCAAGCATTTCAATCATACACACAATATGCTCGAAATGTGCAAATACAACATGGCATCACAACAAGACTCTACGACTCAGAGTATTTATTCATTAGGCTCCGAAGAGCCAGATATTACAAACATGGGTCTCATGACCCAACATTCAGAGCATACAAGTCAAAGCACATGCGGAAGCTTAACATGTCTGAGTACAGACATCTACAAATGAAAAAGGCTGAGAAGCCTGACTATCTACCAGATCCTGCCGAGGGCACAAGATCGTAGCTGAGGTATCAAGCTAAACGTCGAAGTCCACACAGGAATACTAGCGAGACTGAGGCCTCTCTGCAAAACATTAAATAAGCAAACGTGAGTACAAATGTACCCAGCAAGACTTACATCAGAACTATCTACATATGCATCGATATCAACAAAAGGGGTGGTGGAGTTTAACTGCAGCAAGCCAGCTTTGACTCAGTGGCTAACCTGAACTACGACTGCAAGTAACTCTTTGAGGTGGCACACACGAGTCCACATATTCACCATCTCAATACACCACTATGGATCCGCTCCCGTCTCCCTACGAGGACGCCATCCATAGCACTCACGCTTATCTTGCGCATTTTAGAGTATCTACTTTCACTTGTCTATGAACTGTTATAGGCAACCCAGAAGTCCTTTACCGCGGACACGGCTATTCGAATAGATCATATTAACCCTGCAGGGGTGTACTTCGTCACACACGCTCTCGCCACTTACCACCATGTACATGTCATGTACCTCGGCAACCTTCAAGCGGAAGCCTGGTGAGGGAGTCGGCCACGACCTGACTAACCACACAAGTCTCTCGTCTAGGTTTATCGCCTATTCGGGTTCCATCCGCAAGGAGATCCGTCCGGGGTGTCGCTCACGGCCCCAAACGATGTGTGCAGGGTTCCCAAGCCCACCTCGACGGATGGATCTACGCTTGGTACACCGTGCCACGGTGCCTAGTCTGTCCCAAGCCCACCTGTACTGGGTACCACTTGGTAGACTACTAACACTACCTACAAACACCAGAAACTAGTTGCAACTCCTGGACAGAGATCAGGTTGATTAATAAGTCGAGAGAGCTTGGAGCGCCCGGAGCCCAATGTGTGGTAGTAACTGTTCATGGATCACAAACACAGAGCTCAGTTCCTGAGGACGGCTGCAATGAGACAACCCACCATGTACTCCTACATGGCCTCTCACCGCTACCTTTACCAAATCGTGTTCACACACTTAGCTCTCAACAGTAGGACATGTTCACCACATTCCAATTCATTCCTGATGAATCAGACCTGACACAACTCTAAGCAATAGCAGGCATGACAAACAAGCATGAATGAGTAGGCACATCAGGGCTCAAACAACTCCTACTCATGCTAGTGGGTTTCATCTATTTACTGTGGCAATGACAGGTCATGCAGAGGAAAGGGGTTCAACTACCGCAGCATGTAACAGATGAATCGTTGTTGTCCTAATGCAATAAAAGAGAGCAGGAGCGAGAGAGTGGGATTGTATCGGAATGAACAAGGGGTTTTTGCTTGCCTGGCACTTCTGAAGATAGTATAGCTCTTCATCGGTGTCATCGAACTCATCGTCGGAGCAACGTCTACTAAGAGGGGACAATTACCGGCAACAGAGAGAAAACACAATCAATGCAATGCAACAATATGATGCATGAATGTGACATGGCAATATGTTGTTGATTGAGCTAATGCAACTAGCAACATGTTAAATGGAGTTGGTTTGAACCTTAGGTTCAAATTCAAACTCCATATGTGAGGGTTTAAATGCCATTTATATGATTTGGTCTAAACAGCAGCCATAAGTTGTTCTAACATGCATGAAAATGGTACATATGGATATATTGGATTTTTCTGATCATTTTTCATATATAACTTGTTTCATTCGGAGCTACGGTTGAATTTCTATGAATTTTAGAAGTTTAGGGCATTTTCTGGAATTTCCTGTATAAAAATAATTCCAGTAATTAAATTACTGCGTCAGCACTACGTCAGGATGACGTCAGCAAGTCAACAGCGGCTGGTCTAGGTCAAACCTAACCAGTGGGACCCATTGGTCAGTGACTCAGAGCTGGTTTGAGTGGATGACAGGTGGGACCGGTCAACGCTGACTTGGTCAAAGTCAAACTGACACGTGGGGTCCGCAAGATTAGCACTAATCTAAACAGAAGTTAAACTAATCTAAATAGGCACAGGGGCCCACATGGCAGTGGCTTTGGGGGGTCAGTTAGGCACTAATGACGGTGCCACGTCGCCAGCCACCGGAGTTGGACGCGGGCGACCCAACCCCACGGCGGAGGATCGCCGGAGTTGCTCGGTTCGGCGCTACAGGGGTCAGCTCGACGCGCTGGAGGCACCAGAGGGATGCCCATCCTCGCGCGTATCCAGGGGATCACGCGGGAGGCTGTGGGGTGGCCGGAGATGAT
Source organism: Aegilops tauschii subsp. strangulata (assembly GCF_002575655.3). NCBI lineage: Eukaryota > Viridiplantae > Streptophyta > Magnoliopsida > Poales > Poaceae > Aegilops > Aegilops tauschii. The sequence goes on from NC_053041.3 coordinate 514,067,528, forward strand.
GGCCACGGCAACCATGGCGGTGGCCGGAGCTCGGCTAGATGCGGGCGCGGGGCTGCAGCTCGATTCCAAGCGAACGAAGAGCACAAGCAGAAGCTACGGGGCCCTAGGAGCTCGACCAGGTGCTCGGACGCATCGTTGGCCCTCCGTAATGACGACGGCGACAAGCGCGGCGGCGGCGAGCTTCGGCCGCGGTGGCCAGGGGGCTAGAGGAGGGATTCGACGGCGGGGAGAGAGGGGTTGGGAGCAGGAGCTCACAGGGAGGCGGCGCAGTAGGTCAGTGGGCTCGGGGACGTCCTTGACGGCGCGAATCAACGACGAAGAGCTCGGGTGCCCGAGGTTGAAGACGTGGTTGGTGAGGCCGTTGCAGGGCTGCCGGGATGCGTGGCTCAGCGGAGAGGACGGGGACGTCACGGTGGAGCTCGGGGGCGCGTCGGAGAGGCTCGGAGATAGCTATGGCCGTGGTGGAGCTCGTCGGCGGCGATGGCTACGTTCGGTTTCGGGAGAGAGAGCGGCAGAGGCGGGGAAGGGCGAGGGAGTGGGAGAGAGGGACCGGGGTGGCGCGTGGCGTCGCCAGGCGCGTCGAGGAGGAAGCGGCAAGCAGGTGGTGGCCGGCGCGTGCACGCGCGCGTCGGGCACACGCCCTCCTGCCTACTGGCAGGAGGTTGAAGACGGTGGCGGCTGCGGTGGGCTGGGCCGCACAGTGCTGGACCAGCACAGGAGCTGGGCCGGCTCTGGTGGGCTGGCTCTGGTGGGCTGCACAGGTAAGCACTTCTCTCTCTCTCTCTCATTTGTTTCTGTTTTTTCTATTTTGCTATTATGTTTTGATTTAGTAAAAATACTAAATCACTTCCAAAACTCCTGAAAATATTTGTGGGCACCTTTTGAATTATTTCCAACAGCCCTCAAATCATTTCAGAATAATCTGAGCATTTAGAATAATTATAGCATTTAAATGCCCAAATTCAAATACTTTATGATTTAATCCAATGATCCAAAATATTCTACAAAAATGTTCACTATTTTTGGTTTGGACTCAAAGCCTTGCCAAAATTATCAAACATTGTTGAAGGCATTTTGGGTTCATTGAAAACATTTGAATTTGACCCTAGTTGAGTTCATTTGGTGCTAGGGTTTGTTCATCCCCATTTCAAATTTCAATAAATTTAGACATGATGCAAGCATATCTAGCTAGCCTAAGTGCATGCCAGACTAGGGATGTGACATGTCCGTAGTCGGACTATGTGTGTACTCTGAATGATGTATGAATTATTTGTTCATTGTGTGAAGTGGCGATTGTAAGCCAACTATTTATTCTATCCTTGTTCTTGTACATGGGATTGTGTGAAGATGACCCTTCTTGTGACAAAACCACAATGTGGTTATGCCTCTAAGTCATGCCTTGACACGTGGGAGATATAGCCGCATCGTGGGCGTTACATTGGCCATGCTTCATTGTCGTCACACAAAAATGCTCTCATCATGCACAACCCCGATGACAAGCCAAGCAATTGTTTCATACTTTAGTATTTTCAAACTTTTTCAACTTTCACGCAATACATGAGCGTGAGCCATGGACATAGCACTATGGGTGGAATAGAATATAATGATGGGGGTTGTGTGGAGAAGACAAAAAAGTAGAAAGTCTCACATTGATGCGGCTAATCAACGGGCTATGGAGATGCCCATCAATTGATGTCAATGCGAAGAGTAGGGATTGCCATGCAACGGATGCACTAGAGCTATAAATGTATGAAAGCTCAACAAAAGAAACTAAGTGGGTGTGCATCCAACTTGCTTGCTCACGAAGACCTAGGGCATTTGAGGAAGCCCAAAGTTGGAATATACAAGCCAAGTTCTATAATGAAAAATTCCCACTAGTATATGAAAGTGACAAAAATAAGAGACTCTCTATCATGAAGATCATGGTGCTACTTTGAAGCACAAGTGTGGAAAAAGGATAGTAGCATTGTCCCTTTCTTCTTCTTCTTTTTATTTGGCCTTTTTTTCCGGGACAATGCTCTAATAATGATGATCATCACACTTCTATTTATTTACAACTCAAGGATTACAACTCGATACTAGAACAAATATGACTCTATATGAATGCCTCCGGCGGTGTACCGGGATGGGCAATGAAACAAGAGTGACATGTATGAAAAAGTATGCATGGTGGCTTTGCCATAAATACGATGTCAACTACATGATCATGCAAGGCAATATGACAATGATGAAGCGTGTCATAATAAGCGGAACGGTGGAAAGTTGCATGGCAATATATCTCGGAATGGCTATGGAAATGCCATAATAGCTAGGTATGGTGGCTGTTTTGAGGAAGATATAAGGAGGTTTATGTGTGATAGAGCGTATCATATCACGGGGGTTGGATGCACCGGCGAAGTTTGCACCAACTCTCAAGGTGAGAAAGGGCAATGCACGGTACCGAAGAGGCTAGCAATGATGGAAGGGTGAGAGTGCGTATAATCCATGGGCTCAACATTAGTCATAAAGAACTCACATACTTATTGCAAAAATCTACAAGTCATCAAAACCAAGCACTACACGCATGCTCCTAGGGGGATAGATTGGTAGGAGAAGACCATGGCTCGTCCCCGACTGCCACTCATAAGGAAGACAATCAAAGAACACCTCATGCTTCAAATTTGCCGCACAACATTTACAATACGTGCATGCTACGGGACTTGCAAACCTCAACATAAGTATTTCTCAATTCCACAATTACTCAACTAGCACGACTCTAATATTACCATCTTCATATCTCAAAACAATCATCAAGTATCAAACTTCTCATAGTATTCAATGCACTCTATATGGAAGTTTTTATTATACCCATCTTGGATGCCTATCATATTAGGACTAATTTTATAACCAAAGCAAATTACCATGCTGTTCTAAAAGACTCTCAAAATAATATAAGTGAAGCATGAGAGATCAATTATTTCTATAAAATAAAACCACCACCGTGCTCTAAAAAGATATAAGTGAAGCACATAGAGTATTCTAATAAATTCCAATACATGTGTGTCTCTCCAAAAGGTGTGTACAGAAAGGATGATTGTGATAAACTAAAAAGCAAAGACTCAAATCATACAAGACGCTCCAAGCAAAACACATATCATGTGGTGAATAAAAATATAGCCTCAAGTAAAGTTACCGATAGACGAAGACGAAAAGAGGGGACGCCTTCCGGGGCATCCCCAAGCTTAGGCTTTTGGTTGTCCTTGAATTTTACCTTGGGGTGCCTTGGGCATCCCCAATATTAGGCTCTTGCCACTCCTTGTTCCAAAATCCATCAAATCTTTACCCAAAAACTTGAAAACTTCACAACACAAAACTCAAACAGAAAATCTCATGAGCTCCGTTAGTGTAAGAAAACAAACCACCACTTTGAGGTACTGTAATTAACTCATTATTTATTTATGTTGGTGTTAAACCTACTGTATTCCAACTTCTCTATGGTTCATACCCCCCGATACTAGCCATAGATTCATCAAAATAAGCAAACAACACACGAAAAAAGAATCTGTCAAAAACAGAACAGTCTATAGTAATTTGTATCAAACATATAATTATGTAACTCCAAAAATTCTGAAATAAATTGGTGGACGTGAGGAATTTGTCTATTAATCATCTGCAAAAATAATCAACCTAAAAGCACTCCAGTAAAAAATGGCAGCTAATGTCGTGAGTGCTAAAGTTTCTGTTTTCTACAGCAAGATCATAAAGACTTCACCCAAGTCTTCCCAAAGGTTCTACTTGGCACAAACACTAATTTAAAACATAAAACCAGATCTAAACATAAGCTAGATGAATTATTTATTACTAAACAGAAACAAAAAGCAAGAAACAAAAATAAAATTGGGTTGCCTCCCAACAAGCGCTATCGTTTAACGCCCCTAGCTAGGCATAAAAGCAAGAATAGATCTAGGTATTGTCATCTTTGGTGTGAAATCCATAAGTGGCTCTCATAATAGATTCATAAGGTAATTTAATTTTCTTTCTAGGAAAGTGTTCCATGCCTTTCCTTAATGGAAATTGGAATATAATATTTCCTTCTTTCATATCAATAATTGCACCAGTCGTTCTAAGGAAAGGTGTACCAAGAATAATAGGACATGTAGGATTGCAATCTATATCAAGAACAATGAAATCTACGGGCACATAATTCCTATTTGCAACAATAAGAACATCATTAATCCTTCCCATAGGTTTCTTAATGGTGGAATCCGCAAGGTGCAAATTTAAAGAACAATCATCAAGATCACGGAAACCTAACACATCACACAAAGTTTTTGGAATCATGGAAACACTAGCACCCAAATCACACAAAGCATAGCATTAATAATATTTAATTTTAATTTTAATTTTAATAGTAGGTTCCCACTCATCATAAAGTTTTCTAGGGATAGAAACTTCTAGTTCAAGTTTTTCTTCATAGGATTGCATTAAAGCATCAACGATATGTTTGGTAAAGGCTTTATTTCGATTATAAGCATGAGGAGAATTTAACACGGATTGCAACAAGGAAATAAAATCTATCAAAGAACAATTATCATAATTAAATTCCGTGAAATCCAAAATAGTGGGTTCATTGCTATGTAAAGTTTTGACCTCTTCAGTCCCACTTTTACGAATTTTTGCATCAAGATCTAAAAACTCCGAATCATTGGGATGCCTTTTAACTAAAGTTGACTCATCTCTAGTCCCATCTTTATCAAGATTCATATTGGAAAACAAAGATTTAATAGGGGACACATCAATCAGTTTTAGATCTTCATCATTATTATCATGAAAACTAGAAGAACACGCTTTCACAAAGCAATCTTTTTTAGCACGCATCCTAGCGGTTCTTTCTTTGCACTCATCAATGGAAATTCTCATGGATTTAAGAGACTCATTGATATCATGCTTAGGTGGAATAGACCTAAGTTTCAAAGAATCAACATCAAGAGAAATTCTATCCATGTTCCTAGCCAACTCATCAATCTTAGGCAATTTTTCTTCAAGCAAAGCATTGAAATTCTTTTGGGAATTCATGAACTCTTTAACACTAGTCTCAAAATCAGAGGGCATATTATTAAAATTTCCATAAGAGTTGTTGTAGGAATTACCATAATTATTAGAGGAATTAATAGGGAACGGCCTAGAATTAAAGTTTCCTCTATACACGTTGTTACCAAAATTGTTCCTACCAACAAAATTCACATCCATAGATTCATATTATTCTCAATCAAAGTGGACAAAGGCATATCATTAGGATCAGAAGAAACACTCTTATTAGCAAACAATTTCATAAGTTCATCCATCTTTCCACTCAAAACATTAATCTCTTCAATCACATGAACCTTTTTATTAATGGATCTTTCGGTGTGCCATTGAGAATAATTCACCATAATATTATCTAGGAGTTTAGTAGCTTCTCCTAAAGTGATTTCCATAGAAGTGCCTCCCGCGGCCGAATCTAAATGATTTCTAGAAGCAAAATTCAATCCGACATATTTTTTTGTATAATCGTCCATAAATTCAAACCATGAGTAGGGCAGTTACATATCATTAATTTCATCCTCTCCCAAGCTTGTGCAACATGCTCATGATCAAGTTGCTTAAAATTCATAATATCATTTCTAAGAGAGATGATCTTAGCGGGAGGAAAATATTTAGAGATAAAAGCATCTTTGCACTTATTCCATGAATCAATACTATTTTTAGGCAAAGAAGAGAACCAAGTTTTAGCATGATCTCTAAGCGAAAACGGAAATAGCTTCAATTTAACAATATCATTATCCACATCTGTCTTCTTTTGCATATCGCACAAATCAATGAAGTTGTTTAGATGGGTAGCGGTATCTTCACTAGGAAGGCTAGAAAATTGATCTTTCATGACAAGATTCAACAGAGCAGCATTAATTTTACAAGATTCAACATCGGTAAGAGGAGCAATCGGAGTGATAATAAAATCATTGTTGTTGGTATTGGAGAAGTCACACAATTTAGTATTGTCTTGAGCCATCGTGACAAACAATCAATCCAACACACAAGCAAACAAGAAGCAAACGGAAAGAGACGGACGGAAAAAGGGCGAATAAAATGGCAAAGGTGAAGTGGGGGAGAGGAAAACGAGAGGCAAATGGCAAATAATGTAGTGCGAGGGATAAGAGTTTGTGATGGGTACTTGCTATGTCTTGACTTGGCGTAGATCTCCCCGGCAACGGCGCCAGAAATCCTTCTTGCTACCTCTTGAGCATGCGTTAGTTTTCCCTTGAAGAGTAAAAGGTGATGCAGCAAAGTAGCGTAAGTATTTCCCTCAGTTTCTGAGAACCAAGGTATCAATCCAGTAGGAGACTACACACAAGTCACCTAGTACCTGCACAAACAATCAAGAACCTTGCAACCAACGTGATAAAAGGGTTGTCAATCCCTTCACGGCCACTTGCAAAAGTGAGATCTGATAAAGATAATAAGATAAATATTTTTGGTATTTTTGTTGTATAGATTTAAAAGTAAAGATTGCAAAATAAAATAGATAGTAAACTAAAATTGTAGATTGGAAACTTATGTGATGTAAAGTAGACCCGGGGGCCATAGGTTTCACTAGTGGCTTCTCTCAAGATAGCATATATTATGGTGGGTGAACAAATTACTGCCGAGCAATTGATAGAAAAGTGCATAGTTATGAGAATATCTAGGCATGATCATGAACATAGGCATCACATCCGTGTCAAGTAGATCGAAACGATTCTGCACTATTACTCCACACATCGACCGGTATCCAGCATGCATCTAGAGTATTAAGTTCATAAGAACAGAGTAACGCATTAGGCAAGATGACATGATGTAGAGGGATAAACTCAAGCAATATGATATAAACCCCATCTTTTTATCCTCGATGGCAACAATACAATACATGTTGTTTCCCTTTCTGTCAATGGGATCGAGCACCGCAAGATTGAACCCAAAGCTAAGCACTTCTCCCATTGCAAGAAAGATCAATCTAGTAGGCCAAACTAAACCGATAATTCGAAGAGACTTGCAAAGATATTAAATCATGCATATAAGAATTCAGAGAAGAATCAAATATTGTTCATAGATAATCTTGATCATAAACCCACAATTCATCGGATCTCGACAAACACACCGCAAAAAGAATTACATCGAATAGATCTCTAAGAAGATCGAGGAGAACTTTGTATTGAGATCCAAAGGGAGAGAAGAAGCCATCTAGCTAATAACTATGGACCCGAAGGTCTGCGGTAAACTACTCACACATCATCGGAGAGGCTATGGTGTCGATGTAGAAGCCCTCCGTGATCGAATCCCCTCCGGGCGAGCGCCGAAAAAGGCCCCAAGATGGGATCTCACGGGTACAGAAGGTTGAAAAGTGGTTTCGTGGCTCCCTTGGATGTTTTCAGGGTAAAAGAGTATATATAGGCGAAAGAAGTAGGTCGGTGGAGCTACAAGGGGCCCATGAGGGTGGGGGGCGCTCCCTCCTGCCTCGTGGATGCCTCTTTGCTTCCTTGACGTCCACTCCAAGTCTCCTAGATTGCATCCATTCCAAAAAAGATCCTCGCGAAGGTTTCGTTCCGTTTGGATTCCGTTTGATATTCCTTTTCTGCGAAACACTGAAAAAGGCAAAAAAACAGCAATTTGCACTGGGCCTTCGGTTAATAGGTTATTCCCAACAATAATTTAAAAAGGTATATTAAAGCCCATTAAACATCCAAAACAGATAATATAATAGCATGGAACAATAAAAAAATATAGATACGTTGGAGACGTATCAACTCCCACCACTCTTTTCATCGATCTCGTACTCACACACTCCTTCCCCCTTGATATAGTATGCCTCTGCACCACTTCCTAGATGCATCCCTCTCTCTCTATCCTTCTCCCCGAGCCTTATTTGCTTCTAACACATACATGCATGTATACCGATCGATCTCCCTACATATACCTAGGTCGACTTTAACTATTTTCCCCCACCCATCGATCGAGGTACCTCACAAGTTATGTCTCTCCTTTATCTGACAAAGGACAATTGATCTTCCTATGTAGTTACGTCTGCTTACCACAGCCATATCGTCCCCCCTCATCATCCGTGCATGCCTCCTGACCCGTCTCTCGCACGCACGTGCACAGACAGGGCAACCATCCCCTCTCTTATTGATATTGCAGGCGTGCCCTCTGTTTGTCTAGCAAGCCTCTCCCAGACTCCCACCATTTGTTAGAAGAAACTCCACTACCACCCCCTCCAACACTCTATCTTTGTCTCTCTCCCAACCTTATTCCTCTCCTACACATATGCATGGATGCCGATTGTAGCGATCCGACCTCAGACGGTCAAATCTCTGTGCATAAGTGTCATCCCTGGATCGGTAATGCTGACACACACAGTACTTGAAGGATTTATAACAGAGTGCAATCACACACTTATTACATCGAATGACTCAAAAGAGAACTTATTACAATAATATGGCTTAAGGCCATCTAATAAAGATAACCGCGGAAGCATCAAAGGTAAATGAGTCCATCAAGTCCAACGGCATAGCTGAGTGCACGACAACGACCTAGCGCACCTTACTCTTCGTCTGAAAAGTCTGCAACATCATACGTTGCAGCCCGAAATGGGTCAGCACATGGAATATGCTGGCAATATAACATGGTAGAGCAATGAGCAGATAATATCTAAAACTATATGCATATATGCCTGGTGGAGGCTCTACGGTTATCATGTTTTTGCGAAAAGCCAATTTTTCCCTACAACAAAGGAATATATTTTGTTTAACTATCATGGTGGTTGATAAACATTGAGAAGGTTCCTCCAACTCAATGCCAATTAAACAGTATTAATAACCCAACAAATTAATTAAATGAGTGATGAGATCAAATCAATAATTCAAGTGCGAGATACTCAAGATGTCCATAACCGGGGACACGGCTAATCATGATTAGTTTGTACACTCTGCAGAGGTTTGCGCACTTTTCCCCACAAGACTCGATCTCCTCCATTGTATTTCTCGCACTGCATGATGTTTGAGAAATGGATGACCGAGACACAGTCTTTCCGAAGACGTCCCCTTAACCGATAGATAGGCCGGTACACCTACAATCCCCTACATCTGCTAGCCCATCATGAAAAGGTTTCCCGCAACTTACTCAACTATGCCAGAGCCCATAATGGCTTGTGGCTGCACACAGAAGTTTCTAGCATGAATAATCTTATGATCCCTTTGCACCTGGGTGGCGAACCATAGGATGATCACACAGGTACTCTAGGATATCCCAGGACAGCGCTGGATTGCTCTAGGTGCCCAGACAACCACTGGGTGCTCCAGGGTGCCTCAACCAATCCACCCAGATGTGTATTTAAGTAGCCACCTTAAGTTAACCCTTAATTAACAACTCTCACATCTGTCATGGATACACTCAACCAATCCACGTCTACGAGCATAGCATAGCAGTATAAGCATAACGTAGAAGTAACTCCCAGGGTTTGATATAAAGGGACAATAGGTTCTACCTCATCAACTACTTCCCAAAACACACATGTTAATCAGATCCTACTCATGCAACATTTGAGGATTGGACTAATGCATAAAAACTGGGTAATGAAGGGATATGATCAAAGTGTTACTTGCCTTGCTGACGATCTGCAAACCCTAGGGACTCGTAGTAGCATGCTTCGCACTCCGGAAATTCTATCACAAACAAACAATAGCATACATAAGCAATCAAGCATAGATGCAAGGGTAAAACTTAGATAAGAAAGATCCAAACTGAAAGTTCATCTGAAGAGCTTTGATTTGCAAAAATAATTAATCAAATCGGAGCTACGAAACTCAAACTACGATCAAAAGAAGTTTGAATTCAAATTTGCTTGAAACCAAATTTTAAATTGTCAAAATCATGTTCAAGTTGATTAACTAGATAGAGGGATTTGAGATGAAGATTTTGGCATTGGTTTCACTGGATTTGGACGAACAGTTGAAAAGTTGCGAGGGTTTGAAGATCAGGGGCTAATCTGTGATAAAAATAATCACGGATAGGTCCCTGGCCGAAAAATAAAATAAAAAAGAAAAAGACTAACAAATGAACGTTCGCTAACAGAACTAAATGAACGAATTCGTTCGTTACAGAAACTAATCTGACGAACGTTCGCTAACTAACGAACAAAATAAAAAAAACTGATCTAACCTGAACCGATTTAAAAAAATAAACCGGAAAACTGAACGGTTTTTATACCGTTTAACCGAAGAAAACCGATGGCGAGAGCCGGCGGGCGGCGGCGAGATCCGGTGACTCCGGCGTCGGGCATCGGTGGCGAGGCGACGGCGAGGCAGGGCGGTGGTGCGGAGCGGGCGGCGGCGGCGCTGACGGCGGGGCTGCGGTGGCGAGACGAGGGGAAGGCGGCGGCCTCGGGGCGGCATATAAAGGCTCCCCCCGGGTTCCCCGACTTGGAGAGGGGGTCGGTGAGGCGGCGGCGAGTCGGACTCCTTCGGGAGTCCGGCGACTCCACGGCGGGCGACGCGGGCAAGGCGGCGGCTCGGCTCGGGCCGTCCCCGAACTTTTTTTAAATAAATTCCGCCGAAGAAAAATCCTAAATAAATATAAAAAAATTCTAAAAATGCCAAAAACAATTTTCATCGTCTAAATAAAATATTTAGAACAAAGTGAACATTTTTCTGGCCTAAAAATGCAATTTTGAAAAAATGCATATTTTTCTAATTCAAATAAAATCTTGAATAAAACCCAGGAAAAATATTTATTTGATTTTAAACTTTTTCCTCCAATATTTCTCTCTTTTTATTTTAATATCGGAAATATTTCGGAGAGAAAAATTATTAAAGCCAAAATGATCCTCTTTCCAAATTTGAGAACAATTCAAATATGAAAATAAATGAAATCCGCAACTCTCTCTGTGGGTCCTTGAGTTGATTAGGATTTCTAGGATCAAAACCAAAATGCAAATAAAATCTGATATGCATATGATGACCTATGTACAACATCCAAATTGAAAATTTGGGATGTTACAAACCTACCCCTCTTAAGATGAATCTCGTCCTCGAGATTCGGGTTGGCTAGAAAATAGGTGCGGGTGGTCTTTCCGTAGGTCTTCCTCTCGTTCCCAGGTGGCTTCATCCTCGGTATGGTGGCTCCACTGAACTTTGCAAAACTTGATAACCTTGTTGCGTGTAACTCGGCTGGAAAACTCGAGAATCTTGACAGGTTTCTCCTCGTAGGTCAGATCACTATCCAACTGAATTGATTCCAGGGGCACTGTATCTCTCAGAGGAATATCGGCCATCTCAGCATGGCACTTCTTCAACTGGGAAACGTGAAACACATCATCAACTCCTGACAATCCTTCCGGTAACTCCAACTTGTAGGCCACTTCTCCCATACATTCCAAAACTCGGTATGGTCCTACAAATCTTGGGGCTAACTTTCCCTTAACTCCAAATCGTTTAACTCCTCGCAGAGGTGACACACGAAGATATACTCTGTCTCCGATTTCATGGACTACCTCCTTGCGTTTTGAGTCTGCATAACTCTTCTGCCCGGACTGAGCTACCTTCAGTCTATCTCGAATCAACTTAACCTTCGCTTCAGACTCTTTGATCAAATCTGGCCAAACAACTGACGGTCTCCAACTTCATCCCACATCAACGGTGTCCTGCACCTTCTCCCATACAAAGCTTCGAAAGGTGCCATCTTCAAACTGGCTTGATAACTATTTTTGTATGAGCACTCTACGTAAGGCAAATTATCATCCCAACTAGATCCATAATCTAGCGCACAAGCTCTCAACATGTCCTCTAGAATCTGATTGACTCTCTCGGTCTGTCCATCTGTCTGCGGATGAAAGGCTGTACTGAACTCTAGCCTAGTACCCAAAGTCTGGTGCAACTGATGCCAAAACTTCGAAGTAAACTGTGTTCCTCTATCTGATACGATGGTCCTCGGAACTCCATGCAGACATACGATCCTGGTCATATATATCTTGGCTAACTTCGCACTCGTATAAGTGGTTTTCACTGGAATAAAGTGAGCCACTTTGGTCAAACGATCCACTACTACCCAGATAGAATCATATCCCAATCGAGTCCTGGGTAATCCAGTAATGAAATCCATGCCAAGCTTGTCCCACTTCCATTCAGGTATCGGCATGGGCTGCAGTAATCCGGCTGGCTTCTGATGTTCTGCCTTCACTCTAGGACATACATCACATACGGCTACATACTCGGCAATATCCTTCTTCATACCTGTCCACCAGAAACGCTCCTTCAAGTCTAAATACATCTTGGTGTTTCCGGGGTGTATCGAGTATGGCGACTCGTGGGCTTCTTGAAGTATTAACTTCCCGATCTCTGCATTATTGGGTACATATACACGGTCCTCAAACCATAAGGTTTCATGCTCATCTTCACGAAAACCTTTGGCTTTTCCTTTGCTCATATTCTCCTTTATCTCAGCAACTTCCTTGTCATTTTTCTGAGCTTCTCGAATCTTTCCCAATAATGTTGACTGAACCTCCATTGTTGCGACAAAACCTTGAGGGACTATCTCCAAACGAAGCTCCCTAAGATCTTTGGCTAACTCCCTCGGTAACGCTCCGCTTATGAGGGTATTGACATAGTTCTTCCGGCTCAAAGCGTCTGCTACGACATTGGCCTTTCCTGGATGATAGTGCAACTTCATATCATAATCCTTTATAAGTTCCAACCATCTCCTTTGCCTGAGATTCAGCTCCTTCTGAGTGAAAATGTACTTCAAACTCTTGTGATCCGTGTACACATCACAACGGTTTCCAATAAGAAAATGTCTCCAGGTCTTGAGTGCATGCACTACGGCTGCTAGCTCCAAATCATGCGTGCCATAATTCAACTCATGCGGTCGAAGCTGACGTGAGGCATATGAAACAACTCTTCCATCCTGCATAAGTACACCTCCAAGTCCTAAGCGAGAAGCGCCGCAATACACTTGGAAATCCTTGTGTATATCCGGAAGAATCAGCACTGGGGCTGTAACCAAACGTTTCTTCAACTCCTAAAAATCGGCCTCACATTCTTCGATCCACTTGAACTTAGTGTCCTTCTTCAACAACTCTGTCATGGGCTTCGCAATCTTGGAAAAATTCTCAATGAACCTCCGATAATATCCCGCGAGTCCAAGAAAACTGCGGATCTCTCCTACTGAGGTGGGTGCCAACCACTCAGTGACTGACTAAACCTTGGTAGGGTCTACTGCTATACCTTCTCCTGATATAACATGTCCAAGGAACCCAACTTCCTTCAACCAAAACTCATATTTGCTGAACTTGGCATATAACTGATGTTCCCTGAGCTTCTCGAGAACTAAACGCAAATGCTCCTTGTGCTCCTCTTCATTCTTCGAGTACACCAAAATATCATCAATGAACACTGCCGGTGTCAAAACCGGCGGATCTCGGGTAGGGGGTCCCGAACTGTGCGTCTAGGATCGATGGTAACAGGAGACAGGGGACACGATGTTTACCCAGGTTCGGGCCCTCTCTATGGAGGTAATACCCTACTTCCTGCTTGATTGATCTTGATGAATATGAGTGTTACAAGAGTTGATCTACCACGAGATCGTAATGGCTAAACCCTAGAAGTCTAGCCTATGTGAATATGGTAATGAGTATCCCTATCCGGACTACTCTCTCCGGTTTATATAGACACCGGAGAGATCTAGGGTTACATGGAGTCGGTTACATCAAAGGGAATCTTCATAGTCGGTCGCCAAGCTTGCCTTCCACGCCAAGTAGAGTCCAGTCCGGACACGGGTATAGTCTTCGGCCTTCATGTCTTCACAGCCCATCAGTCCGGCCCATGGCTAACAGGCCGGACGCCCGAGGACCCCTTAGTCCAGGACTCCCTCAGTAGCCCCTGAACCTGGCTTCAATGACGAGGAGTCCGGCGCGCAGATTTGTCTTCGGCATTGCAAGGCGGGTTCACTCCTTCCGAACTCTGGAATAGTCTTCGGATGTAGTAAGTATATCCGGAACCGTGTATGTAATTGCAGAGAACACAATATTCCACAAGTCCGACCTGCTGACAACTGTTTATGACATTGCATTACGCCTGCCCGGTTATTATTTCCAACCATTGGCTAGCCCCTCGCCCCACGTCTCGGGACGCGGTTTTATCGGCACATCTTGTCAAAGCAGGGATCGTGTCCCTTATTCACGGGATTTTCAATAATGCAGGCATGGGTAACCCAACTGTCCCTCGGGTACAACTCTTTGAGGATAGGGAAGTTTCGAGACCCAGGAGGAGACGCTCAATATTCTGGGTCTTTATATGGGGACCCATACTTGTCTTTTTCTTTTGTGCTTGCTTCTTCCTCAACCCCAGCCACCTCGGGTTCCAATCACCACCAGCCCCAATCATGTCCAGGTCCAGCTGTCCAGGCCGGTGGGTGACTTCTTCTGTCACGGAGGAGGATATTGCGAAGCTCCGCGTGGCGAGGTATCTGACCCCAGAAATCCTTCATCGGCTTCCCGCAAAGGGGCAGGTTATTCCCACCACCAAATCTGGCGAGAGGGTAGTATTTGTGTCCCACTTCCTCCACGGGGTAGGGTTCGCACTTAACCCCTTCGTCCGGGGGCTCATGTTCTACTATAGGCTAGATTTTCACGATTTGGCCCTGGACTCTGTGTCACATCCCTAGTTCTGGTATGACCTAGACTAGCTAGTCATGTGTGCATCATGTTTAAATTCCATTTAAATTTGAAATGAGGATTTGTGAAACCCTCAGAAATCATTTCTGGAAATAACCCAGATAAAAAGTGCTCCAAAAAGGTCCAACAAAATGTTCATATTGCTCTCTGAAAATATTGGTCAGAGGTAAAATTCAAACCAATATTTTTAGGAGCTCATAAATATTTATTTTGGCCATTTGGAATTAATGCAATAATTATTTGCATTGGATATATATATGTTATATATTTTATATATGTCCAAAAATTCTGAATTTTGATGAGGTGCTTTGGAATAATCCCTTAGGTCCCTGCAAAAATTGTCAGAAGAAAATAAAATGATTTAGTATTTTACTAAATCAGAACAAATGTCAGAAAAATAGAAAAGAAACCAAAAATAGGAAAGAAACTTACCTGTGCAGCCCGACACTGTGCAGCCTGGCCTGGCCCAGCGGCCCAGCAGGCCGGCCCAGCCGACTGGCACTGCCAATCGTCGTCCTCCTGGCGCCAGGAGCACGAGAGGCACGCGCTCGTCGCCCGCGCGCATGGGCGCCACGCAACCTGCCTGCCTACCCTCCCCCTCGACGCCCCGGTCTCTCCGGATGTTGCCACGAGGCACCCGGACCTCTCTCCCTCTCTCTCGTTCCTTCCCCTCCTCACCCTCGCTCTCTCTCACCGCGCCCGAGCACTACCGTCGCCGCCGCACGCCGTTGCTGCGCCCACCGCCACGGCCTCGCCTCCCCGATAAGTCCAACAGCTCCGCGCTGTCTTCCTCGTCCTCAACGCCAAGCCACGTGCCTCGGGAGGCCCTGGAGCGCCACCATCGCCATCGTCTTCGTCTCCGGCCACCCGAGATCGCCGTCGCCGTTCCGCTCGCGTCCGACACTCCCCGAGCTCGCTGACGATGTCTACGGTCTCCCCATGAACTCTCCTCCGCTTCCCCTCCTTCCCAGCGCTCGATTTCGTGCCGTATCCACGCTAGCCACCGGACCCGAGCGGTCGCGCTGCCGGGGTACCTCATCGTCGTGGCCAGAGCCACCGCAGCCCACGCCTGCCACCGTGCTCAGCAGCCTCCCAGAAGGCCAACGCCGCCGCCCGCAGCTCCTGCCGTGCCCTGCAGCACCCGCGCGCACCCGGCCGAACTCCGGCCGCCGCCTCGAGCTCGTTTCCGACGAGCTCCGGCCACCCCCGTCTCTCCCGCTTGCTCCAGACGACGCGGACGAGCCCTGGCTCCTCGCCCGTAGCCTCCGCCGCCCAAATGGTCACCGGAGCGACTAACCCGACGCGCTCCGCCGCGCTCGCCCTTGTCGGCGACTAATCGCCGGTCAAACCGGGTCAACCCCGCTAACTAACCCCCCCTGTGACACTGAAAGTGGGCCCCTGCGCCCTAATCCTTTAATTAGATTAGTAATAACCCCCCTGTTTAACACTATGACACTGACGTGTGGACCCCACACGTCAGGTTTGACCTGGTCAGCCACGTTTGACTCGCTGACGTCATGCCACTGTCATGCTGATGCTGTTATTCATTTTCTGGTATTAAAATAATTCAGAATTTCCAGAAAATGTTCCAAACTTCAAAAATTCATAGAAATTCAACCGTAGCTTAGATTGAAATAATTTATATATGAAAAATTATCAGAAAAATTCAATCTATCCATCTGTGCTAGTTTCATGCATGACAAACCAAATTATACCCGCTGTAGAAGTGAAAACACATAAATGGCATTTATAAGAGCTTATCTTGGAGTTGCATTTGAACCTTTGGTTCAAATGGACTTCAACCAAATGAATGCTAGTTGCATTAGCTCAAACAACATCACATATTCATGCCATGTTCATGCATCATATTGTTGCATATGCTTGTGTATTGATTGTTGACACCGTTCCTTCTCGGTAGGTCCTGCTCCGGAGAGTGTTCCAGAGTACCTGTCTGAGGAGCAGTGCCCCCTTGTTGATCTACCAGGCAAGCAAACCCCCCTTGTTCATTCCAATACAATCCCACTCTCTCGCTCCTGCTCTCTTCTATTGCATTAGGACAATGACGATTCAACTGCTACTTTATGCTGCGGTAGTTGAACCCATTCCTCTGCATGACCTGTCATTGCCACAGTAAATAGTTGAAACCCACTAACATGTGTAGGAGTTGATTGAGCCATGTTGTGTTCCTACCATGCCATGCCTGCTATTGCTTAGAGTTGTGTCAGGTCTGGTTCATTGGGAATGAATTGGAGTGTTACGATATGTTCTGGTGCCGAGAGTTAAGTGTGTGAACACGATTTGGTAAAGGTAGCGGTGAGAGGCCATGTAGGAGTACATGGTGGGTTGTCTCACTGGAACCGTCCTTAAGCACTGAGTTCTGTGTATGTTGTCCAATGACTAGCTACTACCACACATTGGGTTCCGGTAACTCGACCCCTCTCAACTTATTAACCAACTTGATCTCTGTCCAGGAGTTGCAACTAGTTTCTGGTGTTTGTAGGTAGTGCTATTTTTCTACCGAGTGGCACCCCGCAGGGTGGACTTGGGACAGACTAGGCACCGTGGCCCGGTGTCCCGAGTGGCACCCGGATGGTGTCCTTGGGAACCCTGTACACATCGTTTGGGGCCGTGAGCGAAACCCCGGCCGGATCTCCTTGCGGATGGAACCCGAATAGGCGATAAACCTGGACTAGAGTCTTGCGTGGTTAGTCAGGTCGTGGCCGACACCCTCGCCATGCTTCCGCTTGAAGGTTGCCGAGATACACGACGTGTACATGGTGATAAGTGGTGAGAGCCTGTGTGAAGAAGTACACCCCTACAGGGTTATCATGATCTATTCGAATAGCCGTGTCCTCAGTTATGGACTTCTTGGATGCTTACGTGGTACATAGACAACTAGAAGTGATACTCTAAAATGCTCAAGATAAGTGTGAGTGCTATGGATGGCTTCTCGTAGTGAGACGGGAATGAATCCATAGTAGTGTATTGATGTGGTGATTAGTGGACTCGTGTGCGCTTTCCCACCTCAAAGAAGTTACTTGTAGTCATAGAACAGGATAGCCACTGAGTCAAAGCTGGCTTGCTACAACTGAACCCCACATTGCCTCCTTGATACTAATGCATGTATGATAGGATCTGATGTAAGTCTTGCTGAGTACCTTTGTACTCACATTGCTTAATTTATGTTTTTGCAGATGAGACTTCTGTCTCAGTAGTAGTTCTGCATGGACTTCGACGACTAGCTTGTTACCTCAGCTACGATCTTGTACCCTTGGGAGGGTCTTGTAGATAGTCAGGCTTCTCAGCCTTTTTCTTTTGTAGTTGTCTGTACTCAGACATGTAATGCTTCCGTTGCTTGTATGCTCTGAATGATGGGTCATGTGACCCCTGTTTGTATTTAATGCTATGTGGCTCTTCTGGGCCTTTATCTATATGAGTTTGCGTTATGTTGTGATGCCATGTTGTACAACACATACTTGCATGTTATGCGTACGTGTAACGTGTATTGCTATGTGTGGGATCCGACAACCTAGTTGTCTATCCTTGGTAGCCTCTCTTATGGGGAAATGTAGTCTAGTGCTTCCAACGAGCCATGGTAGTCCGCTACAGCTCGGTTTACCGGAGTCCTGCTAGCCCAGCACTACTGCTCCGGAACACTTAGACTGGCCGGCATGTGATTCACTTCGTTCCTGTATCTGTCCCTTCGAGGAAATGTGACGCGGTGACATCCGGAGTCCTGCCTAGCCTGCTACAGCCCGGGTTCCCAAAGTCTTGTTAGCCCAGTTGCTACAGCCCGGATTCACACGCTGCTGACCGACATGCTCGATGTTGTTTCATGTATGCTTGTCCCCGTAAGTTAGTGCCACTTCGGGTTCACGACTAGTCATGTCGGCTCGGGTTCTCTGTCATATGGATGCTAGCGACACTATCATATACGTGAGCCAAAAGGCGCGAACAGTCCCGGGCCATGGTAAGGCGACACCCGTGGGAATACCGTGCGTGAGGCCGCAAAGTGATATGAGGTGTTACATGGTAGATCGGTGTGACTTAGAATCGGGGTCCCGACAGCTTTGGTATCAGAGCCTGACTGCCAGTAGGATTACCAAGCCAACTGGTCGAAGTTGAGTCTAGAAATTCTTTAGTTATATAAGGGAATTGATTGTGGAAGGGAACGTAAGGCTCTTTTTACTCGTTATACCTCTTGCCTTTCTGATCCGAGTCATCCTATCTTTCCTACGGGGTTAAGGAACTAGGTTTTCTCTTCCATCTATCAGGATCACGAGTTACTACTCCTGTGTCTCTTAGGATTGGTTGATCAGAGTCATATCCCAGTTTGAGTACCTCCGGTGTAGCCTGTTTAGTAATATCTCAGAACCTTGAGTGATGATGTTGAGTATGGTGCTACCCCCTTTTTTGCAGAATGTCTCATTTTGAGCATTTTACTGCCGTTATGCTGCCGGAATTGTCCTAGGAGTTTGAGAGATACTAAATTTCCTTGTGCTACATGTTGCATCCTATAGTTGTTGTTGACCTCGTCCTTGGTTCCGCTTCTCAGGATGTTGTCAGTTAACCGAAGTTCTGTTGCTCGTTGGCTGAACCACGGAGATGGTAGGGATGAGGATCCTCCCGACCAGCCTTCGTTGGCAGAGTTCATGTTAGAGATGGAGAGGAACAAGCATGAGTCCAACCGCTTGTTGGCACAGATTGAGCAGAACACCGCCCATCAGTGCAAAGAGTCAGCGACCATCTATGATTTCATTGGTCTGAAACCACCTACCTTCCATCATTCCATTGAACCACTCGATGCAGATGACTGGCTCCGTAGTATCACACACAAGCTGCGTTCTGCGAACGTAGCTGAAGGTGACAAGGTCACCTATGCTGCATATCACCTGGAAGGTCCTGCTAGTCTTTGGTGGCAGAACTATGAGGCTATGCTTCCAGCTGGCTAGATACCTACCTGGAGAGATTTCACTGAGGCTTTTCGCGAGAATCACATTCCTCAGGCTCTCATTGACCGCAAGAGAGAAGAGTTTTGTAGTTTCACCCAGGATAAGATGGCTGTTGATGCTTACAGTAGAGAGTTTGAGAACCTCGCCTGCTATGCTACGGAAGAAGTGTCCACGGACGCCAAGAAGCAGGCTAGGTTCCGGAAGGGTCTCAACCCCAAGTTGCGTCGTGATCTCCACTTGCACCATTGCAATACATTCCAGGCTCTTGTGAACAAGGCCATTAATGCGGAGACGGCTCAGCTCACCTATGAGGAGTCTCGTAAGCACACCCATGATTTGGTTTCTTCCTCCGGTTCTAGTTCTCAGAAGCGCCGGATTTGGGTTCCGAACTCTGCTCTTCCACCCGGATATGTACTGAGGCCATCTTATGTGGCACCTCACCCAGTTCAGCAGTATGCTCCACCCAGGCCTATTGGTAGACCGCCTGTCAATACGGTTCCACGTCCTACTTCAGGGACTTGCTTCACATGCGGAAAGCCAGGACACTATGCACGTGACTGCTCTCAAACCGACTATGCTCCACCCCGCCTGAGAAGTCTGTTGGCAGTGGTAAGCCATCACGCAAGATGATTAGTGTCAATCCAGCTCCCACTGAATGTGGACGTGTGCATCACGTCTCAGCTAAAGACGCCCATGATGATCCGGATGTCGTTCTTGGTACACTCCTTGTCAATTGCCATCCAGCTTCGGTTCTATTCGATACCGGAGCATCTCACTCCTTCATCTCTGAAGGATATGCTCGTTTGCACGACATGTCATTTTGTGATATGCCAACTCCGCTTGAAATCCAAACTCTAGGGTCTAGATGGCAAACGACCAGAATAAGCCATGGTAATGAAATCCTTGTTGACAGACTTGTATTCCTTGCATCACTTGTAGCCCTCAAGTCTTCAGATATTAACATCATCTTGGGTATGGACGGGATGATAGCTCATCATGCCAAGATTGATTGTTTCACCAGGTCTGTTCAGCTTACACACCCATCTGGCAAAATAGTCACTGTCTCCACCAGAGTTGCAAAGCGCCAACTCTATTCTCTTAATGCCAGCCCTCTTCCAGACCTTGAAGATATCCCGGTAGTCCGTGACTTTCCGGATGTCTTTCCAGAGGAACTGCCAGGCATTCCACCTGACAGAGATGTAGAGTTTGTCATAGATCTTATCCCAGGAACCGCCCCAATCTCTAGGAGACCTTACAAGATGGCACCCTTAGAACTAGCTGAGCTTAAGAAACAACTTGATGAGTCCTTGCAAAAGGGTTTCATCCATCCTAGTTCTTCTCCCTGGGCTTGCCCCGTCCTCTTCGTCAAGAAGAAGGATGGTAAGGACCGGATGGTTGTAGATTATCGTCCCGTTAATTTGGTCATGATAAAGAACAAGTATCCGCTCCCGAGGATCAACGACCTATATGATCCGCTCGCTGGATCCTCAGTCTTTTCCAAGATGGATTTGAGGTTAGGCTACCACCAAATCAAGATCAGAAACGGGGACATTCCTAAGACGGCTTTTGTCACTCGTTATGGCCAGTACGAGTACACTGTCTTGTCCTTTGGTCTAACCAATGCTCCAGCTACATTCTCCCGCTTGATGAACTCGATCTTCATGGAGTACTTAGATAAGTTCGTCGTGGTTTACCTCGATGATATCCTTATTTACTCAAAGAACGAGGAAGAGCATGCCGAACATCTTAGACTTGTGTTAGAAAAACTCAGAGAGCATCGCCTTTATGCCAAGTTCTCCAAGTGCGAATTTTGGTTGCCAGAAGTGACCTACCTAGGCCACGTGATCTCTGGTAAGGGCATTGCTGTCAATCCCGAGAGAGTTCAGGCCGTTCTTGATTGGACTCCACCTGAAACAGTTAAACAAGTTAGGAGTTTTCTTGGTCTAGCCAATTATTATCACCGCTTCGTTGAGAACTTCTCCAAAGTGGCCAAACCTCTCACGGAACTTCTCAAGAAGGATAAAAAGTTTGAGTGGTCCCCCCAGTGTGAGCACAGTTTTCAGGAACTGAAAAGACGCCTGACTTCTGCTCCCATACTTGTGCCACCGGATTTCACTAAGGACTTTGTTATCTATTGTGATGCCTCACACAGGGACTATGTTGCATTCTTATGCAAGATCGCCATGTGATTGCCTATGCATCTCGACAGTTGCATCCACATGAGGAGAATTATCCTACACATGATCTAGAGCTCGCAGCTGTAGTCTATGCACTTAAGACATGGCGACATTACCTTCTTGGTAAACGTTGCGAGATTTACACCGATCACCAGAGTCTCAAGTATATTTTCACCCAACCAGATTTGAACCTTGGGCAAAGACGTTGGTTGGAGTTGATCTCAGATTACGACTTAGGGATTACCTACACCCCAGGCAAGGGCAATGTCATGGCTGATGCGCTAAGTCGTAAGTCCTATTGCAACAATCTTATGTTGCAGCAGGGCCAACCACTTCTCCATGAGGAATTCTGTAAGCTTAACCTTCACATTGCTCCTCAAGGATTCCTTTCTACCTTGGTGGCGAAGCCTACTCTTGTGGATCATATCATAGAAGCCCAGAAGCATGATACAGGGATTACCCGGATCAAGAGAAACATTGCCAAGGGTATTGCTGGTAGTTTCTCTATAGATGATCGAGGTGTTGTTCTCTTCGAGAACCGTATGGTGGTTCCCAAGAAGCAACATCTTCGGCAACTGATCCTTAAGGAGGCGCATGAATCCCCTCTCACGATTCATGCTGGTAGTACTAAGATGTATCAGGACCTACGCCAGAGGTTCTGGTGGACTAGGATGAAGAGAGAAATTGCCAAGTTCATTGCTAACTATGACGTTTGTCGTCGCGTTAAGGCAGAGAATCAAAGGCCTGCTGGCACCCTTCAGCCTTTAGCCATTCCCGAGTGGAAATGGGATAAAGTTGGTATGGACTTCATCACCGGCTTTCCCCGGACCAAGAAAGGGAATAATGCTATCTTCGTAGTCATTGATCGTCTTTCCGAAGTGGCTCACTTCCTACCTGTTCGAGAGAGTATCACTGCTACTCAGCTCGCTGACTTATATATTTCTTGAATAGTGTCACTTCATGGTGTTGCACTAGAGATCAATTCAGACCGTGGTAGTCTCTTCACTTCTCATTTCTGGGAGAGTTTCCAAACTGCCATGGGCACCCATCTTTCCTTCAGTACCGCTTTCCACCCTCAATCAAGTGGTTAGGTGGAAAGGGTCAACCAAATTCTCGAAGACATGGTCAGAGCTTGCGTTATCTCATTCGGTATGGATTGGGAGAAGTATCTTCCTTTCGCCGAGTTTGCTTATAACAATAGCTACCAATCCAGTCTCAAGAAAGCTCCTTTCGAGATTCTGTATGTACGAAGATGTCGAACACCTTTGAACTGGTCAGAAACCGGTGAAAGCCAATTCTTTGGACCGGACATGATCCAGGAGGCAGAAGAGCAAGTTCGCATCATTCGTGAGAATTTTAAAACAGCCCAGTCTCGTCAAAAGAGCCAGTATGATCGTCGTCATAAGGAAGTGGCTTATGAAGTTGGCGACAAGGCTTACCTTCGGGTTACTCCTTTGAAGGGTACCCATCGATTCGGTATCAAGGGCAAGTTGGCTCCTCGTTATATTGGTCCCTTTCTCATTCTCGCTAAACGAGGAGAGGTTGCCTACCAGTTGGAACTACCCCCACATCTTTCTCGAGTCCATGATGTCTTCCACGTCTCTCAACTCAGGCGTTGCTTCTCGGATCCCATCCGTGGAGTGGACCACGAAACGCTTGATCTCCAAGATAACCTCACTTATCGAGAGTATCCGGTTCACATTCTTGATCAAGCAGAGCGTGTTACCCGCTGTCAGAACATCAAGTTTCTCAAGGTTCAGTGGTCTCATCATTCCGAGAGAGAAGCTACTTGGGAGCGAGAAGATCGTCTTCGACTGGAGTACCCCACCTTCTTTCCATTGACCCCTGAATCTCGGGACGAGATTCTTTCAAGTGGGGGCGAGTTGTCACATCCCTAGTTCTGGTATGACCTAGACTAGCTAGTCATGTGTGCATCATGTTTAAATTCCATTTAAATTTGAAATGAGGATTTGTGAAACCCTCAGAAATCATTTCTGGAAATAACCCAGATAAAAAGTGCTCCAAAAAGGTCCAACAAAATGTTCATGTTGCTCTCTGAAAATATTGGTCAGAGGTAAAATTCAAACCAATATTTTTAGGAGCTCATAAATATTTATTTTGGCCATTTCGAATTAATGCAATAATTATTTGCATTGGGTATATATATGTTATATATTTTATATATGTCCATTCTGAATTTTGATGAGGGGCTTTGGAATAATCCCTTAGGTCCCTGCAAAAATTGTCAGAAGAAAATAAAATGATTTAGTATATTACTAAATCAGAACAAATGTCAGAAAAATAGAAAAGAAAGCAAAAATAGGAAAGAAACTTACCTGTGCAGCCGGGCACTGTGCAGCCTGGCCTGGCCCAGCGGCCCAGCAGGCCGGCCCAGCCGACTGGCACTGCCAGTCGTCGTCCTGCTGGCGCCAGGAGGACGAGAGGCACGCGCTCGCCGCCCGCGCGCATGGGCGCCACGCAACCTGCTTGCCGCCCCCCTCGACGCCCCAGTCTCTCCGGACGTCGCCACGACGCACCCGGACCTCTCTCCCACTCTCTTGTTCCTTCCCCTCCTCTCCCTCGCTCTCTCTCACCGCGCCCGAGCGCTGCCGTCGCCGCCGCACGCCGTTGCTGCGCCCACCGCCACGGCCTCGCCTCCCCGACAAGTCCAACAGCTCCGCGCCGTCTTCCTTGTCCTCGACGCCAAGCCACGTGCCTCGGGAGGCCCTGGAGCGCCGCCATCGCCATCGTCTTCGTCTCCGGCCATCCGAGATCGCCGTCGCCGTTCCGCTCGCGTCCGACCCTCCCCGAGCTCGCTGACGATGTCTACGGTCTCCCCGTGAGCTCTCCTCCGCTTCCCCTCCTTCCCCGCGCTCGATTTCGTGCCGTAGCCACGCTAGCCACCGGACCCGAGCGGTTGCGTCGCTGGGGTACCTCCCCGTTGTGGCCAGAGCCACCGCAGCCCGCGCCTGCACCTGCCACCGCGCTTAGTAGCCTCCCAGAAGGCCAACGCCGCCGCCCGCAGCTCCAGCCGTGCCCTGCAGCACCCGCGCGCACCCGGCCAAACTCCGGCCGCCGCCTCAAGCTCATTTCCGATGAGCTCCGGCCACCCCCGCCTCTCCCGCTTGCTCCAGACGACGCAGACGAGCCATGGCTCCTCGCCCGTGGCCTCCGCCGCCCAAATTGTCGCCGGAGCAACGAACATGATGCGCTCCCCCACGCTCGCCCTCGCCGGCGACTAATCGCCGGTCAAACCGGGTCAACCCCGCTAACTAACCCCCCTGTGACACTGACAGTGGGCCCATGCGCCGTAATCCTTTAATTAGATTAGTAATAACCCCCCTGTTTAACACTATGACACTGACGTGTGGACCCCACACGTCAGGTTTGACCTGGTCAGCCATGTTTGACTCGCTGACGTCATGCCACCGTTATCCTGACGCTGCTATTCATTTTCTGGTATTAAAATAATTCAGAAATTCCAGAAAATGTTCTAAACTTCAAAAATTCATAGAAATTCAACCGTAGCTCAGATTGAAATAATTTATATATGAAAAATTATCAGAAAAATTCAATCTACACATCTGTACTAGTTTCATGCATGACAAACCAACTTATACCTGTTGTATAAGTGAAAACACATAAATGGCATTTATAAGAGCTTATCTTGGAGTTGCATTTGAATCTTTGGTTCAAATGGACTTCAACCAAATGAATGCTAGTTGCATTAGCTCAAAAAACATCACATCTTCATGCCATGTTCATGCATCATATTGTTGCATATGCTTGTGTATTGATTGTCGACACCGTTCCTTCTCGATCGGTCCTGCTCCGGAGAGTGTTCCAGAGTACCTGTCTGAGGTGCAGCGCCCCCCTGTTGATCTACCAGGCAAGCAAACCCCCCTTGTTCATTCTGATACAATCCCACTCTCTCGCTCCTGCTCTCTTCTATTGCATTAGGACAACAACGATTCAACTGCTACTTTATGCTGCGGTAGTTGAACCCATTCCTCTCCATGACCTGTCATTGCTACAGTAAATAGTTGAAACCCACTAGCATGTGTAGGAGTTGATTGAGCCATGTTGTGTTCCTACCATGCCATGCCTGCTATTGCTTAGAGTTGTGTCAGGTCTGGTTCATTGGGAATGAATTGGAGTGTTACGATATGTTCTGGTGCCGAGAGTTAAGCGTGTGAACATGATTTGGTAAAGGTAGCGGTGAGAGGCCATGTAGGAGTACATGGTGGGTTGTCTCACTGGAACCGCCCTTAAGCACTGAGTTCTGTGTATGTTGTCCAATGACTAGCTACTACCACACATTGGGTTCCGGTAACTCGACCCCTCTCGACTTATTAACCAACTTGATCTCTGTCCAGGAGTTGCAACTAGTTTCTGGTGTTTGTAGGTAGTGCTATTTTTCCACCGAGTGGCACCCGGCAGGGTGGAGTTGGGACAGACTAGGCACCGTGGCCCGGTGTCCCGAGTGGCATCCGGATGGTGGGCTCGGGAACCCTGTACACAACGTTTGGGGCCGTGAGCGAAACCCCGGCCGGATCTCCTTGCGGATGGAACCCGAATAGGCGATAAACCTGGACTAGAGTCTTGCGTGTTTAGTCAGGTCGTGGTCGACACCCTCGCCAGGCTTCCGCTTGAAGGTTGCTGAGATACACGACGTGTACATGGTGATAAGTGGTGAGAGCCTGTGTGAAGAAGTACACCCCTGCAGGGTTATCATGATCTATTCGAATAACCGTGTCCTCGGTTATGGACTTCTTGGATGCTTACGTGGTACATAGACAACTTGAAGTGGATACTCTAAAATGCTCAAGATAAGTGTGAGTGCTATGGATGGCTTCTCGTAGTGAGAAGGGAATGAATCCATAGTAGTGTATTGATGTGGTGATTAGTGGACTCGTGTGCCCTTTCCCACCTCAAAGAAGTTACTTGTAGTCATAGAACAGGATAGCCACTGAGTCAAAGCTGGCTTGCTGCAACTGAACCCCACATTGCCTACTTGATACTAATGCATGTATGATAGGATCTGATGTAAGTCTTGCTGAGTACCTTTGTCCTCACGTTGCTTAATTTATGTTTTTGCAGATGAGACTTCTGTCTCAGTAGTAGTTCTGCATGGACTTCGACGACTAGCTTGTTACCTCAGCTACGATCTTGTACCCTTGGGAGGGTCTTGTAGATAGTCAGGCTTCTCAGCCTTTTTCTTTTGTAGTTGTCTGTACTCAGACATGTAATGCTTCCGTTGCTTGTATGCTCTGAATGATGGGTCATGTGACCCCTGTTTGTATTTAATGCTATGTGGCTCTTCTGGGCCTTTATCTATATGAGTTTGCGTTATGTTGTGATGCCATGTTGTACATCACATACTTGCATGTTATGCGTACGTGTAACGTGTATTGCTATGTGTGGGATCTGACAACCTAGTTGTCTTTCCTTGGTAGCCTCTCTTATGGGGAAATGTAGTCTAGTGCTTCCACCGAGCCATGGTAGTCCGCTACAGCCCGGTTTACCGGAGTCCTGCTAGCCCAGCACTACTGCTCCGGAACACTTAGACTGGCCGGCATGTGATTCACTTCATTCCGGTGTCTGTCCCTTCGGGGAAATGTCACGCGGTGACATCCGGAGTCCTGCCTAGCCTGCTACAGCCCGGGTTCCCGGAGTCCTGTTAGCCCAGTTGCTACAGCCCGGATTCACACGCTGCTGACCGACATGCTCAATGTTGTTTCATGTATGCCTGTCCCCGTAAGTTAGTGCCACTTTGGGTTCACGACTAGTCATGTTGGCTCGGGTTCTCTGTCATATGGATGCTAGCGACACTATCATATACGTGAGCCAAAAGGCGCAAACGGTCCCGGGCCATGGTAAGGCGACACCCGTGGGAATACCGTGCGTGAGGCCGCAAAGTGATATGAGGTGTTACATGCTAGATCGGCGTGACTTAGAATCGGGGTCCCGACACTCTGTTCTTCTCATCTCGACATTTATCGTCATGTGTGAGGCCTTGCTCCAGACTCCTCGGCACTTTGGTTTGTGTCTCAAGACTTTTGACGTGAGGCCGCGGGTGACAGAGGAGGAGCAGGTAGAGTGCGGCAGCGTCGTAATAGGCAAGCTTGCCAGCGCGGTTTGGTTCGAAGGATCTTTCGCCGAGTTCTCCAACTTATGGCATCAGGGGTGGTTTTATATCAATGAGCCGCGTGGCTCCAGGTGGGCAGCTATACTTGCGTGCCGACCCGGCCCTCTAGTTCAACTTGCTTCATGGATCAATAAGGGATTGGACTGGGGATCCGTCAATGAAGTGCAGACTCTGCAAAGTCGCATCCAAAGCCTTACCGAGAAGGGCATCGATCTTGTGAACATCGTCCAAGTAATGCGAGTCCGCCGGACCCTGCCATGTCAGCGGCGGTCTCTCCGTATGTGGGAGTTTAATCCAGAAGGGCGGCGAACTCTTCAGCACTTCTTCGGCACCACGCACGAAGGAATGTGGAAATTATATTACGGGGAGCGAGAGCAATGGCCGGACACCACCGAAGATGTTGGCCTCGACTGCAATCATCCGGACACTTCGATAAGTATACAATCTCCGCATACCTCGACTAGTATCTCTTGACAAGATATTGGGCAATCTGTCCCTACACAGGACTGGATAAAGAAAGCGGCGTTGATCTGGTGTCCGCCGCCCCTTCCCGAAGACTCCGCGAACGCCCTGCTAACGAGGATGCTGACTCCAAAACCGTACCAGGTGTCTGCGGAGGAGGGCGAGAACAGGGAGGCCGGAGGTGGCCTCCGCCCCAAGGATAAATTAGACGTTGTGCTCGAGGAAACTGAAACCCTCTTATCCGAGGGAAAAGGTGCAGAGGAAGCCCTCCATGGCAAGAAGAGGACCGCTTCCGAAGATCAGGAGGGGAAATCTTCCAAGAAAGGGAAAACACCATCGTCGGGCGGCTTGGGCCGGGCAAGCGATGTTGATGTAGAGCTTTATGATGAGGAAAAACCTCTGGCCAAACCGTAAGTGCAGCAGGGTATTTTAATCATACCTCATTCCTTTCTTATTACTGAAGTAATCCTCCGACGTATGTACGTCCTCGCAGGTTAACGCCTGGTGTTTCTCAATCGTCTTCCTCCTCGAGAGACCTTCTTCCAGAGATGATGGAGAGTGACACGCCTTCTCCAGCCTCCTCACCCAATAGGGCGGATGATTTTGAGGTTCGTCCTGGGGGGCTCCTCCCGATCGACAAGTAGTGCAGGAAACGAAGAAGGCGTTACCCGAAGGTGGTGCCTCTGTCACTCAGGGTTCGGGAATCAAGCATGACGGCCCCGAACTATCCGGTTTACAGCCGAAGACGATTCTGGAGACGAGTGGGCGGATTCCTTCAAAGGAATGCCGTACTCCGGCGGCGGTTTCCGGAGACCCAGGAGCGCCGAAAACGCTGACGGACATGCTGCGACAAGCGTCCATTTCGGAGGAGCACCGTGCCTTGATGGCTACGGTGGTCGACAAGGTTTTATCGGCGAAGAGCGGGTTGAACGAGGCCTTCACGAGCCTTCTAAGGGGTTTTGAGGTTTGTGATGTAATTTTGCCAATGGAATTTTATTGACAGAATGCACCTGTTGTATATGCAGTAGCCCCTGAGACTCGGATTGCCTTCCAAAGGAGGCGATCGGAGGATCGAAAAGATATGCTCAGGTACTAACCTTGATTTACCATGGAATACAGGCTGCCTCCCCTCCCGCGGCTACCCGAAATACGGAAGTGGCCGAACTGCAGGGAAAGCTGGATATTGCGGAGGATGACATTGCATTGATCAGCAGGCGTCTTGACGACTCGCAAGGTATATATTTCGAGCATTCCTTACACCAATGTGCTTGTATTTTAAGCCTGACTCTAAAAAGAGTTTTATATGACATGTGCATGAATGCAGATGGTGCTGCCGCCGTGGAGGCCCTTCGGGCGGAGCTAGCCCGGGCTAAGAAGCAGGCCCGGTTTAGTAATGCGGCTGCCGAAAAGGCATCGGCTGAGTTGAAAGCCGAACAAGCTGCGCGGCGACAAGACGAGGAGAAGATGTCCACCATGGCGCACGAATTAGAGAATGCGGCTAGCCGCTGTAAACTTCTTGAGAAAGAAAATGAAGCCAAAATGACTGAACTTGACAAGGCCTTACGAGAGGCGAGAGAAGCGCGGTCTGACTCCAGAGTGGCCCGTGAGGAGATCCGGCAAGCTGGGGATATTGCGACTGGCAAGCCCTTTTTGCTGCAGACTAAGTTCGGCGACCCGAACTATGCTCAGCTTAACCACGTATGGAGTTCTCCAGACAAATTTTTAGACTTACCGAAGAGTTCTTCCGATGCGGCGCGGTTTTACCACGCACAAAAGGGGTGTGCAATGGAGAAGCTTTTCTGGTCACAATTCGGCGCGTCAAAGCGCCCTCTCCTGCTGAATGAACAGATGTCCCAGTGGGCCGAGCTGCATAGGATATCCGGCGCTGCCATGAAGAACGTCATAGTCCGGTTGTGGCCGTTGAGCCTGTTCCGAGTAGTTATTTCGGCCTGGTGCAGCGGCTTGTTGATGCGGTGCCACATATCGACGCTGTGAAGCAGTCGGCGTGCATTGAGGGTGCATGGATGGCCTTTGCCCGAGTCAAAATGTTCTGGGGAAAGATGAAGGCCATCGATATTGCGGCGAGGAGTCCACCCAAGGGCAAGGACCGTTGTGAGCCGGAGCACTATTTTGAAGACGTCCTAGAGGCCGCCCGCTTGATAGAGGGTCAGTGCTCAAAAGACATAATGTTCGAGTGATGTGTATAAGGGTTGTAACAGACAACTTTATAGTTAATCTATTTTTATATTTTGCTCAAAAGCTTGAATTCCTCCTATGCGGCCGTTTTAGTATAATCTGAAAGTTTTCCAGTCGTCGGCTTCAGCCCCCTTGTAGGAAGTACGGGGGTGTTCGGAAGAGCATTTAATCACTCTTTATCCAACGTCTTGGTCCGTAAAGGAGGTGATAATGCGACGAACCAGGCAATCGGACTATAGGGCGTTAACACTTTCACTTAGCCATAGGAGTTTTATCGTGAAGCTAGGACATAGCCCCTGGTATGTATACGACGTATTGTAATATCGTGCCTTACATATTTTGATCTAAAAAAGATCCTTCGTGTGACACGGAGAATCGCTAAAGATTCGAATAAATCGTCAAGTGGTTGACTGTCGGTGTCAAAACCGGCGGATCTC
This sequence comes from Aegilops tauschii subsp. strangulata, assembly GCF_002575655.3. Classification (NCBI taxonomy): domain Eukaryota; kingdom Viridiplantae; phylum Streptophyta; class Magnoliopsida; order Poales; family Poaceae; genus Aegilops; species Aegilops tauschii. The sequence goes on from NC_053041.3 coordinate 514,098,616, forward strand.
GGGTAGGGGGTCCCGAACTGTGCGTCTAAGGCGGATGGTAACAGGAGGCGGGGGACACGATGTTTACCCAGGTTTGGGCATTCTCGATGGAGGTAATACCCTACTTCCTGCTTGATTGATCTTGATGATATGAGTATTACAAGAGTTGATCTACCACGAGATCATAGAGGCTAAACCCTAGAAGCTAGCCTATGGTATGATTGTTGTTGTCCTACGGACTAAACCCTCCGGTTTATATAGACACCAGAGGGGGCTAGGGTTACACAGAGTCGGTTACAAGGGAGGAGATCTACATATCCGTATTGCCAAGCTTGCCTTCCACGCCAAGGAGAGTCCCATCCGAACACGGGACGAAGTCTTCAATCTTGTATCTTCATAGTCCAACAGTCCGGCCAAAGTATATAGTCCGGCAGTCCGAGGACCCCCCAATCCAGGACTCCCTTAGTAGCCCCTGAACCAGGCTTCAATGACGATGAGTCCGGCGCGCAGATCGTCTTCGGCATTGCAAGGCGGGTTCCTCCTCCGAGTACTCCATAGAAGATTTTGAACACTAGGATCGTGTCCGGCTCTGCAAAACAAATTCCACATACCACCGTAGAGAGTATAATATTTCCACAAATCTAATCTGCTGACAAGCTTCATAGCATGACATCACGCCACAGCCCGGTCATTATTCGAACCGTTTTTCTCAACCAGCTACTGCACATATTGCAAGGCGGCTTTCTTGGCACGTCTTGTCGAAGCAGAGATCGTGTCCCCTTATCACGGGATTCTCATCAATACAGGTGTGGGTAACCCAACCGTGCCATCAATTACGGTGCTTGGGGAATAAGCGAGTTTACCAGGCAGGTGGGGAGGCGCATAGTTTCCTCCGCCCTTATAAAGGGACAAGGATTCATCTTTTTCACCCACGCCCTCTTCCTCCTTGCTTATCCACTCTTGCGCACTCGAGCTCCAGTGCCCAAGTTCGCATTTTCTCCTCAAAACCACTCCAAGTATGTCCGGAGCGGGAGGCAAGTGGATGGTCTCCTCCGTTACGGAGGAGGACATCACAAAGCTCCGGGGAGCCGGATACCAGGCCGCGGATATCGCGCACCGGCTACCAAATGCGGGGCAGATCGTTCCTACTCCAGAACCCCATGAAAGTGTTGGAAATATACTCTAGAGGCAATAATAAATGGTTATTATTATATTTCTTTGTTCATGGTAATTGTCTATTATTCATGCTATAATTGTATTGTCCGGAAATCGTAATACATGTGTGAATACAGAGACCACAACGTGTCCCTAGTAAGCCTCTAGTTGACTAGCTCGTTGATCAACAGATAGTCATGGTTTCCTGACTATGGACATTGGATGTCATTGATAACGGTTCACATCATTAGGAGAATGATGTGATGGACAAGACCCAATCCTAAGCATAGCATAAAAGATTGTGTAGTTTCGTTTGTTAGAGCTTTTCCAATGTCAAGTATCTTTTCCTTACACCATGAGATCGTGTAACTCCCGGATACCGTAGGAGTGCTTTGGGTGTGCCAAACGTCACAACGTAACTGGGTGACTATAAAGGTGCACTACGGGTATCTTCGAAAGTGTCTGTTGGGTTGGCACGGATCGAGACTGGGATTTGTCACTCCGTGTGACGGAGAGGTATCTCTGGGCCCACTCGGTAATGCATCATCATAATGAGCTCAATGTGACTAAGGCGTTAGTCACGGGATCATGCATTGCGGTACGAGTAAAGAGACTTGCCGGTAACGAGATTGAACAAGGTATTGGGATACCGACGATCGAATCTCGGGCAAGTAACATACCGATTGACAAAGGGAATTGCATACGGATTGATTGAATCCTCGACACCGTGGTTCATCCGATGAGATCATCATGGAACATGTGGGAGCCAACATGGGTATCCAGATCCCGCTGTTGGTTATTGACCGGAGAGGCATCTCGGTCATGTCTGCATGTCTCCCGAACCCGTAGGGTCTACACACTTAAGGTCCGGTGACGCTAGGGTTGTAGAGATATATGTATGCGGAAACCCGAAAGTTGTTCGGAGTCCCGGATGAGATCCCGGACGTCACGAGAGGTTCCGGAATGGTCCGGAGGTGAAGAATTATATATAGGAAGTCCAGTTTCGGCCACCGGGAAAGTTTCGGGGGTTACCTGTATTGTACCGGGACCACCGGAAGGGTCCCGGGGGTCCACCGGGTGGGGCCACCTACACCGGAGGGCCCCGTGGGCTGAAAGTGGAAGGGAACCAGCCCTTAGTGGGCTGGGGCGCCCCCCTTGGGCCTTCCCCCCATGCGCCTAGGGTTGGGAACCCTAGGGGGGGGAGTTCCCCCTTGCCTTGGGGGGCAAGGCAACCCCTTCCCCCCTTGTGGCCCCCCCCCCCTTGAGATCCCATCTCTTGGGGCCGGCGCCCCCCAGGGGGCCTATATAAAGGGGGGAGGGAGGGCAGCAACCTACAGCCTTGGGCGCCTCCCTCCTCCCCTGCAACACCTCTCTCTCTCTCGCAGAAGCTCGGTGAAGCCCTGCCGGAGACCCGCTACATCCACCACCACGCCGTCGTGCTGCTAGATCTCCATCAACCTCTCCTCCCCCCTTGCTGGATCAAGAAGGAGGAGACGTCGCTGCACCGTACGTGTGTTGAACGCGGAGGTGCCGTACGTTCGGCACTCGGTCATCGGTGATTTGGATCACGGCGAGTACGACTCCGTCATCCACGTTCATTGGAACGCTTCCGCTCGCGATCTACAAGGGTATGTAGATCCACTCCTTTCCCCTCATTGCTAGTGGACTCCATAGATGCATCTTGGTGAGCGTAGGAAAATTTTAAAATTATGCTACGACTCCCAACAGTGGCATCATGAGCCAGGCCTATGCGTAGTTACTATGCACGAGTAGAACACAAAGCAGTTGTGGGCGTTGAGTTTGCCAATTCTTCTTGCCGCTACTAGTCGTTTCTTGTTTCGGCGGCATTGTAGGATGAAGCGGCCCGGACCGACCTTACATGTACGCTTACGTGAGACAGGTTCCACCGACTGACATGCACTAGTTGCATAAGGTGGCTAGCGGGTGTCTGTCTCTCCTACTTTAGTCGGAACGGATTCGATGAAAAGGGTCATTATGAAGGGTAAATAGAAATTGGCAAATCACGTTGTGGTCATACGTAGGTAAGAAAACGTTCTTGCTAGAAACCTACAAACCACGTAAAAACTTGCAACAACAATTAGAGGACGTCTAACTTGTTTTTGCAGCAAGTGCTATGTGATGTGATATGGCCAGAAGATGTGATGAATGATATATGTGATGTATGAGATTTATCATATTCTTGTAATAGGAATCACGACTTGCATGTCGATGATTATGACAACCGGCAGGAGCCATAGGAGTTGTCTTTATTATTTTGCATGACCTGCGTGTCATTGAATAACGCCATGTAATTTACTTTACTTTGTTGCTAAACGCGTTAGCCATACAAGTAGAAGTAATCGTTGGCGTGACGACTTCATAAAGACACAATGATGGAGATCATGGTGTCATGCCGGTGACGAAGATGATCATGGTGCCCCGAAGATGGAGATCAAAGGAGCATGATGATATTGGCCATATCATGTCACTATTTGATTGCATGTGATGTTTATCATGTTTTTGCATCTTATTTTCTTAGAACGACGGTAGTAAGTAAGATGATCCCGTATAATAATTTCAATAAAGTGTTCACCCTAACTGTGCACCGTTGCGAAGGTTCGTTGTTTCGAAGCACCACGTGATGATCGGGTGTGATAGATTCTAACGTTCGAATACAACGGGTGTTGACGAGCCTAGCATGTACAGACATGGCCTCGGAACACACGCAATACACTTAGGTTGACTTGACGAGCCTAGCATGTACAGACATGGCCTCGGAACACGGAGGACCGAAAGGTCGAGCATGAGTCGTATATAAGATACGATCAACATGGAGATGTTCACCGATCTTGACTAGTCCGTCTCACGTGATGATCGGTCACGGCCTAGTTGAATTCGGATCATGTTTCACTTAGATGACTAGAGGGATGTCTATCTGAGTGGGAGTTCATTAAATAATTTGATTATATGAACTTAATTATCATGAACTTAGTCTAAAATCTTTACACTATGTATTGTAGATCAAATGGCCAACATTGTCCTCAATTTCAACGCGTTCCTAGAGAAAACCAAGCTGAAGGATGATGGCAGCAACTATACGGACTGGGTCCGGAACCTGAGGATCATCCTCATAGCAGCCAAGAAAGATTATGTCTTAGAAGCACCGCTAGGTGAAGCACCAATCCCTGAGAACCAAGACGTTATGAACGCTTGGCAGCAGCATGCTGATGATTACTCCCTCGTTCAGTGCGGCATGCTTTACAGCTTAGAACCGGGTCTCCAAAAGCGTTTTGAGAAACATGGAGCATATGAGATGTTCGAGGAGCTGAAACTGGTTTTTCAAGCTCATGCCCGGGTCGAGAGATATGATGTCTCCGACAAGTTCTCCAGCTATAAAATGGAGGAGAATAGTTCTGTTAGTGAGCACATACTCAGAATGTCTGGGTTGCACAACCGCTTGTCTCAGCTGGGAGTTAATCTCCCGGATGACGCGGTCGTTGACAGAATCCTCCAGTCGCTTCCACCAAGCTACAAGAGCTTTGTGATGAACTTCAATATGCAGGGGATGGAAAAGACCATTCCTGAGGTATATTCAATGCTGAAATCAGCTGAGGTAGAGATCAGAAAAGAACATCAAGTGTTGATGGTGAATAAAACCACTAAGTTCAAGAAGGGCAAGGGTAAGAAGAACTTCAAGAAGGACGGCAAGGGAGTTGCCGCGCCCGGTAAGCCAGTTACCGGGAGGAAGTCAAAGAATGGACCCAAGCCCGAGACTGAGTGCTTTTATTGCAAGGGAAGTGGTCACTGTAAGCGGAACTGCCCCAAATATTTAGCGGACAAGAAGAAGGCCGGCAACACCCAAGGTATATGTGATATACAAGTAATTGATGTGTACCTTACCAGTACTCGTAGTAGCTCCTGGGTATTTGATACCGGTGCGGTTGCTCATATTTGTAACTCAAAGCAGGAACTACGGAATAAACGGAGACTGGCAAAGGACGAGGTGACGATGCGCGTCGGGAATGGTTCCAAGGTCGATGTGATCGCCGTTGGCACGCTACCTCTGCATCTACCCACGGGATTAGTTTTAAACCTCAATAATTGTTATTTAGTGCTAGCTTTGAGCATGAACATTGTATCTGGATCTCGTTTAATTCGAGATGGCTACTCATTTAAATCTGAGAATAATGGTTGTTCTATTTATTTGAGAGATATGTTTTATGGTCATGCCCCGCTGGTCAATGGTTTATTTTTGATGAATCTCGAACGTGATGTTACACATGTTCATAGTGTGAATACCAAAAGATGTAAAGTTGATAACGATAGTCCCACATACTTGTGGCACTGCCGCCTTGGTCACATTGGTGTCAAGCGCATGAAGAAGCTCCATGCAGATGGACTTTTGGAGTCTCTTGATTACGAATCATTTGACACGTGCGAACCATGCCTCATGGGTAAGATGACCAAGACTCCGTTCTCCGGAACAATGGAGCGAGCAACCAACTTATTGGAAATCGTACATACCGATGTGTGTGGTCCAATGAGTGTTGAGGCTCGCGGAGGATATCGTTATGTTCTCACTCTCACTGATGATTTAAGTAGATATGGGTATGTCTACCTGATGAAACACAAGTCTGAAACCTTTGAAAAGTTCAAGGAATTTCAGAGTGAAGTAGAGAATCAACGTGACAGGAGAATAAAATTCCTACGATCAGATCGTGGTGGAGAATATTTAAGTCACGAGTTTGGTGCACACTTAAGGAAATGTGGAATAGTTTCACAACTCACGCCGCCTGGAACACCTCAGAGAAATGGTCTATCCGAACGTCGTAATCGCACTCCATTGGATATGGTGCGATCTATGATGTCTCTTACCGATTTACCGCTCTCATTTTGGGGCTATGCTTTAGAGACTGCCGTATTCACTTTAAATAGGGCTCCGTCGAAATCCGTTGAGACGACACCGTATGAATTATGGTTTGGGAAGAAACCTAAGCTGTCGTTTCTAAAAGTTTGGGGATGCGATGCTTATGTCAAGCAACTTCAACCTGAAAAGCTCGAACCCAAATCGGAAAAATGCGTCTTCATAGGATACCCTAAGGAAACTATTGGGTATACCTTCTACCTCAGATCCGAAGGCAAGATCTTCGTTGCCAAGAACGGGTCCTTTCTGGAGAAGGAGTTTCTCTCGAATGAATTGAGTGGGAGGAAAGTGGAACTTGATGAGGTGATAGTCACCCCTTCCGAACCGGAAAGTAGCGCAGCGCGGGAAAATGTTCCTGTGGTGCCTACACCGACTAGGGAGGAAGTTAATGATGATGATCATGAAGCTTTAGATCAAGTTACTGAACTTCGTAGGTCCACAAGGACACGTTCCGCACCAGAGTGGTACGGCAACCCTGTCCTGGAAATCATGTTGTTAGACAACGGTGAACCTTCGAACTATGAAGAAGCGATGGCAGGCCCGGATTCTGACAAATGGCTAGAAGCCATGAAATCCGAGATAGGATCCATGTATGAAAACGAAGTATGGACTTTGACTGACTTGCCCGATGATCGGCGAGCCATAGAAAACAAATGGATCTTTAAGAAGAAGACGGACGCGGATGGTAATGTGACCATCTACAAAGCTCGACTTGTCGCTAAGGGTTATCGACAAGTTCAAGGGGTTGAGTACGATGAGACTTTCTCACCCGTGGCGAAGCTGAAGTCCGTCCGAATCATGTTAGCAATTGCCGCATACTATGATTATGAGATATGGCAGATGGACGTCAAAACGGCATTCCTTAATGGCTTCCTTAAGGAAGAGTTGTATATGATACAGCCGGAAGGTTTTGTCGATCCTAAGAATGCTAACAAAGTATGCAAGCTCCAGCGATCAATCTATGGGCTGGTGCAAGCATCTCGGAGTTGGAACATTCGCTTTGATGAGATGATCAAAGCGTTTGGGTTTACACAGACTTATGGAGAAGCCTGTGTTTACAAGAAGTGAGTGGGAGCTCTGTAGCATTTCTCATATTATATGTGGATGACATACTATTGATGGGAAATGATATAGAATTCTTGGAAAGTATAAAGGCCTATTTGAATAAGTGTTTTTCAATGAAGGACCTTGGAGAAGCTGCTTATATATTAGGCATCAAGATCTATAGAGATAGATCAAGACGCCTCATTGGTCTTTCACAAAGTACATACCTTGACAAGATATTGAAGAAGTTCAATATGGATCAGTCCAAGAAGGGGTTCTTGCCTGTATTGCAAGGTGTGCAATTGAGCAAGGCTCAATGCCCGACCACGGCAGAAGATATAGAAAAGATGAGTGTCATCCCCTATGCCTCGGCCATAGGGTCTATTATGTATGCCATGCTGTGTACCAGACCTGATGTAAACCTTGCCGTAAGTTTGGTAGGAAGGTACCAAAGTAATCCCGGCATGGAACACTGGACAGCGGTCAAGAATATTCTGAAGTACCTGAAGAGGACTAAGGATATGTTTCTCGTTTATGGAGGTGACGAAGAGCTCGTCGTAAAGGGTTACGTTGACGCTAGCTTCGACACAGATCTGGATGACTCAAAGTCACAGACCGGATACGTGTATATTTTGAATGGAGGAGCAGTAAGCTGGTGCAGTTGCAAGCAAAGCGTCGTGGCGGGATCTACATGTGAAGCGGAGTACATGGCAGCCTCGGAGGCAGCACAGGAAGCAGTCTGGATGAAGGAGTTCATTACCGACCTAGGGGTGATTCCCAATGCGTCGGGCCCAATGACTCGCTTCTGTGACAACACTGGAGCTATTGCCCTTGCGAAGGAGCCCAGGTTTCACAGGAAGACCAGGCATATCAAGCGTCGCTTCAACTCCATTCGTGAAAGTGTTCAAAATGGAGACATAGATATTTGTAAAGTACATACGGACCTGAATGTAGCAGATCCGTTGACTAAACCTCTCCCTAGGGCAAAACATGATCAACACCAGGACGCAATGGGTGTTCGATTCATCACAATGTAACTAGATTATTGACTCTAGTGCAAGTGAGAGACTGTTGGAAATATGCCCTAGAGGCAATAATAAATGGTTATTATTATATTTCTTTGTTTATGGTAATTGTCTATTATTCATGCTATAATTGTATTGTCCGGAAATCGTAATACATGTGTGAATACATAGACCACAACGTGTCCCTAGTAAGCCTCTAGTTGACTAGCTCGTTGATCAACAGATAGTCATGGTTTCCTGACTATGGACATTGGATGTCATTGATAACGGGATCACATCATTAGGAGAATGATGTGATGGACAAGACCCAATCCTAAGCATAGCATAAAAGATCGTGTAGTTTCATTTGATAGAGCTTTTCCAATGTCAAGTATCTTTTCCTTAGACCATGAGATCGTGTAACTCCCGGATACCGTAGGAGTGCTTTTGGTGTGCCAAACGTCACAACGTAACTGGGTGACTATAAAGGTGCACTACGGGTATCTCCGAAAGTGTCTGTTGGGTTGGCACGGATCGAGACTGGGATTTGTCACTCCGTGTAACGGAGAGGTATCTCTGGGCCCACTCGGTAATGCATCATCATAATGAGCTCAATGTGACTAAGGCGTTAGTCACGGGATCATGCATTGCGGTACGAGTAAAGAGAGTTGCCGGTAACGAGATTGAACAAGGTATTGGGATACCGACGATCAAATCTCGGGCAAGTAACATACCGATTGACAAAGGGAATTGCATACGGATTGATTGAATCCTCGACACCGTGGTTCATCCGATGAGATCATCGTGGAACATGTGGGAGCCAACATGGGTATCCAGATCCCGCTGTTGGTTATTAACCGGAGAGGCGTCTCGGTCATGTCTGCATATCTCCCGAACCCGTAGGGTCTACACACTTAAGGTCCGGTGACGCTAGGGTTGTAGAGATATATGTATGCGGAAACCCGAAAGTTTTTGGAGTCCCGGATGAGATCCCGGACGTCACGAGAGGTTCCGGAATGGTCCGGAGGTGAAGAATTATATATAGGAAGTCCAGTTTCGGCCACCGGGAAAGTTTCGGGGGTTACCGGTATTGTACCGGGACCACCGGAAGGGTCCCGGGGGTCCAGCGGGTGGGGCCACCTATCCCGGAGGGCCCCGTGGGCTGAAAGTGGAAGGGAACCAGCCCTTAGTGGGCTGGGGCGCCCCCCTTGGGCCTTCCCCCCATGCGCCTAGGGTTGGGAACCCTAGGGGGGGGAGTTCCCCCTTGCCTTGGGGGGCAAGGCAACCCCTTCCCCCCTTGTGGCCGCCGCCCCCCCTTGATATCCCATCTCTTGGGGCCGGCGCCCCCCCAGGGGGCCTATATAAAGGGGGGGAGGGAGGGCAGCAACCTACAGCCTTGGGCGCCTCCCTCCTCCCCTGCAACACCTCTCTCTCTCTCTCTCGCAGAAGCTCGGCGAAGCCCTGTCGGAGACCCGCTACATCCACCACCACGCCGTCGTGCTGCTGGATCTCCATCAACCTCTCCTCCCCCCTTGCTAGATCAAGAAGGAGGAGACGTCGCTACACCGTACGTGTGTTGAACGCGGAGGTGCCGTACGTTCGGCACTCGGTCATCGGTGATTTGGATCACGGCGAGTACGACTCCGTCATCCACGTTCATTGGAACGCTTCCGCTCGCGATCTACAAGGGTATGTAGATCCACTCCTTTCCCCTCGTTGCTAGTGGACTCCATAGATGCATCTTGGTGAGCGTAGGAAAATTTTAAAATTATGCTACGATTCCCAACAGAAAGGGTGGTATTTCTTACCCACTTCGTCCGCGGACTGGGATTTCCCCTCCACACGTTTGTCTGTGGGCTCATGTTTTACTATGGGCTGGACTTCCATGATCTGGCCCCTAATTTCATCCTCAAGATCTCGGCGTTTATCGTCGTGTGCGAGGCCTTCCTTCGCATCAAGCCCCACTTCGGCCTATGGCTAAAGACCTTCAACGTGAAGCCAAAGGTGGTAGTCGGTCAGCAGGCGGAGTGCAGAGGCGCCATGGTGGGCAAAATGCCCAACGTCACCTGGCTCGAAGGCTCCTATGTGGAGACCATGAAGGGGTGGCAATCGGGGTGGTTCTACATCACCGAGCCGCGTGACACCAACTGGGTGGCGGCCCCCGAATTTCGATCCGAAATCCCCATGCGGCTCACTTCCTGGAAAGAGAAGCGCCTATCTTGGGGTTCATCGGTGGAGCTGACCAGACTCCAGACCTGCGTCAGAAACATGATGAGCAAGAAAATTAAGCTTGTCAATGTGGTCCAAGTCATGCTCTTCCGCCGGATCCTCCCGTGTCAAAGACAGGCATTCAATTTGTGGGAGTTCAACCCGGCTAAGCACCAGACGCTGCGAGAGCTCTTCGACACGACGCACAAGGACGTCTGGAAGGTGATGTTCAAGGGCGCCGAGGGACCTCCTCCCCTTACCGAGGACCGCGAACTCAGCGCAAAGCGCCCTACCAATCCGGCAAGTCTTTTATATCTCATAAGATGTTCTTTTCCCCAGTACAACCATGCGCGGGATCTGAGTCTCCACACCATTTAACAGGACTGGGTTGTGACAGCGGCGCAGATCGATTGTCCAGCCCCCCGCCCGAAGATCCAGCAGATGCGCTCCTAACGGAGATGCTGGCTCCGGTGCCGTATGAGGTGCCGGAGAAGAAGGCCACGGGGACCAGGAAGGGTCTCCGGCGCAGGGTTATATCGGACTCATCGTCCGAAAACACCGATGCGCACTCCTCCCACGAAAACGAGGAGGAGGAGGAAGAAGAAAGTTCTCCCCCCCAGCCGGTGGGGGGGACATGAAAAGGAAGGCCGCCCCATCAGGGGAGGCCGAAGGGTCCAAGAAGGGAAGGACCCTCCTCCCGGACTGCTCCACGACGGTCGCTTTCAACGACGAGGAGTGGTTACCCAGGGACAAGCCCCTGGCGAAGTCATGAGTATCCGGATACCTTAATAATTCTTAGTACGTTTTATTGTACTGCTTCTTATCACGCCAAACATGATTATGCAGTCCATCCCGGGCCCATATCGACGTATCTTCGTCGGATGATTCTTTGGGCCCGTCAGATATGAACAGCGATTCACTCCCGACCGCCTCCTCCCCCCGCCCTACGGACGACGTCGAGGTGTTGTCTCAAAGGGAACCGAACCAAGGGGAGACAGTTCTGGAGGCGCCCCAAGGCGACATTCCAGGCGCTGGGCGCACGAGGGGCAAGACTCTCCTGGGCCCTAACGCCGGGGGCAGCAAGTCTAGCCCCAAGCCGAATACGGCGCCGAAACCTCCAGTGGTTCCGGATTCTGTCGAGCAACCCCTCGCTAAGGAGGGCAAGCCGTCTGTGCCGATGGCCTCTGTCCATCCAGAGGCATCGAACAACTTGCTGGAACTGCTTCGCGGCGCTTCCATAGACGAAGAGCACCGCACTATTATGAGTGCGGTAGTCAAGAAGGTTCAGTCCGCCAAGAGCGGTCTGACTGAAGCCTATGCTAGCCTCCTAACAGGCTTTCAGGTAAGTAATCAAATGATAAGAAAATGTTACAGCATAGACAGTAGCCCCTGATGCTCTGTTTGGTGTTCGCAAGGAAAGGCCGAACAGAGGATCAAATAATAATCACAGGAGTCTAATCAAAATATGTCTGTGTGAATAAGCAGGCTTCGCTGCTGGCCGCAGCCACTCGCACGGCGGAGGTCGCCGCACTGAAGCGGGACCTTGAGCGGTCCAAGGAAGAGCTCGGCCTTACCAAGAGGCAGCTCGAAGAGAACAAAGGTAAGTAGTACCCCGTCTGTTTATTGATAAAGAGAAAGAAATGTGGTTTGTTAGATCATAGGATCGTTATGAATTTGCTAGGGGCCGCGACCGAAGTGGCTTCCCTGAAGAAGGCGCTATCCGAGGCCGAAGTCAAAGCGGCCACGGAGCGCACCAAGCGTGAGAGGCAAGAGGCCCGCATCGGCGAGGTTCAACAAGAGCTCTGTGATTTCGTCAAGAAATATGAGTCCCTGGAGCGTGACTCTAAGACGCAAGGGTCCGAGCTTGCGAAGGCCCGTGAGAACGTACAAAATGCCAAGGCCGAAGCCCAGAAGGACCTCCAGGAAATTGAGGCGGTTAAGAAGATAGCGGCGGCTAAGGCATTCATTATGCAAAGCAAGCATGTGAAGGAAACTTTTCTTTTACTTACCCGAATTCGGAGCTCTCCGGGAGCGTTCGCGGATCTGCCCCACAGCGTATTGGATGCTGCAGAGTTCTACCGGGCCGAGGAAGGGAGCTCGACGGAGAAGTTGTTCTGGTCTTAGTATACTGGGACCGAACATCCGCTGCCCCTGAGCGACCAGTTGAAGCAACTGGTCGAGCTGCACAAGGCGGCCGAACTAGCCCTGAGGGCCTCATAGTCCGGACGTGGCCTGGCGAGCCCCTGCCTGGCAGCTATTTCGGCCTGGTAAGGCGACTTGTGAACGCCTGCCCACGGCTTGAAGTCATAAAGCGGTCCGTCTGCATTGAGGGTGCACGCAGGGCCTTTGCCCGTGCGAAAGTGCACTGGGCGAAGATGGATGCCGAGAAGCTGGTGAAGGAGGGGCCGCCGGAGGGCAAGGAGCATCGCCACCCCGAAATGTATTATGACAGTGTCCTGAAGGGTGCCCGCCTTGTGGCGGAGGAATGTTCTAAGGATGTAATATTTGAATGAATGTACTCATGTGATCCTGTGATATGAAAACGAGTTCATGTGCGCTATATAACGCTGTGTTGATTTAAAATATTACCTTCTATGCGGCCGTTTATAAAATCTGAGAGTTGGCTAGTCGTCGGCTTCTACCCCCATGTAACTAGTACTGGGGTGTTCGGGATAAACCTGAGCACTCTTTATCCCAATTTTGGGTCCTTCGAAGGAGGTGTTCAGCACAACGAACAAAGCAATCGGACTATAAAGCTTTATCACTCTCACTTAGCCATAGAAGTCTACAATTTTAAATTTTGGCGAAGCCCCTAGTATTCGGAAGGCCGAATTGGGGCGCTATTGTAACACCCCGCATATAACTTTCCATATTTGTCACTCCGACTCTTGCCATTTTCGGCTATGTGTTACGATATTCCCTCCGTGGTCGGGTTTTCTCTTTCGTTTTGCATTTTGTTCATGTCATGCATTTCATATCATGTCATCATATGCATTGCATTTGCATATGTGTTCGTCTCATGCATCCGAGCATTTTTCCCGTTGTCCGTTTTGCAATCCGGCGCTCCCATCTCCTCCGGCGCACCCCTCTTGTTTTCTTTCGTGAGCGGGTGTCAAACATTCTCGGAATGGACCGAGGCTTGTCAAGTGGCCTTAGTATACCACCCGGAGACCACCGGTCAAGTTTCGTTCCATTTGGAGGTCGTTTGGTACTCCAACGGTTAACCGGGCATCCGCAAGGTCCATTTATGTGTGCAGCAAAACCCCCCCTCAAAACCAGCCCAAAACCCACCAAACTCTCTTCCATGCTCTAGGTCGTTTGATCACGATCGTGTGGGCGAAAACCGCACCTCATTTGGAGCCTCCTAGCTCCCTCTACCAATTTATATGTGACCCTCCCGAAAAACACTCGCAGTCCAACCCTAGACCTTCGTCCCTTCGCGCGCCGGACACGTCCGCCCGGCGCCGAACGAAATCCCCACACCGCCGCCGCCACGTGTCGCCGCCGCCCGCGCCCGTACGCCGCGGCCCGCCAGGCCCGCCGCGGGCCCGCGAGCCCGAGCCGCCGGCGCCCGTCTCCGCCCGCGCCCGCGAGCCGCCGCCGCCTGCGCGCCTCCCTCCGCCGCTCCCGCGCCTCCACCGCGCGCCGGCCGCCCCGCCGCCTCACCTTCGCCCGCCGGCGCCGCGGCTCCCCGCCGCCACCGCCGCCTCCCTTCGCCGGCGCCGCCCCGCCACCGACGTCCGCTCCGGCGCCGCCGCCTCGCCTCCTTCCCTCCGACGCCGGCCGCGTCGCCCCTCTCCTCCCGTCGTCGGAGACGAGCCCGACGACCCCGGCCTCGATCCGATCTGGGTCAAACCCTAAGGTTGACCCGAGACCCCCCCCCCCCCCGAAATTTCTCCAAGTTATTTTTCTCTACAGCATGTGCCCCTGTTCAACTTTGCATAACTCACTGTGCGTAGCTCCGTTTCGCGCGTGTAATATGTCAAATTGTTCGCCTCGTGATGCTCTACATTTTGATCAATTGCACCATATTCATTAGAGGTCATCTTGATGCCCAAATCTCTGTTGCAAGAGGGCTAGTGGCTGTTATCTGCTGGTTCTTAACAGAACTTGGAGAATTGTCATTTTTGTATCATTTAATCTGTGCATCTTATGGGCATGATCTCCACATGTGTTTTGTTGTATGCCATGCCATCTTTCCAGTGGTGTATGCCATGTATTTTTGTGATCTCTATGGTGACTAGAACAAGCATGCAAACTAGGCTCCATAATGTTTCTGATTTCAGGGACTTAGTAATTTCTCCAAGTCCTTGTCTGCTGTTATTTTGTTGCCATGTAAACTTGATGCTACAGAGAGATCCATGCATATTTTGGAGATGTTCAGTAAGGATGAATTGTAGCTATTGGTTTAATTGATCCATTCCTGCCCTTTTTTGAAATTATGGAGTGACATAGCATGACTAAATCTTGCTCTACTTTTGCTATAAAATATTTCTGGCAGATTCTTAACATGATATGCAATTTTGCCAAGCTTATTGTAGTTGATCCATACATGCTATGCTTTTGTTCTTGCCATGGATAGCTTCATAAACATGCCATCTTGCTGTAGGTATGCTTGTTTTGTCTTGCATTGCTTTGTGGTGAGTGCATGAAGCTCACCAAGATGCCTTCATGTTATTATTTCTGCCATGCTCTGTTTTCTGCTAAGTCTGAAACCTGATAACGAAACTTGCTGTGTTTACAAGGTTGCCATCATATCTTCTGATCCTTTTTGGCTTATGGTCAGTAAGGGACTTCTGTCACATGCATTTAGTAGAACACTTCCATGCCTTGTTTTGCTAGGTTAAGTTCCTGTAGCATGTTGATTTCGTGCTCTAAACATTGCTACCTGATGCGGTTTCAGACATGTCCAGTAATTTCACCAAGTCTGTGAACCTGTTATCTTTTGCACTATTGCCATGCTTGTTTGAGCTTGATATGTTGTGATCTAGCCGTAGCTCACTGTTCATCTTTTGTCAAGCATCTCCTGTAGATTACTGTCATATGCTTTTTTGCTATGTTGGAGTGCTGTAGCATTGTTGCTTGTTGCATTTTAAGTGCTATGATGCTGTTAATCGCAGATTCGTGTCATTCTTGTTTTGCTTGCCATTTGCAAACCGTGCATCCGTTTCCGGTGATCTTTATATCGATTTCGACCGAAATCATCCCATCTTTCCAGTGGCATGCTTGGTTTGTCAAGTTACTGCCTTGTTCATCATTTTCCTTCCGAAGCACGCATATGCATCGCATATCATATCTCGCATATCATACATGTTTTGCATCATGTTGCTTGTGCATTTCTCGTGATTGATTGTGGTTCCATTTATTTGTGTTCTTGTCTTGGGTAGATCCGGGAGACGAGTTCGTGAACGAGGAACCTGTTGAGTACGCTTACGAGGATCAAGCTTTCGACAACTCTGAGAACCTTGCAGGCAAGATGACCACCCCTCGAAATCACTTATATCTTTGCTTTGCTAGTTGTTTGTTCTATTGCCATGCTGCGCTACCTATCACTTGCTATATCATGTCTCCCATATTGCCATGTCAGCCCCTAACCATCCTTTCCTAGCAAACCGTTGTTTGGCTATGTTACCGCTTTTGCTCAGCCCCTCTTATAGCGTTGCTAGTTGCAGGTGAAGTTGAAGTTTGTTCCATGTTGGAACATGGATATGTTGGGATATCACAATATCTCTTATTTAATTAATGCATCTATATATTTTGGTAAAGGGTGGAAGGCTCGGCCTTATGCCTGGTGTTTTGTTCCACTCTTGCCGCCCTAGTTTCTGTCATACCGGTATTATGTTCCTTGAGTTTGCATTCCTTACGCGGTCGGGTGATTTATGGGACCCCCTTGACAGTTCGCCTTGAATAAAACTCCTCCAGCAAGGCCCAACCTTGGTTTTACCATTTGCCACCTAAGCCTTTTTCCCTCGGGTTTTCTAGAGCCCGAGGGTCATCTTTATTTTAAACCCCTGGGCCAGTGCTCCTCTGAGTATTGGTCCAACCTATCAGTCGCCGGTGGCCACCAGGGGCAACTCTGGTCTGGCCTATCGGAAGCTTGGACAATCCGGTGTGCCCTGAGAACGAGATATGTGCAGCTCCTATCGGGATTTGTCGGCACATTCGGGTGGCTTTGCTGGTCTTGTTTTACCATTGTCGAAATGTCTTGTAAACCGGGATTCCGAGACTGATCGGGTCCTTCCGGGAGAAGGTTTATCCTTGGTTGACCGTGAGAGCTTATGATGGGCTAAGTTGGGACACCCCTGCAGGGTATTATCTTTCGAAAGCCGTGCCCGCGGTTATGAGGCAGATGGGAATTTGTTAATGTCCGGTTGTAGAGAACTTGTCACTTGACCCAATTAAAATACATCAACCGTGTGGGTAGCCGTGATGGTCTCTTCTTGGCGGAGTCCGAGAAGTGAACACGGTTTGAGTTATGAATGACGTAAGTAGGAGTTCAGGATCACTTCTTGGTCATTGCTAGATGACGACCGTTCCGTTGCTTCTCTTCTCGTTCTCTTTTGCGTATGTTAGCCACCATATATGCTTTTGCCGCTGCAGCTCCACCTCATTACACCATCCTTTCCTATAAGCTTAAATAGTCTTGATCTCGCGGGTGTGAGATTGCTGAGTCCTCGTGACTCACAGATTCTACCAAAACAGTTGCAGGTGCCGACGATGCCAGTGCAGATGATGGGATCGATCTCAAGTGGGAGTTCGATGAGGAACGTGGTCGTTACTATGTGTCTTTTCCTGATGATCAGTAGTGGAGCCCAGTTGGGACGATCGGGGATCTAGCATTTGGGGTTATCTTATTTTCATTTGGAGCTTGACCGTAGACGGTCTATGTGTGTATTTTGGATGATGTATGGATTATATTTATGTATTGTGTGAAGTGGCGATTGTAAGCCAACTCTTTATCCCATTCTTGTTCATTACATGAGATTGTGTGAAGATGACCCTTCTTGCGACAAAACCACTATGCGGTTATGCCTCTAAGTCGTGCCTCGACACGTGGGAGATATAGCCGCATCGTGGGCGTTACAAGTTGGTAATCAGAGCCATCCCCGACTTAGGAGCCCCTGCTTGATTGAATCGCTGGCGTTGTTGAGTCTAGAATAAAAATGTTTTGAGTCTTAGGATTATATATATCAGAGAGTAGGATTCTTTTTACTCCTCAGTCCCTTCGTCGCTCTGGTGAGGTCTCGTGACGTAGAAGTTTTGACTCTTCTCTCCTCAAATTTCACTAAACATTTTTTTAGGATCACGCGGGTATCTTGGAATCGTTCTGATGGTTTTGTAACGAGAACATTGTTCTTGGTGCCTCCTGACATTTAGGGGTTGTGGCAGTGTCCCAGGGAGTTGAGCTCCGAGGTGTTGTCGTCACAATTTTATCGTTGCAGTTCTGGAATACCTGAGTTTCGCCGACATCGAAATCTCTTTTATGCAGTTGTTGGTGAGATCACCTCGACACTACCTAGTACTGGGGCGGGAGTTCGGGAGTATTGCCATAACTTGTATAACGGATGCTTTTTGAAGGTTGAGGTAAACGATTTCCGAAGGTTTCTTGGTTATGTGTTGACGGATGGATACAGCTGGATCTAGGGATTGTTAGTTTGGGTGATATATTTTGTGTCCCCTGTATCCCCAACACCAGATTGCATAACCAGAAAGTTTCGGGAGTTATAAGTGGGAATTCAAGTAGCCTTAGGATATCTTTCCAACAGGCGCATGATATGAGATTGGGGTTCGACGTCTAGTGGTCCGCCTGTACACGGTTGGTTTTACAGTGGTCTCGTAGTGTCTTAAAGAGTCCTTGGCTATGCCGACTCGGGGACGCTTCGTATGTCATGTGCACAGCTTTGTACATGATGGTGTTGTACGATCGAGCCCGTGTGGGCCCCACCACGAAAACTTCGGACGAAATATCTATCATATGTTTGTTCCGGCTTACTCTGCAAGCCAATACTTTGTTTTATTTCGTATTGTGGTATTCGAGTTGCTTCGAAGTCATATGTTGATTCCATATCTTTTTCTAAGTGGCTTCTCAACTTATGGAAGTGTGATGATTTACTACGGAATTCATCCGTTCATCCTCGTTCGAATGTTTATTGTGAAGACTTTATGTTGCAATTTCTATCCGTTGATTCTACTTATCTATTTATCTATCAAGATGCTAACGGATGTCACCCTCTTCAGGATGGCTCCGCCAATGCGTCAGAATCCGGATCGCAATGAAGGGAGTCAGGCGAACCCTCCGCCACCACCTCCGCCTCCGGAGGCATGGCAAGCTATCATGGCAGCCACCAACGCCAATGCTCAGATGATTCTGCAACTCTTGCAAGAACGCACCCAAGGGCAAGGCAATCAAGGAAATCAAGGTCAAGGCAACAATCAGCCTCACTTTGCTACTCTCAACCAGTTTCTCGCAAATCAGCCCAAGTCTTTCAGCTACTGTGTCGAGGCCACGGATGCCGATGATTGGCTCGTGGACATCAACAAGCATTTTGAATGTAGCAATGTCAGGCCTGAGGACTATGTCAAGTTCGCTTCTTTTCAGCTCAAGGACCAAGCTGCTGATTGGTATCAACAATACAAAGATTCCAGAGGAGGTCGTGTGATCACTTGGACTGACTTCTGTCGGGACTTCAAAGCGCACCACATTCCACAAAGTGTTGTTGAGAGCAAGCATGAGGAGTTCCGCAATCTCAAGCAAGGCAACATGTCTGTGTATCAATTCAACATCCAGTTTCAGAAACTTGCTCGCTTTGCTAAACAAGACGTTCCTGATGAAAAGAGCATGATCTATCACTTCAGAGGTGGCCTTAGAGAGGATCTGCAGTTAGCTCTCGTTCTTGTTGAGCCTACTTAGTTTGATCAATTCTATAATATGGCACTGAAGCAAGAGGCTGCTCAGCTCAAGTGTGAGGCTTCTAAGAAGAGAGTCAGAGACGCAGTTCAGTCTTCTTCTTCCTCACTTGTGGCAGCTAAGCAACAGAAGTTCTGGTTGCCTCCTCCTCCTCCGTTTCGCCAGCCTTACCAGCAGAAGAACAAAGGTGGCCATGGTTCTTCCAACTCTTCCAACTCTGGTTATCAGAACAAGTCTTAGAATCAAGCTCCAAAGTCCAATGCTCCTTATCATCGTCCACTCTCAGAGGTGACTTGCAACAAGTGTCAGCAGAAAGGTCACTATGCTAACAAATGCTTCAACCAAAGGCGCCTTCCGCCTCCTCCTCCTGTCAGATCTTCCAGCAATGCAGTGGTCAAGCATAATCCAAAGTTTGCAAAGGTGAACATGATGAATGCAGCTCAAGCGGAGGAATCTACTGACGTGATAATGGGTAATCTTCCTGTTAATGATATTCCTGCAAAAGTTCTTTTTGATACTGGTGCATCGCTTTCTTTCATATCAAGACCTTTTGCATCCAAGCATGAGTTGGTTTTCCAAGGTTTGCCTAGACCGTTAGCAGTTGTCTCTCCGGGCAAATGCATGAATGCAAGCTCTATGGTTCCGAATGTGTCCTTCAAGATGGGAAACTATAAATTTCTGTCTTCTCCAATTGTTCTTGGTGACTCGGATATTGATCTTATTCTCGGGATGGACTGGCTTTCTAAGCACAAGGCTCAACTTGATTGTGCTGCCAGGGAAATTCAATTGACACACTCTTCTGAGGATGTTATTATTTTTGCCGCTCGTGATGAAACCATTCGGTTTTTTTCTCTCAACGAGAAGGGCGAATTGAATGCCATCTCTCAGATTCCAGTCGTTTGTGAGTATCAAGATGTCTTTCCAGAAGAGCTTCCGGGTATACCTCCTCACCGGCCAGTTGAGTTCGTTATCGAACTAGAGCCTGGCACTGAACCCGTTTGCAAGCGTCCATACAAGCTTGGACCCAACGAGCTGAAGGAATTGAAGAAACAGCTCGATGAACAAGAGCGTCTGGGTTTGATCAGACCGAGTTCTTCTCCATGGGGTTGTGGTGTTCTTTTTGTCAAGAAGAAGGATGGCACGGACCGACTTTGTGTTGACTACCGTCCATTGAACAAGAAGACAATCAAGAACAAGTATCCACTTCCCAACATTAATGAGCTATTCGAGCAACTCAAAGGTGCTAAAGTATTCTCCAAGCTTGACCTTCGTATGGGTTATCATCAGATTCGCATTCGTGAAGAAGATATTCCCAAGACAGCATTCAGAACAAGCTTTGGTTCTTATGAATATACTGTCGTGTCTTTCGGCCTTGTCAATGCTCCTCCAGTATTCTCTCGGATGATTAATTTCATCTTCAACCCCTATACCAATGAATTCGTCCTGGTGTATCTCGATGATATCTTGGTCTTCTCCAAGAATAAGAAGGATCATGCCAAACATTTGCGATTGGTGCTCGACAAGCTCAGAGAGTATCAATTCTATGCGAAGTTCTCTAAATGTGATTTTTGGCTCGATGAAGTTCTTTTCCTTGGTCACATCATCTCTGCCAAGGGCATCGCTGTTAACCCCGAGAAGGTGTCCGCAATTGTGAATTGGGAACCTCCTCAGAATGTCAAGCAGCTCCGCAGTTTTCTTGGTCTTGCAAGCTATTGCCGAAGATTCGTTGAGAATTTCTCTAAGATTGCAAAGCCTCTGTCCAACCTCCTCCAGAAGCATGTGAAGTATGTCTGGTCTCCTGAGTGTGACGTTGCTTTCAACACTCTGAAAGAGAAACTAGTCACAGCTCCTGTTTTAACTCCTCCTGATGAATCCAAGCCATTGAAGTTTTCTGTGATGCTTCTCTCCAAGGTCTCGGTGCTGTGTTAATGCAAGAGAAGAAAGTTGTGGCCTATACCTCTCGTCAGTTGAAGCCCAACGAGAAGAACTACCCCACTCATGATCTTGAGTTGGCGGCAGTTGTCCATGCATTAATAACGTGGAGACATCTCTTGTTGGGAAGACAAGTGGACATTTTCACCGATCACAAGAGTCTCAAGTACATCTTCACTCAGCCCATCCTCAACCTCAGGCAGACTCGATGGGTCGAAATGATTCAAGAGTACAATCCGAGTATTGAATATACTCCAGGCAAGGCCAATGTCATTGCAGATGCCTTAAGCAGGAAGGCTTATTGCAACAGCTTAATTCTCAAGCCTTTCCAACCGGATCTTTGTGAAGCTTTCCGCAAGCTGAATCTCCAAGTTGTTCCTCAAGGCTTTCTTGCCAACCTCATAGTCTCTCCTACTTTGGAAGATCAAATTCGTGAGGCACAACTCCTTGATGCCATGGTGAAGAAGGTGAAACGTGGTATCGACAAGGGTCTTTCCAAATACAAGTGCTATCGCATTGATGACAGAGACACTTTATTCTTCGAGGACCGGATTGTGGTTCCTAAAGGTGATCTAAGGAAAGTCATTATGAACGAGGCGCACAATTCTTTCCTTTCCATTCATCCTAGAAGTGCGAAGATGTATCATGACCTCAAGCAGTCGTATTGGTGGACTCGAATGAAGCGAGAAATTGCTCAGTTCGTGAATGAATGTGATCTCTGTCGAAGAGTGAAAGCAGAACACCAACGACCAGTTGGTCTCCTTCAACCTCTTGCTATCCCAGAGTGGAAGTTTGATCATATCGAAATGGACTTCGTGACTGGTTTTCCAAAGTCCAAGCGCGGAAATGATGCTATCTTCGTTGTCATCGACAAGCTCTCTAAAGTGGCTCATTTCCTTCCAATCAAAGAATCCATCACAACAGCTCAGTTGGCAGAGCTATACACCTCTAGAATTGTCTCCTTGCACGGCATTCCACAATTGATTTCTTCAGATCGTGGAAGCATCTTCACCTCTAAGTTCTGGGACTCCTTCCAGAAGGCCATGGGCACAAACATTCGCTTCAGCACAGCTTTGCATCCTCAAACTAGTGGCCAAGTCGAGTGAGTCAATCAAATTCTTGAAGATATGCTCAGGGCTTGTGTCATTTCCTTTGGCATGAAATGGGAAGATTGTCTTCCATATGCCGAATTCTCCTACAACAACAGCTTCCAAGCAAGTTCGGGCAAGGCCCCATTCGAGATTCTCTATGGCAGAAAGTGCCGTACTCCTCTCAATTGGTAAGAGACTGGTGAACGCCAACTTATTGGCAATGACTTAATCACTGAAGCTGAAGAAATGTGTAAAGTCATCCGTGATAATCTCAAAGCCGCGCAATCGCGCCAGAAGAGTTACTATGATAGTAAGCATCGTGATTTGGCTTTCGAGATCCGAGACCATGTCTACCTCCGCGTCTCTCCAATAAAGGCACTCGTCGCTTCGGTATCAAAGGGAAGCTTGCCCCTAGATACGTGGGTCCTTTCAAGATCATTGGCAAAAGAGGCGACCTCGCCTATCAACTTGAGCTTCCTTCCAACTTCGCGAACGTGCACAACGTGTTCCACGTGTCACAGCTCCGCAAGTGCTTCAAGACGCCTGAGCGCACTATCGACTTCGAAGATATTGACCTCCAAGAAGATTTGTCTTATCATGAGCACCCCGTTGCTATTATTGAAGAAACTGAGCGCAAGACTCGCAACAAGTCAATCAAATTCCTGAAAGTGAAGTGGTCGCACCATTCCTATCGGGAAGCCACCTGGGAACGCGAGGACCATCTCCGTTCCGAATATCCGGAGTTCTTTTAGTCCTAGATATTGGGACGAGATCCTCTCGTAGTGGTGGAGTGTTGTAACACCCCGCATATAACTTTCCATATTTGTAACTCCGACTCTTGCCATTTTCGGCTATGTGTTAGGATATTCCCTCCGTGGTCGGGTTTTGTCTTTCGTTTTGCATTTTTTTCATGTCATGCATTTCATATCATGTCATCATGTGCATTGCATTTGCATACGTGTTCGTCTCATGCATCCGAGCATTTTTCCCGTTGTCCGTTTTGCAATCCGGCGCTCCCATCTCCTCCGGTGCACCCCTCTTGTTTTCTTTCATGAGCGGGTGTCAAACATTCTCGGAATGGACCGAGGCTTGTCAAGTGGCCTTAGTATACCACCCGGGGACCACCGGTCAAGTTTCGTTCCATTTGGAGGTCGTTTGGTACTCCAACGGTTAACCGGGCATCCGCAAGGTCCATTTGTGTGTGCAGAAAACCCCCCCTCAAAACCAGCCCAAAACCCACCAAACTCTCTTCCATGCTCTAGGTCGTTCGATCACGATCATGTGGGCGAAAACCACACCTCATTTGGAGCCTCCTAGCTCCCTCTACCTATTTATATGTGACCCTCCCGAAAAACAATCGCAGTCCAACCCTAGCCCTTCGTCCCTCCGCGCGCCGGACACGTCCGCCCGGCGCCGGACGAAATCCCCACACCGCCGCCGCCATGTGTCGCCGCCGCCCGCGCCCGTACGCCGCGGCCAGCCAGGCCCGGCGCGGGCCCGCGAGCCCGAGCCGCCGGTGCCCGTCTCCGCCCGCGCCCGCGAGCCGCCGCCGCCTGCGCGCCTCCCTCCGCCGCTCCCGCGCCTCCCCCGCGCGCCGGCCGGCACGCCGCCTCGCCGTCGCCCGCCGGCGCCGCCCCGCCGCCGCCACCGCCTCCCTTCGCCGGCGCCGCCCCGCCACCGACGTCCGCTCCGGCGCCGCCGCCTCGCCTCCTTCCCTCCAACGCCGGCCGCGTCGCCCCTCTCCTCCCATCGCCGGAGACGAGCCCGACGACCCCGGCCTCGATCCGATCTGGGTCAAACCCTAAGGTTGACCCGAGACCCCCCCCCCCCCCCCCCCGAAATTTCTCCAAGTTATTTTTCTCTACAGCATGTGCCCCTGTTCAACTTTGCATAACTCACTGTGCGTAGCTCCGTTTCGCGCGTGTAATATGTCAAATTGTTCGTCTCGTGATGCTCTACATTTTGATCAATTGCACCATGTTCATTAGAGATCATATTGATGCCCAAATCTCTGTTGCAAGAGGGCTAGTGGCTGTTATCTGCTGGTTCTTAACAGAACTTGGAGATTTGTCATTTTTGTATCATTTAATCTGTGCATCTTATGGGCATGATCTCCACATGTGTTTTGTTGTATGCCATGCCATCTTTCCAGTGGTGTATGCCATGTATTTTTGTGATCTCTGTGGTTACTAGAACAAGCATGCAAACTAGGCTCCATAATGTTTCTGATTTCAGGGACTTAGTAATTTCTCCAAGTCCTTGTCTGCTGTTATTTTGTTGCCATGTAAACTTGATGCTACAGAGAGATCCATGCATATTTTGGAGATGTTCAGTAAGGATGAATTGTAGCTATTGGTTTAATTGATCCATTCCTGCCCTTTTTTGAAATTATGGAGTGACATAGCATGACTCAATCTTGCTCTACTTTTGTTATAAAATATTTCTGGCAGATTCTTAACATGATATGCAATTTTGCCAAGCTTATTGTAGTTGATCCATACATGCTATGCTTTTGTTCTTGCCATGGATAGCTTCATAAACATGCTATCTTGCTGTAGGTATGCTTGTTTTGTCTTGCATTGCTTTGTGGTGAGTGCATGAAGCTCACCAAGATGCCTTCATGTTATTATTTCTGCCATGCTCTGTTTTCTGCTAAGTCTGAAACCTGATAACGAAACTTGCTGTGTTTACAAGGTTGCCATCATATCTTCTGATCCTTTTTGGCTTATGGTCAGTAAGGGACTTCTGTCACATGCATTTAGTAGAACACTTCCATGCCTTGTTTTGCTAGGTTAAGTTCCTGTAGCATGTTGATTTCGTGCTCTGAACATTGCTACCTGATGCGGTTTCAGACATGTCCAGTAATTTCACCAAGTCTGTGAACCTGTTATCTTTTGCACTTTTGCCATGCTTGTTTGAGCTTGATATGTTGTGATATAGCCGTAGCTCACTGTTCATCTTTTGTCAAGCATCTCCTGTAGATTACTGTCATATGCTTTTTTGCTATGTTGGAGTGCTGTAGCATTGTTGCTTGTTGCATTTTAAGTGCTATGATGCTGTTAATCGCAGATTCGTGTCATTCTTGTTTTGCTTGCCATTTGCAAACCGTGCATCCGTTTCCGGTGATCTTTATATCGATTTCGACCGAAATCATCCCATCTTTCCAGTGGCATGCTTGGTTTGTCAAGTTACTGCCTTGTTCATCATTTTCCTTCCGAAGCACGCATATGCATCGCATATCATATCTCGCATATCATACATGTTTTGCATCATGTTGCTTGTGCATTTCTCGTGATTGATTGTGGTTCCATTTATTTGTGTTCTTGTCTTGGGTAGATCCGGGAGACGAGTTCGTGAACGAGGAACCTGTTGAGTACGCTTACGAGGATCAAGCTTTCGACAACTCTGAGAACCTTGCAGGCAAGATGACCACCCCTCGAAATCACTTATATCTTTGCTTTGCTAGTTGTTCGTTCTATTGCCATGCTGCGCTACCTATCACTTGCTATATCATGTCTCCCATATTGCCATGTCAGCCCCTAACCATCCTTTCCTAGCAAACCATTGTTTGGCTATGTTACCGCTTTTGCTCGGCCCCTCTTATAGCGTTGCTAGTTGCAGGTGAAGTTGAAGTTTGTTCCATGTTGGAACATGGATATGTTGGGATATCACAATATCTCTTATTTAATTAATGCATCTATATATTTTGGTAAAGGGTGGAAGGCTCGGCCTTATGCCTGGTGTTTTGTTCCACTCTTGCCGCCCTAGTTTCTGTCATACCGGTATTATGTTCCTTGAGTTTGCGTTCCTTACGCGGTCGGGTGATTTATGGGACCCCCTTGACAGTTCGCCTTGAATAAAACTCCTCCAGCAAGGCCCAACCTTGGTTTTACCATTTGCCACCTAAGCCTTTTTCCCCCGGGTTTTCTAGAGCCCGAGGGTCATCTTTATTTTAAACCGCCGGGCCAGTGCTCCTCTGAGTATTGGTCCAACCTGTCAGTCGCCGGTGGCCACCAGGGGCAACTCTGGTCTGGCCTATCAGAAGCTTGGACAATCCGGTGTGCCCTGAGAACGAGATATGTGCAGCTCCTATCGGGATTTGTCGGCACATTCGGGTGGCTTTGCTGGTCTTGTTTTACCACTGTCGAAATGTCTTATAAACCGGGATTCCGAGACTGATCAGGTCCTTCCGGGAGAAGGTTTATCCTTCGTTGACCATGAGAGCTTATGATGGGCTAAGTTGGGACACCCCTGCAGGGTATTATCTTTCGAAAGCCGTGCCCGCGGTTATGAGGCAGATGGGAATTTGTTAATGTCCGGTTGTAGAGAACTTGTCACTTGACCCAATTAAAATACATCAACCGTGTGGGTAGCCGTGATGGTCTCTTCTCGGCGGAGTCCGAGAAGTGAACACGGTTTGAGTTATGAATGACGTAAGTAGGAGTTCAGGATCACTTCTTGGTCATTGCTAGATGACGACCGTTCCGTTGCTTCTCTTCTCGCTCTCTTTTGCGTATGTTAGCCACCATATATTCTTTTGCCGCTGCAGCTCCACCTCATTACACCATCCTTTCCTATAAGCTTAAATAGTCTTGATCTCGCGGGTGTGTGATTGCTGAGTCCTCGTGACTCACAGATTCTACCAAAACAGTTGCAGGTGCCGACGATGCCAGTGCAGATGATGGGATCGATCTCAAGTGGGAGTTCGATGAGGAACGTGGTCGTTACTATGTGTCTTTTCCTGATGATCAGTAGTGGAGCCCAGTTGGGACGATCGGGGATCTAGCATTTGGGGTTATCTTATTTTCATTTGGAGCTTGACCGTAGACGGTCTATGTGTGTATTTTGGATGATGTATGGATTATATTTATGTATTGTGTGAAGTGGCGATTGTAAGCCAACTCTTTATCCCATTCTTGTTCATTACATGAGATTGTGTGAAGATGACCCTTCTTGCGACAAAACCACTATGCGGTTATGCCTCTAAGTCGTGCCTCGACACGTGGGAGATATAGATGCATCGTGGGCGTTACAGCTATATATGCCTAAATCAGACAAGGCCGACTCCTCGCTCGAAGCGGAAAAAATCTTTAAGGATTTGAGACCTCTCGAACAGCGACCAGCTCTCACCTCATCATGACAGTCAGTTTTCGGCTTTCTCTACTGAGGTGCTCGTCCGGAAGAACCGGGACACAATCGCAGTAGTTCTCCCAGTGCTACCTTAGCCGATATAGCGGAACGTAAGGTACCAAAACATTGGAGCCGGGCAAACCCAACTATTGACCCAAGACATGATTCGGAGCTGATGCATATAATGCTATAAGTTCGGGGTGCCGCACTGTCGAAAGTGTCCGGACTTTTCGTGCCGTGTTATGGGGTACACTAAAGCCCCTGGCGCACTGATCATACCAGAATGTACAAGTGCCATTTGTCGTAAATAAGCAGACAAGGAAAAAAAGAAATGCAATAATAGGATGACGCTATACATTGTTGTTTAAATAATACGTCAACGCGTACGTATACAAGTAGTGCAAGAAGCAAAAAACAGGACTATTTGACATGTCCTATCCAAGGGCAAGCTGCGTATGGGTATGTAAAAACAGGTACATCGATCGTTATCAGAGACCACCTGGGATTTCCCTTGTACATCAGAGCTTCTTGCTTCCTTGGTATTCCTTCCCGTAATGCGTCCAGCAATCAGACTGCCGGAAAGGGCTTCCAGAGAGTAAGGTCCTGAAAGAGAGAAAATGATAAAGGTATACAACCCCTGGTGTGGTTGAACCGCATTGTGGGACGTGTCCTAGCCGTGCCTCCGCCTATGCCCATGGTATTTTTAGTGCGTAATTATGTACGCGCGGCACAAATTTCGTCACTTGACTGGGACTAGGACGAAGGCCGAACTGCTAGGCGAGCTCTGAACATGCCAGGCGATCCTGTTGCAGGTTACTCCGGACTCGCTTGAAGGTGTCCGGGGGCTTTATCGCCGAATTGGCGGTTTGCCTTAAAAGGCTGCTTTGTGCTTCTGCTGCGAGGGCCGCAGTGTGTTCCTCCGTGCGGAGCGAGCGTTCTGTGTTTCCATTGACTGTTATAACCCCACGAGGTCCTGGCATTTTGAGCTTGAGGTATGCATAATGCGGTACCGCATTGAATCTTGCAAATGCGGTTCGTCCGAGCAGTGCGTGATAGCCACTACAGAACGGGACGATATCGAAGATTAACTCCTCGCTTCGGAAGTTGTCCGGAGATCCGAAGACCACTTCCAGTGTGATTGAGCCCGTGCAACGGGCCTCTACACCTGGGATGGCACCTTTAAAGGTGGTTTTAGTGGGTTTGATCCTCGAAGGGTCTATACCCATTTTGCACACTGTATCCTGATAAAGCAGGTTCAGGCTGCTACCACCGTCCATAAGGACTCGGGTGAGGTGAAATCCGTCAATGATGGGATCAAGGACCAATGCGGCAGAACCGCCATGACGGATACTAGTGGGGTGGTCCCTACGATCGAAAGTGATCGGACAAGAAGACCATGGGTTGAACTTTGGGGCGACTGGCTCCATCGCATAGACGTCCCTTAGTGCACGCTTCCGTTCCCTCTTGGGAATATGGGTTGCGTATATCATGTTCACCGTTTTCACTTGGGGAGGAAATTTCTTCTGTCCTCCTGTGTTCGGCGGCCGAGACTCCTCCTCATCGTCGCTATGCAGCCCCTTTTCCTTGTTTTCGGTATTCAACTTGCCGGCCTGCTTGAACACCCAGCATTCTCTGTTGGTGTGATTGGCTGGCTTATCGGGGTGCCGTCAATTTGACACGAGCGATCGAGTATGCGGTCCAAACTGGACGGGCCCGGGTTGCTTCTTTTGAACGGCTTCTTCCGCTGACCGGATTTAGAGCCACTGAATCCGGCATTGACTGCCGTGTCTTCGGCGTTGTCACCGTTGTTGCGGCGCTTGTGTCTGTTGCGACGTGGTCTGCCGTTACTATCTTTGGCATCTGAATTGCCATGATATCTTGATGTGTTGTTGCTGCAAGCCAGCCAGCTGTCCTCGCCCGTGCAAAAGCGGTTCATGAGTGTCGTGAGGGCTGCCATAGACTTCGGCTTCTCTTGGCCGAGGTGCCGGGCGAGCCACTCGTCACGGATGTTATGCTTAAATGCCGCTAGGGCCTCTGCATCCGGACAGCCGACAATTTGGTTCTTCTTAGTTAGGAACCGGGTCCAGAATTTCCTGGCCGATTCCCCTGGCTGCTGAGTTATATGGCTCAAGTCATCCGCATCCGGTGGTCGCACATAAGTGCCCTGGAAGTTGTCAAGGAATGCATCTTCCAAATCCTCCCAATTGCCAATGGAGTTTGCTGGCAAGCTATTCAGCCAATGTCGAGCTGGTCCTTTGAGTTTTAGTGGGAGGTACTTGATGGCATGTAGATCATCACCGCGAGCCATGTGGATGTGGAGGAGGAAATCTTCGATCCATACCGCGGGGTCTATTGTACCATCATATCATTCAATGTTTACAGGTTTAAAACCCTTTGGGAATTCGTGATCCATTACTTCATCAGTGAAGCATAGGGGGTGTGCGGCGCCTCTGTGCCGGGCTATATCACGACGCAGTTCATACGAGTCTTGTCTCCTGTATTCGGCCCGGCCGGATTTGCTTTTAGTATATCCGGCGTGATGGTCATCGTCACGCGTTGGGGCGCGCCCCCGTGATCCGTAGATCGATCTTGCATGTCCTGCTTTGTTTTCCAATACGTCTCACAGGTCCCGCGTGTTGCCCTGGGCCTTGGTATTTTTGTTTGAATGGCGGCGGGGTGCGGGCTGGACTTCGGGCTGATATGCCCCTCTGTGTTGGCCACGAGGTGGCCGATCAACCACATCATACGCTGGCGATATAGGTTTTAATGCTTCCTCCTCGAGTTGGGGTAGCAACCTGCGCTTTGGGTAACTCTTGGTTGGGCGCTCGAGTTCGTATTCCTCGGCCGCCAGGACTTCAGTCCATCTATCCGCTAGCAGATCTTGATCAGCTCGAAGCTGTTGTTGCTTTTTCTTCAGGCTGTTAGCTGTGGCTATAAGCCGGCACTTGAAGCGCTCCTGCTCGACGGGATCCTCAGGCACGATAAATTCTTCATTGCCGAGGCTCACCTCGTCTTCGGAGAGAGGCATGTAATTGTCATCCTCTGATTCTCCGTCTACTGCCTGTTCCGGAGGGCTAGCTTGTTCATCCTCCCGCTCGAGGTCTGGCTGGAGGGGATTGTCGTCGTCTTCGGCACTATCCGGAGCGTTATTGTCTCCTGCGCCGGTATCGCTGCTTTTGCTATGGCGGGACTTAGAGCGGCGCCGCTGATGTCGGTGCTTGGATTGCTTCTTGGAGGGATTATCCTCCGTTGTCTTATCGTCATCGCCTTCTTTGGGGGTGTCCACTATGTATATATCATATGATGAGGTGGCAGTCCAGCGCCCTGTGAGCGGTGGTTCCTGTTCGTCTCCTGCATCGTCGTCCATACCGTCGATGTCTTCGGAGCCGAAATCGAGCATGTCGGTTAAATCGTCGACAGTGGCTACTAAGTGGGTGGTGGGTGGGGAGCGAAATTCTTCGTCGTCCGCATCCCATTCTAGTCGGACATAGTTCAGCCAAGGGTCTCCTGACAAGGAGAGAGACCTCAATGAGTTTAGCGCGTCGCCCAGTGGTGAGTGCTGAAAGATATCCGCGGAGGGAAACTCCATAATCGGTGCTCAATCGGATTCGATAGGCACAGACGCAGGCGGCTCAGAGCCCGTGGCCGGGGACGAATCCAGGTGTCCAGCAACACGGGTCTCATAGGAAGTGAAATCAGCATTCGGCTCTATCGCCGCTGAGTGCGCGGCCTTCCTGGCAGGGTCCATCCACCCGTCCTCGGACGGCGCAATCTGCTCCGGATTGAGGGCCGGAGTAGTTGCAGGTGTGATCTCCCGAACACTGTCTGACAACAGAGCTAAGTCAAGCCCGTCGTGACTGTGCGACGCACCTGACATGGGCTCGAATCCGTCGAAGATCAGGTCTCCGTGGATCTCGGCAGTATAGTTCAAGTTTCGAAACCTGACCTGATGGCCAGGGGCGTAGCTTTCGATCTGCTCTAAATGGCCGAGCGAGTTGGCCCGCAGTATGAAGCCACCGAATACGAAGATCTGTCCGGGGAGGAAAACCTCGCCCCGGATCGCATCGTTGTCGATGATCGAAGGAGCCATCAAGCCTTATGGTGATGGCACAGTGGAACTCTCAATGAAAGCACCAATGTCGGTGTCAAAACCGGCGGATCTCGGGTAGGGGGTCCCGAACTGTGCGTCTAAGGCGGATGGTAACAGGAGACAGGGGACACGATGTTTACCCAGGTTCGGGCCCTCTCGATGGAGGTAATACCCTACTTCCTTCTTGATTGATCTTGATGATATGAGTATTACAAGAGTTGATCTACCACGAGATCGTAGAGGCTAAACCCTAGAAGCTAGCCTATGGTATGATTGTTGTTGTCCTACGGACTAAACCCTCCGGTTTATATAGACGCCGGAGGGGGCTAGGGTTACATAGAGTCGGTTACAAGGGAGGAGATCTACATATCTGTATTGCCAAGCTTGCCTTCCACGCCAAGGAGAGTCCCATCCGAACATGGGACGAAGTCTTCAATCTTGTATCTTCATAGTCCAATAGTCCGGCCAAAGTATATAGTCCGGCAGTCCGAGGACCCCCCAATCCAGGACTCCCTCATTGACCAGCTCTCGCCGCATCATGACAGTCAGTTTTCGGCTTTCTCTACTGAGGTGCTCATCCGGTTTAGGCCAGGGCACAATCGCAGTAGTTCTCCCTTTACTACCCTAGCCGATAGAGCAGAACGTAGGGTAGCAAGCACAGGAGCCGGGCAACCCAACTATTGACCAAAGACAATGATTCGGAGCTGATGCATATAAGGCCAAACTTGCGACGCCGAAGTATGCTATAGAGCTGTTCGGACTTTTACTAGCGACTCATTTGTTCCCATACCGGGCCCCTGGCAAGTTATGCCGAGGTGCGTCTTGTAAGGCAGCCGTTATGACCAGACTCATTGTAGGAAGAGCATGGAAGATTAGTTCGGATGAAGTTTACTGGGAGCGGAGCAATATGGCAATGATAAATATATATAAAAGTAAAAAATCACAACCCGGCTATTTGACATGCTCGGGGTTGGGAACGGAGGAAAAAGGCATAGTACAGGCTCAAAATAACGTGTGCGGTCTACAAAAACTTATTTTGGACCTCCTGTCGCACGTCTGTGCCGCCCGTCCTCGGGGAGGGGGAATCCTTAACGGAAGTGGCCCCTTAGGTGAGTGTACGGATCCGAACTCAGATAGAGTCCGATGTAGATGCTGTCCTGATGGTCATCTGTTTTTAAGAGATAGTAAAGAAAAGTAAGGAAAACAGATAAAAAACGTTACAGGAATGCTTGCAGGGTTGTCCGTATTGTGCTTCCGCCGATGCCCATGGTATCTTGAGAGCGTAGTGATGTACGCGTGGTGTAAATCTTGCCACTAGAGAGGGTGGGTGGCGGAAGCCGAACTGCTATATCCATTCCGGGAGTGGTCAAACTTTGGAGGGAAACTGTTTTTGGCCCCTGGTGTTCGACTGGCGAGCCGCTCCGTCATCTTTATCGCCTGGTGGCCTCCTCCCCTTGTGCTCGGCGTTAAGCTTGCCTGCCTGCTTGAAGACCCAACATTTTCTGTTGGTATGATTGGATGGCTTATCAGGGTGACCGTGAATTTGACATGGTCGGTCCAATATCCTGTCAAGGGTGGATGGTCCATCCTGGTTTGCCTTTAATGGCTTCTTCCGTTGACCGGGTTTCGGATTGTGAAATCCAGCGTTGACCGTTGTGTCGCATAATCTTTCATTATTATTGCGACTGTTGTGTTCGGTTCATCGTGGCTTCACCACAAAAAAAACACACTTCCGTGATGATACGTGTTTGTCACAGTAGGTCGCGTTTTTTGTCATGCATGTACATCCATGTCAAATTTATGACAGAATCAAGATAGTCATACCTGTGCTGTCGTAGAAGTGTTCCATGACATTACCAAAATTATCATCACGGAAGTGTCCACTTCCATGACGATAAATCACGCGTCACAGAAGTGCTTTCGTCATGGGTGATCGACACGTGGCATCCACCGTAACGGAACGCCGTTAAGCTATCGGGTCCAGTTTTGGATCCGATAACCCGTTAACAGCCCCGACCAATGGGGATTGTCCACGTGTAAAATCATCATTGGCTGGAGGAAACACGTGTCGGCTCGCTGTTGGGACAGATGTCATCCACTCATTGGACCCAAAGCGCCTATGATACGTCGACACGTGGCACGGCCCAACAGAGGCCCATTCTTGTGAAAAGGCCGGCCCGTTTGACTTGGTCAAAAGGTGGCGGGCCGGCCCACGGCAAGCCTGTTAACTTCCTATTCGCATATAGCCCATTTACAGCCCGCTAACCCAGGGCCCGTTTATGGCCTATCCGAATTAGGCCCAGTAGCGTCATCTGGGCCGTCCAATATAATTCCAGCCTGTTTTAACATCCGGCCCGTGTATGGCCCATGACGTCTTTTGGCCCATCTGAGGCCCATAGTAACCCTCGGCCCATTCACGACACGTGGTAAAGCTGGCCCGTAATGAACAGTGTATCACTTTATACCCATTAACGGCCCATTATTCCGTTTGGCCGTTTCCAGCCCATGTTATCTTTCGGCCTTCTCAGGGCCCATTTATTCTTGGGCTCATTTCCAGCATTCGGTTACTTACGGCCCGTTACTGTCATTTTCTGCTTGTGGGCCAAATTCAGCCTGTGCATACAGTCGGCCCGTTTGTGGCCCGTTAATACGTTGGGCCGTTTTCATAGCGTCATCAAATACGGCCGATTAACGACGGCCCATTATGGTCGGCCCATGAACGGACGATTCCAACTCTAGCCCGTTTACGGCCATAAAGCGGTATGTTATTGGCCCATGTTTGGGCAATCGATCATACGGCCCGTAGAAGGCCCATTGATAATACGGCCCGTAGAAGGCCCATTGATGATACGGCCCGTAGAAGGCCCATTGTTTCTACGCCCCGTAGAAGGCCCATTGTTTCTACGACTCATAGAAGGCCTAGTGTCACTACAGTAAATATGTAGCCCATGGTTATTGTGGCCTAGTTTTAAAAAAGGTTATTGCGGCCTCTAGCAAACTGCGGAAAAAGAACAACACTGACTACAAGCAAACAAATAAACAAGACCACAAGGAAATAAATAAGCAAGCAACTTACGCTAGGCTATCATGGCTATTACACATATTACATCCACTGGGCATCAAAGTTCGCCACCAGTGCAAATATAGGGAACAAAGCAGCATATCATATACACTAGTTGTCAAAGTTGGCGACCAGTGCAAATAAACGCCGCAGCAAAACTTGTCCAGAACTGAAACCACTTCAGAAGATCTCAAGAAACAATATCCTGGG
This sequence comes from Aegilops tauschii subsp. strangulata, assembly GCF_002575655.3. Taxonomy (NCBI): domain Eukaryota; kingdom Viridiplantae; phylum Streptophyta; class Magnoliopsida; order Poales; family Poaceae; genus Aegilops; species Aegilops tauschii. The sequence continues at coordinate 514,133,352 of NC_053041.3, forward strand.
TACCCATAATGCTGGCAAGATGCTTAGCAAGCTTATTAACTTTCTCTTGTTTGGCGCTTAAATCCTCCAGCGCTTGCTGTTGCACCAGAAAGTATGCATCTGAATTCTGCAGGGACTTCCTCAGTCCTTCAGCTTCCTGTCGCAACACATCTGATCAATGTCTTTCAACTTGAAGCTGAGATTCAAGAAGACGAACTGATTCAGGCAGCAAGTTCGAAGAGCTTGTGCCAGCGGTAGTGGCCAGTAACTCGAACACTACATCAAGACAGGACTTCTGGGTTCTCTCACTGTCGTCAAGGTAGTTTTTATCAGCTTTCTTGGAGACCAACAGGGATGTCTTACTATCTTGAACCATATCTGCATTACTTCCTTCACCATTGCATAACGGGGTACTGTTCTCCAATATTTTGTCCGCATTCAAAAAGAGAAACAAGCAGACACATCACAGGTTTACCATGTTGTATATGAAACTCATTTTGGTAAATCAGTTCAGTAGGAAAGTGCACAGGATAACAGCATGAAACAAACATATATCTATGTACCATGGTCACTTTATGGTCTATATCATTCTAGTTTTTGTTGCCAAATCAAGATAGAGACACAGTTCAAATAATATTTGTTCAAGACAAAGCAGAATAGACAGAATATAAGTGTGGGAAACTACAGAGACACTTGTAATGTGCATGACATGAGAACATAACTGTTTATTCAATTGAAACTGAAATCAATATAGAGCAAGTTACAACAGCAAACCAGTTAAAGAAACAAGTTTAAAACATACCTGTTGCGCCATTGGAGTTTCAATTCCATCCTTCAAATTTGAAAATAGTTGGTCTGAGTAAATACAGTGATGCAAGAGCAAAGGAGTATGAACCATAGCTACAGAACCTGACCTGAGAACAATTCTTCTTCTCCTTTAAGCGTTGAGTTGGGATTCGGAGTGGTGGTCCTCGTGCTTTGGGCACTGTAGTTCCCTTACTAACTGCTCGTGTTTGGGTGCTCTGTGTTGGAGACGGTGTTGTGTCAACTGGAACTGGGTTACTATCTGCTAGGGTTGGGGTTAGAAGGGGTGTAGTTGGTTCTCTGTCCAACTGGGTAGGGGTACAATCTGCGAGAGTCTGGGTTATGTGTGGTGGGGCTGGTTCTTGGGCAAGTACAACCGTGGTTCTATCCGCATCAACTGGTAGCACTATCTTTTCTGAAGACCGTGTCGTTACTCCCTTAGATACTGCCATCACCCTCTCCAATTCAAATGGCTGATAAACAAGAAAAGTAATTGAATGTACACACATTGTATGATAGAAAGGTGCAATGGATAGTGGGGAATAAAAGAGGGCATGAAATAATTCTCATTTATGTTGTCTAACCAAACAGGATAGCATGACACAATTTCACATATATGATGGCTAACTAAACAGGATAGCATGATACAATTTCACATTATGATGGCTACCTAAAAAAGATGGAAAGACATAGTTCAAAATATGATGACTATGTAAACAGGATGACATGATATAACTATATAATGTGTTTATTAAATAGGTTGGCATGCCATAATTCACATACATGCCGCCTATGGAAACATGATAGCATGATATAATTCCCGGATAGAATGACATAATTCAAAATATGATGACTGTAAACACTAAACAGGATGAGGTGATATAACTATATGATGTCTTTATTAAATGGATTGCCATGCCATAATTCAGATAGATGTTGTGTATGTAAACATGATGGCATGATATAATTCAAATATATGATTTATATTGTAAGCAAGTAAGCAGATGCAATCCATATATGATGTAAAAACTAAGCAATGCAAGACAACATGCATGACATGGGTAATATAACCCTGCCAAGTGTGAGCATAGACCTCAAGGGGGAAATAGGACTGGTCATCAGTCTCTGAATCCTCCTCTGAGGAGCTCTCTGTATCCAGCAAGATGTCTGCTTCAGCAGGTAGCATTGTCTGCTCTGAATACCTTGTTTTCACTCCAGATACTTCCATCACCGCTTCAAATGGCTGATGCACAGGAAGAGTAGTTGAATATACAAACGTCGTCGACAAATGGATCACGTAATACAAAAAAATGATAGCATGATATAATTCACATACATGATGATTGGCTCAATAGCATGGCATTGCATAATTCACATATATAATGCCTTTGCAACAAGATAGCATTGCATAATTCACATATATAATGTCTTGCAAGAAGATGGCAATGCATAATTCACATATATGGTAATTAGACACTAAACAGGTGGCATTCACACAAAGCATGTCTAAACTAATCAAATGACATCGCAATGCAAGACACCATACGCACGATATGAGAAACATAACCCTGCCAAGTTAATTAGAGCATACACCTCAGGGGGGGAGTAGGACTGGTCATCTGTCTCTGAATCCTCCTCTGAGGAACTATCCGTAACCAGCGAGATATGCGCTTCATCAGATAGCATAGTCTGCTCTGAAGACCTTGTTTTCACTCCAGAATTTTCCATCACCGTGTCAAATGGCTGATGCACACGAAGAGTAGTTGAATGTACTAACATTGTTGACAAATGTAATACATAACGAAAAAAAGGATGGCCTGATATAATTCACATATAAGATGACTGGCTAAGCAGGATGGCATTGCAAAATTCACATATATGATGCCTGGCTAAACAAGATGGCATTGCATAATTCACATAAACGATGAATAAACTAAACAGATGGCATTCACACAAAGCATGCCTAAACTAAGCAGTTGACATATTTGATGTATAAAGTAAGCAATGCAAGGCACCATATGCATGATATAACCAACATCAGCATGCCAAGTTAGAGCGAAGATCTCATGGGGTAAATAGGAGTGGTCTTCTGCTTCTGAACCCCCCTCAGAACAGTTATCTTCCTCTTGGTTATGATCCGAAATGGGTGGAGGGGGGGCTGCCTTTGCGCCCACCATGGAGCGACGTCTGCATGATATTTCATTGCCACACAAGGCTCGTCTCTTTTGCTCTACATGTTCAGTTCCATTGTGTACAATAACTGACATGCATAGGCATAAAACATAGTGAGATGATGTAAGGAGTGCATGCACAAATCCAGAGTGATGGTAGCAAACTATGGATAGACACAAAACCAATGATAGCAGGCAGATAATAGCTTTAGTTAAAAAATACAGATAATGGCTCCTTTAATGTTTGTTTGCACCCAACATGAAACTCATAGTAGACACCCGAGATTAACCAGATAGTAGACAAATATTACTGATTGCTGCCCCAATATGTACCCCACAACCATTTAAAAACTCAAGTTTCAGCATAAGTTTGGACTTGCCTTGGAGTCTAATAGGTGAACACGACGATAAAGTAGCATGTCATCATATTAAGCGATGCATAACATAAGCAGACGCGGAAGAGTGCGACCTCTCTTGCGTGTAGTCCTCAAGGTCATCTGCTCAGTTGATGATGGCAATGTAGTTGTCGTGGCTGCCGGCGGCGGGGAAGAAGATCTCAGACGGCGAAAGACAGTTTGGAGAGCGGATCCCTTCTGTGGTGAACCCTTCCGTCGTTGGAGTAGCTGAGCTGGCGTGGAACACAGCACCGCAGGGGCAGGACAAACCACACAAGGTTTTCTTTGACACATATTTGTAATAGAAGTAATTGTGTAAGGGCTTGTTTGAATTTGAGGATTCTAACAACGCAGGGCTAGGAAATAGACAAGAATAGGATAGGAATGCACGTGCAAAATAGAGAATTTAAAAACACAGGATTTCTGCCAATCTGGGTGTTTGGTTCACAAGAATTGGAAGATCACAGGATGCAAAGAAGCATGGTGAGATTAAGTCAAACCACAAGAAAATGTACGGTTATAATGCTATTATGCTACTATCTCTTAGTCTTGTGCTTCATGAATAGGAATTTGAAAAGGAGGACAAGTGGAAATTAAAATTCCTACGGTTTTTCTTTCAAGGAGACACTAAAGGAACAAATCCTACAGTTTTCCTTTGCTCCATTCCTTTGCACCAAATTCATGAAAAGTAGTACCATACGAAACTTTACAATTCCTATGTTTTTCATTCACTTTTCCTTTCAAGCACTCGCGATTCCAGTAGGCAGGCTTGAGCAAGGAAAAGCCTACACTAAAAAAATGTTTTTGTGCTACTTCTATTACTTTGGACCCAGGCCACTGCCCTACTAGCTCAACTCCAAGGGCCATCGACAAATGCATAGCTCAAACGCGCAGAGATAAATAATGATGGCGTTCAAGAGAGTCCATCACGGATAGCTAAGTTGCCTGGTACCTCACTGCTTGTCATATAGTAGGATAAAATAATCGTATTTCCCGTTACTCTGCGTGCTCAGTGGACAATATATATAACATGTAGAGTAAAAAAGATATGGAACAAGTGTACAACCTCTTTGGCGAAGCCATGTCGATCTCAGCGTGATTGGGTTGGCCGGAGAGGATGCTCCGGCTGACTTGGCTGTCGGAGGAGGGGAAGAAGATCTTAGGAGTCTGGAGATGGAGCCCGAGGTACTGCTCCGCTGTGATGGAGGGTTTCGTCGTTGGAGCAGCTGCGGTGAGTTGTACGACGCCGAGGCTGAAGCAGGACAAGAGAGACAATGTTAAACTGAGTGGAATTCTAATAGCATCTCCAATAGATGACGTAAAATACATAACCATAAAGTGCTAGATGTATACATCAGCCGCTCATCTCTGAACTTAACTGTCGAAACTGAATTTAACTATTGAAACTGAACTTAACTGTCAAAACTGAATTTTGCTGTGGAAACTGAATTTTACTATCGAAACTGAACGCACTAGAGGTGAGGCTACACGTCAGTCGACTGACTTTTTCATCTCTGGTCAGTCAATTTTGCAGCCGTTGGATACGAAATCAAGGGCCTGCAGTTCATCTTCAACCTCCACCCCCTGAGCCGCCAGCCACCACCGGCTAAACAGCCGCCCCGCCCGCCCCGAAAACACTCCCCACCGCCGGTCCGCCGCCGCCCCGGCCATCCCTCTAGGCCCCCCGTGCCGAGCTTTTTCTCCGGCGATCCCCATGCCACCGCCCCACCACCGCCGGCGACCACCGCCCCCACCCTGAACCCTAAGATAGATAGTGGGGTACTTCTCCGGCGAGCCCCCCTCCCTGCTGCGGCTGGTTCTTCCTTAACTCCGGCGAGCCCCCCTCCCTGCTGCGGCTGGTTCTTCCTTAACTCCGGCGAGCCCCCCCCCCACCCCCTGAAAATCGACTGACCCAAAAGTCGATTCAGTCGACTGAAGTGTAGCTAAATCGGAGTAGCATCGCAAGCAAGAGCAAGAGCGAGAGCAGCAGCGCGAGAAAGAGCAAGAGCAAGAGCAGACCAGGCAGGGACCGAGAGCAAGAGCAGAGCAGGAGCGCGAGCAAGAGCTAAAGCAGCAGCAGCTCCTACTGATGTGGACGTCGCCGCCGAGGGAGCGACGTCGTGAAGGAAGTGGCCGGCGACGCCGTGGTGGATGGAGCCGCGCCGTGCCGGCTCGAGATCGAGCGCCGGCAGCACCGTGAGATCGAATGAAGAAGAAAATGCGGCGATTAGTGTACAACCTCTTTGGTGGCGCTGATTAGGCCGCAGCTTCATCTAAGGAAATGGTGATGCTGATGCTCTTCTTGTGGTGTAGGTTAAGACGGCGGTGTGGGAATGGAGGTGGCGCGAAAGACGAGGGGAACATCGGGGCAACTCCTTGGAGGTGGAGGACGGGGTGGCTGAACCGGCGAGACGACCAGATCGACGACGGATCCTCATCCGGTACGGTGGATGAGGGACGTCGAGGTGTTGTTGTGGACGACGTCGCCGGGGAAGAGGCTCCGGCTGGGTGGCGGACGGAGGAGGGTGTGGGGCTTCACGGGTTTTCCCGGCCTCAGTGTACGAATGGGTGGGCGGATGGGATGGGAGTGGGGAACCATGGCTTGGGGACACGCTTTTCAGAAATGTGGGGTAAGTTACGAAAGTACCCCCAACGATTTGAGGCGGTTCTTTCAGTTCAGGGGTATCACGGGCATTTCGTGTGTCGGGATTTCACAGGAGGTGAGAGTTTTCGCGCGCGTTGTAATTTTGGAATAGCAAGGCGTGGGTTGAGATGGAGGAGTTGTCGGAGCACAACGAGACAAAGATATATCTTAAATATTTCGGGCTAACAAGGCGCGGGTTGAAGAGGCGGGAGTTTCGCAGCACGATAGACAGAGACGCTAGCTTGAAATTTCGGCATAACAAGGCGCGGCTTGAAATTTCGGGAGAACAAGCTTAACGTGTACCCAAAAGAAAAAAAAGACAATTTAGACTAGTATGATATACTACGTACACTGTGTTTAACACGCACAACACACACACAGACACCATTTAGACTAGTAAGGTACACGTGCATTGCACGCATGAGATTTGGCATCCAAATTATGAATAAATACCACATTATAGCATGTAAGCTTTGAGTCATATATGCATGATGTAGATGTTCATTTAATTCTTATAGTTCATTTCATTCAAAATCATCTAGCTTTTATAAGAAAGCTAATCTATTTTAAGATATATGGAATTGTGCGTTGTAAGGCATAAAGTAAAAACAAATCATGTAGACAAACATTTGGGCAATTCTGATACGGAAGATTCTAGAACAAAGAAGAAGTGCTTGTGTTTTGAGGTTTGTGCATTATGCTTAAGTTCAACCATAGAGTCTTCTAGATTGTACATGTGGCAAAATCTGGTGGAATCTAGATGATATCCAACGGCCAGTAGTGCTCAAATTTGCGAGCTCTGCACCATCGGATTGGCCTCATCCAACAACGATCTTTCAAAGTTAAAATTATCCGCACACTATATAAAAATATATAAAATATAATATATATAGGGGTATAGATATAGATATGTGATGTGAAAGCCACCCATCATCTCCAATTAGAATAGTTTGTCCATGCACGGATGGAATGTGGCCAAACGATGTCTGCCATCGGTATCTCAAATTCAAACCAATCTGACCTTGTTCAATGTGTATACATTGCAACATGCTCGTTTCCAAACCACACCGCGCAGATCTCCGTTATATTCATGCATGCATGGGTTTCAAACACCATGATCTCTTATTCAAATATTTGAATTCAACCTTACATTGATTATGACCTCACCTAGTCTTTTACACCCACACATTGGTCTTCTCTTTATAATTGTACCACTAACTTTCTCTCGTGCATGCATGCACACACACTACCAGTCGGCATTATACATCGCACACATGTAATCTTTTTCTTCAGGTCGGTCTCCCATGAAGGCACACACACACACATCCCCCTCTCCATCATATCGTGCATTCTTTATCTCTAACGTGCATGCGGAACGATCGATGTTCCTCTATGTGTGTGTATATAGCTAGGTCTTTCATAGTTTTCCACATAAACCGATCAATCTATATATCTAGTGAGGTCTCACCCTCTTTCCCACGTCCACATCGATCAATCTATACCTCTCTATATAGGATTACATATATAGCTAATACACCCACATTAATTATATATCCAACGCCCCCCTCTCATCATCCATGCCTTCCGCTTCATCTCCCACACGCGCGCACAATGGCCAAGACAGGGGCAGCAAGGGCCCTGCCCCCCTAACATCACTATATATCGAGGCTAATATGAATGTGATCATTAGACAATTGCTGGTAAAAATGGTTTAAGTTGATGAATTGGCCCTCCTCGCAAAGGATTAGCAATGCTTGGCCCCCTAGCTCATGGGACATTTTTCATGGCCGCCACTGCGTGCAACAGCGCACGTTCTCGCCCCCTCTCTCTAAATATCGATCTCGCAGTTGTGCACTCCTTCATAGTCTCCCTCCACTCGGCCCCTCGCACCATCTTCTAGCCCCCACCGGATTTTTCCACATTTACAATCTAGCAGACTCCATGGTTGAACTTAAGCATAATGCACAAATCTCAAAACAAAAGTGGTTCTCCTTTGTTCTAGAATCTTCCGTATCGTAACTGCCCAAACTTTTTTTCTAGTTGAATTGCCATTCTTTGTTTATACTTTATGCTTTACAACGCACAATTCCATGAATCATAAAATAGATTAAGGGCTTCTTTGATTCAAAGGATTCTCGAAGGAATTTTGGAGGATTCTAATGCTTAGGAATTTTTCCTATCTAGGTTGTTTGATTCGTAGGATTGTAAACCATAGGAATTTTTCCATATGATTCATTTGCACTAGATTTCATAGGAAACATCCCATCCACTCAAACCTCTTTGAAAGAATTCTGCGTTTTTTCTATGCACAATCAAACACTCGTACCATCCTGTAGGATTCAAGACGACATTCCACTCTAATCCCATGTTCTTCCAATTCCCGCGTTTTGGAAATCCTATGAATCAAAGAGGCCCTAGGTTTTTTATAAAAACTAATTGATTTTGAATGAGATGAACTATAAGAAACTAACGAAGGTCTACATCAGGCATATATGACTCAGAGCTTACATGCTACAGTGTGGTATTTATTCATAATTCGGTTGCAAAATCTAACGCGTGCAATGCACGTCTATCTTACTAGTACTTCGAGTATGTGCAAAACAGAATGGCACGCTATACAGTGTCTCTCTTACAGTTCATGAAGCCACGTGGAGGTGTTGTCGCGACATCCTTGTGTGGATTGATCACAGTGACGTGCTACTGGTTCCAGAAGAATGTACTCGTCCTCCCTGAGCCGCACTGGCGGTACATGCACGAAGCGAAGATGTGCACGCACTCATTCCCTCGCACGCACACGCGGGTACACGGGCGGATGCAATTTTGTACCAAGATCCACCCCATGTGATAATTTGACGCGTGTAAAGTCCTTCACTTCATTGATGGTCAATTAATATAGCGCATGCAAATTGAGTGGACGTGAGGGCGGAAGAAAGACATTACTACTCCACTGCGCACATGCGAGTAGTTAAATCATAGGTTGCTAGTAGTACTTCCATTGGTCTCCTTCGTATTTTGTGCCAATTTTTGACAGTAACATAATATTTACACATCTGAGCAGTGCAGTCTACTTGAAATTTATGTTCCACTAAACTCATCGGGAGCCGTTCCGGGCCTCGAAACCAAAAACCATCAATTAATCTTTACCTTGTTCCCATCACATTCGAAAGTACTAGTGCTACAATTAAGTGCAAGCCTGCTCACACCTATCAGTACGTACCAAACCTAAACGTGTTCCCACTATGCAGGTTTTAGTACTAGTGCTAGTACTTAGGCTATAAAAGGGGAACTACCTAACCGAAAATTACTCTACCTTCCTCCTCATAAGTCCTGCTTCTTCGTCCTTTCTTGCCATGGCCGGTGTGCAGAGCTCTAGGTCGAGAACTACTCGTAACAAGGGAGCGGCAACAAAGGCTGCGGAAAAAAAAGAGGGCTCGCCGCCACACAGAGACCTCGAAAGATCTCTCACAGGCAGGCGATGGCTCCCAGGAGCACCCTAGACGCGGAGGCAAACATGCCGAGCTGGCGGCGCTGGAGTCGTTATCCCTCGACGGCATGCCCGATCAGCTCAATAAGCACCTCAATAAGCAGAAGGAGTTCATCCACGGCTTGGTGGAGCTGCTGAACGAGAGCCTCAACGACATGCCCGCTGAGCTCAATGAGCAGGGGGAGTTGACCACCGGCTTGGTGATGCTGCTGAAGAAGAGCATTGCCTCGGAGAAGAAGGCGACTGGCGAAATCCTGCAACTTCAGGAGGACAACGCGAAACTCTGCCACGAGCTCGACCTGCTGAAGGAGGAGAACGCCGGCTGGAAGAAGCTGCATGAGAATAGTAGTTCCTCGATGAAGATGTTGCAGGCCCTCATCATGGAACATAAGGAGGAGTTGGCGAAGCTCCGCATCGAGCACCCGACTGCTGTCAATGTACGTAATGCGGCCGTGGAACAGATGATGAAGGCTCGCGTCGAGAAATCCCGCGTCATGGACACAATGATGAAGGTGGAGGAGGAGACGCGCAAGGAGATGGAGGTCATGGAGGCGATGAAGAAGCAGTTACGACTCTGCGGCCAGCAACCCTTCATGTAGTGAGAGCAGCACCCCAGACTTGTGTGTGCATCTTCCTTCTTTTTTTGGGGTGATAATCCTCCTTCTTCTTTTGCTCCTGTGTTTCTTATTTTGCTTCGGGTGTTTCACCGCACGTGTCACCTTCTCTGCGAGGCATGAATAGAACAATGCTAAAAATGAGCTGACTAGCAAATTAGATCATTCTTTATCGCCAATAGAACAATGCCTCTTGCTAGTAATATATAATAAGAGTAGAGAGTAGAGGATATGGCACTGGGCTGCCGTGTTTCGTGCTCCTCCGTCATACTCCAGTGGAAAACTTAAGTATACCGCACGGTTCTTTGCTCCTCCTCAGGTCGTCGGCACATTTATACGAGCAGTCAAATCAAGGCCCCGCCTTCCAGCAGTAACGAGCCGTCAAATCACAAAGGCTCTCGCCTCTCGTGAAAAGGACCAAGCTAGACTGCCCCGCCCTCTAGCCTTTTAAAAAATGTATACATTTGTACAGTAGTAGTATCGATGGATTGCGCCATGGAGCAAAACTATGCATATACTACTACGTATATGACACTACCCACTATGAAGGTACTAGTAACATAGACTAGTAATTGGTCTATGTTATTCTCCACTATGACCATCCAAAGTCGAGGCGCGGATACCAACGAGGGCCTGGTTGTGTCTATACTTGGACAACTCACCCGACTGCATGCGCACCAGGCAGACGAAGCTCGTGTCGTGTTGGTGCCATGTGAGGCCCGCACATTAACCAAAACCTCGCGCCTCCATCTTAGCCTCCGCGTTTATAACATCTCAATCTCAAGGCCAAGGAGCAACGTGAAACCTATGATAGAGCATCGGATGGTTGAGAACACTACAATTCGTAGCTACAGATGTGTGTGTGAGAGAGGACGAGTGCGTGCGTGCACCTCTTCTCAGAGTACAACTGTATGTGGGTGGCATCGGCCTAGGGAGCAGTGATGGTGCGTGCGAGAAGTCCCGAGAGATAGGTGTAATGCGTCTGGAAAAATACTAGTCTATAGCTCGCCACGAGGCTATTCCTGTCGAACGTCAAGCGTAAGATATGTATCCGACGGTGCTAGTTTTTGCACATACACAACAGTAGAAAAAGAACTAGTAGTACCATGGCATATGCTACACCACGGCCGAGAAAACGTGCCGACGTTACGCCATACAGGAATAGTGCCGCACTTCGAAACTAGAACCGTCAATAAATCTTGAGCGCGTCTCATCACATTCCAAATTACTACTACTACCACGCTATATTTAATTGCAAACCTGTTCACACAAATCACAACCTAAACGGTTTCCCACTTAGGAGCGTATTAGTAGTACTCGGTTATAAATACTACTATGCTAAGATGATTGCACATTCCTCCTCAACTCCTCATCCACAAGAAACAATCAGGCCATAGCCAGCGTGAGTTCTGGGTCAAGAGATTTCCACCAGGGAGAGGTGACCATGGAAGAGGAAGCACGAGAGATGTCCCGCCTCGCCGCGAAAGTAGCCGACATGTCCAGCCGTGCAGAAGTAGCAGCACAGAGGTCCCGTCGCGCTGCCGAAGCAGCACGAAGGTCCCGCCGCGCCGTCGATGTAGCAGACTGGTCCGGCCACGCCGCGGAAGCAGCAGAGATGTCTCGCCGCGCCGACGAAGCAGCAGGGAGGTCCCGCTGCGCCGGGGCGGCCTGGGAAAATTTCTCGCGGGCAGGTGAGGACTCTTACAGGCGCATGCATGCTATAGTCCATAGCCAGATGGATCAGATCTCCGGCTAGGCGAGGATGCAGGACGAGGCTACCGGCATCATCCAGCAACTCGGGGAGGGCAATGCGAAGCTCCGGGGCGAGCGCGACCTGCTGAGGGCGAAGATCGCCGGAAGGACGAAGCAGGAGGAGGAGACCGCTCCCGTGTTGTAGAGGACGGGCGTCATCATCAAGAAACTTATGGATGAGAATGCCATGCTCCGCATTGAGCGCAACAGGCTGGTGGAGGAATCCATGGATGCTGCCAAGCAGCGTATTAAGGACATGAAACTGATGAAAGAGATCATCGCCCGCCGCGAGAACTAGTGTCCATGACCTGCAGCGCATAAAGAAAGTAGAGATCAGCGAGCCAGATCGTTGTATGCGTCTTCCTTCTTCTTTTGCCCTTGTGTATTTCGGGTGTAGCCGCATGTGGCTTTTTAATTATCTTCCTAATTATGTAAGACAATTATTATCCACTCTCGTCGTCCTTATATATATATTCATCAGTCTTGCTATAAGTCGCAGTAGATGCTATATAGGTCCGTCGGATCTTACATCAAGATCCGTGCAAAATTTTCTTTTCAAATTTCCTTTTTTCTCTCTTAAATCTCAGTCGAGTGAGACATTGCACGCCATTAAACAGAGGCTCGGGTGCCATTAATGGTACCTTGGGACAGAGGTGGACGGCAGATGGAGGTCAAAAGGCTCTCCTGCCGATAAGCACGCACAGGGGTCTGATCGCACGCCTTCCGTACTCAAATAGCTACCCTGCACGGCGCCTCCTAGCTAATAAAAAAAGGGGATGCGTGGCGGCACGTAAATGGTAAATAGAACGCCCACGGTTTCAATAATACTTGTGTTTCCAATTGTAACGTGACAACATTTGTTCCAAAATGACTTTGTTGATTGTTAATGTGTGCGCCTTCGCAAATCGGACAGCAAAATTACCACAGCATGTTGGTGCCATGTCATGGCACCAAGCCAAGTTTCATGATTTTCATGCGTGTTTCGGATTTACAGGAATTAAAAAACCAAGCTCAATGTTTCCAGCCGAGCCATGACGCCCAGATGTTTGAATTTCATTCCCATTTCTGGCATGGGACCTAGAAATTTACCCGAGGACACACATGGATTTTTCAACCAGCTTTGGTGCACTGGAGCATGTGCTTGTATTTAAAATTTGAATTATGCACACAAAGGTGACACGTTCCCTCTCCGAACCACGAGCCTTCTTGAGAGAAGCTCCGGTTTGTAAGAAACTTATACCAAAACTTGTTCCTATTCTGCATTTTTTTACCACAGCATGGTAGTACCATGACATGACACCATGCCAAGTTTCATGATTTTCAGGCGTGTTTTGGATTTACAAGAATTTTAAAACCAAGCTTCTCAATGTTCTCGGCCGAACCACGATGCCCAGATGTTTGAATTTCATTCCCATTTCTTGCATGGGACCTAGAAATTCACCCGAGGACACACATGTGATTTTTCATTCAACTTTGGTGCACGGGAGCATGTGCTTGTAGTTCAAATTTGAATTATGCACATTAAATGACTAGAAACTCAATTAATGTATAAAAAAAGGCCAAACGAACCCAGAATAATTCCAAAAATTTAACAGGGCACTCATATAGTTCTATGTTGCCTCTGTAAAGAAAATCTGGCGGTAGGCAGCGTATATTATTTCGCACACAAAGGTATAAAGAAATAAAGAAATTATCCCTATTTAATTCTTGGGTACTTATTATTTATGCCACTAGTTGTGTATCACTACTCAGTTTTGCCATTAGAAGTTACAACTACTCAAACAATGCCATCGATCCGTGAGATGCCTGCTCAAAAATGCAATTAGATATCTAAAAAATGCCATCGTTAAGTTAGATGTTTGCTCAGAAATGCCATTAAACATTGTTATTTTCACGTCAAACCCCGTTGACCATTTTACATGACAAAAATAAGAATGATTCTCACAATGATAAGTTAATGGTGTCCAGCACAATACACCCCTCAAATAAAACTAAGCACCCTGGAATTCTTTGACAAAACTAAGCACCCTGAAATTCTTTGACAACTAAACTGCTGGCAATATGATGTTGGCCATATATATTGTACGTATATAATGTCAAGAAACGAGTGGTAGTACTATACCAACTAAAAGATGAAATGTACGAAATATAACGAGAAGAAACATAACATAGTTCTGCTGAGGGCTCAGCACAACACACCCCTCAAATAAAACTAAGCACACCAAAAATTAAACTAAGCAACTAATCCGGTAGACACTGCATAGAACCACCATGAGCAACGACACTGCCACCTTACTCGGAGTCCTCGTCCACGTCCTCGACTTCGTCCTTGTCCCTCCTCCTCTTGGGCGATACTTCTTTGCTTGAACCGCACACTTGGCTCTTGCTCTTCATCCAACCCTTGTAGATATTGAAACAAAGGTAGCCATCCATTGCAGCGTAGTGGATGTGGTCCATATCTAGTACATTCCACTGCCATGCATGACGATGAAACGTGTACAGAGGTTTCTCTAGTTTACCGTACGAAGGATGAATCATGGCTGCTGCCAGGGTCAGCATTGAAGGCTGATCAAGGGAGGGCACCAGCCCTTCCTTCTGGAGGTCGAAGGGGTCTCCTACAACAAGGCCTATCTGGCCCAGGATTTCCTTGTCGTTCCTAAAGTCTACAGTAACGAATTTGACTAAGCCGCCCTTGAGGAACTTCTTAAATTCCTCGCACTCAACATCGGCATGGCATATGTGGTAGACCAAGCATAAGTCATGCACGCAAACCTGGATCACGGTGGGCTTCTTATTCTCTGCCTCCTTTAGTTTCTTTTCGCTTCCCAAGACTATGGTGTACTCAACATCTAGCCTAGCGACCCACTCATCATTTGAGTTTTCGAACATGCGTTTGAAGCGAGCAAGGCATGCTTTCACCGTTGCGGAAGAACGGGTGTAGATGACGTCGAACTCATCGCTGGTGATGGTTCTAACCTTGTACTCACCACCGATCATGGAGATTTGGGACGCCATGGATTTGGGAGGAGGGTTAGTATTAGTGGAACTGCCGTAATGTGAAAGGACGGGACGACTAGGAGCGGTTTATCGATTGTAAAAATGTTGAGTGGGGGGGGGGCGTGCGAATGGCAGGGTAGTGGCTTGCCTGGTGGATAAATGGATTCATGCACAGTACTATGGGGGCCCAATTAGATGTCATGTCTACTCGATGCCCAATTAAATGGCTTTCGATGTCATGTCAAGCGTCGGGAAAATTACAGGTGATACGAAGCTTTCCATTCTCCCATGATACGGGCTTCTGAGAGCCCTTGGATCTGAGATCGAACGGTTGCATGGTGTGATTCTAGACCTATGGGTGAATATCCTATCCTGGAGGATTATTCTGCAAATTTTCAGCAACTTAGCATGCGACCGTTCGATCTCAAATCCAAGGGCTGCCAGCAGCCCATATCATGGTCGCGCCTACCACGACAGTCGCCTCGTTCGCGCGGTCACGCCCTTGGAGATTTAACACGGTGAGTTAGGCTATCTGATGTTGGCATGTCATACATAGTCATCACTTAGTCACTCATACAACAAGGTTAGCTATAAGGTTGGCTATAAGAGTATTTTTTTGTTTACTTCTCTCTATCTCTTTCTTCGTAGTATTTATTGCATTTGCCAAGGAGTGACCTCTTCCAATGAAATGGTGCTTAGATGAGGTGTTATGGGCATTAAATGGCTTAGCAACTCAAGTCCCCAATGCATAGGTGCTTAGTTTTTTATTGCTAAGTTTGCTTCATCTAGGTACACGCGCTTAGCACCGTTTCTTCCTGGGGTCACCAAAATAGTCTCTCTCTTCATAATTAACTTGCCACATCAGACTTTATGCCTATGTGGCAGGCTTAGCACCTATAGGATCAAGTACAATAGTGGACTATAAGCCCGCTTTACATGGCATTTTTGCATATGTGGGGGAAAGAGGCAAGGAAAAAGTGGAGGAGTGGGCTCTCAAGCAAGAGCCAGCCTCTACATGGTGGAGCATCGGGAGAGGCACCTGTATGGAGGTGGTCAGGAATTGGTAGACTCAAGCCGGTCGTAGCGCCGCAGTTAAAATGATAATGGCAAGTCAAATCACCGGGCCCCACCTGTCCAGCAGTAACTCACTGTCAAATCACACAGCCCTACGTTTGCAGCAGCCTACTCCCTCATCTTCTCGCGTCTCTGTCGAACTGACTAGGCGGAACTGCCCCGCCTACCACGCGGGAAAAGCCCCGCCCTCGACTTTTAAATAGTACAGTATACTAATTTTGTATCCATGGATTGCGCCATGGAGCAAAGCCTCAAGAAAACGGCGGTACACATGTACGGAGTATACAGCACGCCCATCGCGTTCGCGTCGCACCACAGACGGTCGGTCGGTCTAGCACGCTGCTCTCCAAATCGAACGCGGGTCATATTGCGTTTGCACACACATGTGGGACCGCAATTGAGAACCGACCATAGGCACACTACCTGGCCCCGCAAGTCGGCTGAGTTAATAGAAGCACATACTCCACCTTGGTACCTGGACGATCCCTACAAGACACGGAAGATCAGTTTGTCCATGCATGTGACCAGACTCCAGCAGACACGCCTGGATTGGCTATCGTCTACATATCGTGCAGGCTGTGTTGTACAGGGCTGTAGTTCTGGTGAGAAATCTAAAAAAAGGTTTCTTGTCATCTCGCAAAATTAGGTGTCATGTGCTTCGGATCACTGCGAGGGTTAAACAACGACAACTGAGTTGGGCTAGTCATTGGGGGCACATGCACGAAGACTACTATCGACGGACCCATTTTCTATGAGTTTATCTTTAATTTGAGCTTTGATCCTCGTCTAGTTTGTCCGTCGGGATTCATCTTGTCTCCTTTGGGCAGTGAGGTTATGATTTCTTGTCATGTGGCATTTTTTCGTGTTATATGTTATAATCCAGTGCTTCAGATCAAAATGACGACTACTGCGCCTACGGGGCACGTGCATGAAGACTTCTCGACAGTCATTGCCGAGGTCAAGCCGGCTCCGGCTGGTAGACAAAAGAAAACTAGTACTCCACTATATAGGCAGGACCCTCCGCACTTGCTTGCTAGTGTTGCTCTCTTCACACTATCTCGTCCTCTCCAGATCTAAACACGACAGTGGTGGCCACACACTCTCTCTCTACTCACCGCTGGTCACAGATCCAGCCGGATCCTCTCCGCCGGGGAAGGTGAGAAGGTGCAATGTTCACGCGGTCGTCCTCGGCGATAGCTCTTACCCACTGCCGGCGCGTCCCGATTAGCGTGCCTCGCCATTCTCTCCCAAGCATCGCTGGTGAGGGAGGGCCTCCTACCCCTTCTTCCTCGCTGCCGTAGTGTGGGCAGATCCGGCCTCCCACCGCCCACCTAGCGACATCCCGGCGACCCTCAGGTATAACTTCCTTCGAAACTGGCCTTGCTCTACTTCCCGAGCTCCTGACGTTGCTGCATTTGTATCTTTTACTATTTCTCAGGCCCCCTCGTGTAGATAGGATCGATCGGCTGTCCGAAAACCACATAATTTTTTACTGTTAAGAGGTAAAACTAGTTCATGCACTCGAATCTAGTAGTACTTGGTTCAAACAAGGAAGAAAGGGGGTGGGGGTGGGGGAAGATTTGTTACCTGAATCTAGGACTTGGTCGAAAGAGGAAATAATGGGGGCGAAAAGTAGCAGAGACTGGCTATTTCCAACTGGTCTCTAGGTCTAATAGGGAAATAAAGGGAACGCAGTACAAACTCAATATAAACCCGATCTATTGGTTGAAAAAGGAAAGAAAGTGGGGACTGGGGGACAAGTCAATAGAGTAAGTCCAGCACTAGATTTTCTAGCCTCACACAGTATAAGGTGGCTATATACCGAACAAAAATGGGACCAACCTAGATATCCTCTTCTGATGTTTGTTGCCCCGAGCCGTTCTTATGGAATGCCACTGGTAAAATGTAGCAGTCGCACTGTTAAAAGTAAGGACACGTTAAACCAATGTTGTTTTCAATGTAATGCCTCCAGTAATATGAATCAATGGCACTTTTTTTCATGTCCTGCTAAATTTCCCATTAAGATAAGTAGCTTCTTTTCGTTAGAGATGCAACTGTCCTGGTCCGCCTACTCTCCAGGAGCTTCACGACCAACCTTGATGTTGCTCAATTTTATTGCAACTAATGAAGAAGCTCTGTGGGTTTCGTTTTCTGATGGAAATGGAACCGGGGCTGGAGCCCTTTTCTTAAAAAAAAGAAGAAGAAGCTGCTAGCTCATGGGACATTGCTTCATTTTAGGTGAACTGCACCAAAAGGTCCCATGAATTGAATCATCCATGTTGGTGACCGGTGCCATCCGTTCTACGATGGCGTTGACTGCAGATATAGTTCCCATCACGAGGTATGTTCCTTTTTGGTCTGACCGTTTGCCAAAGATCCTGCATGTTGATCCTGCTCTTGTGCTACTGTATTGGCACTGCCATGATAAAGTAGTAATGTTATTATTTTGCACCTTAATCTAGTCGCACTATGAATTTGAGGAAATGTTTTGGCACCGCTAGTGCCACTGTTTTTTTATATATCGAAAGAGGGGGTTCCCTCCGATTTCATTAAAGAAACCCAACCATAGAGAACCATTATCCGACAACATCTCAGTGTAAACGGGCAGTTATGCAACTACTACTAGAACGGACTGAGTACTAGGAGGAGACAAGTTCGCCACATAAGCTAGGCAGGTAGGGGACGCAGCACCAGCTCGACCAAGTTTGGATTACAACCCAAATGCTACCACAGAGACATCAGGGGGAAGATAGGGACTGAAAGAGCCAGCTTCAGCATCCCAGTCTAAGCACCCCCGGCCTTCATCCTTGTGATGCATGGTACACCTCGTTTGCCACCTGCTCGACCCTAGTGTCACTGATAAAATGAAGTAATAATACAGTTAAAATAGAGCGAGTGTCCTCTCTATCATTTCATTTCCAATGTAGATAAAGAAAGTGCTTCTCTTTGTTAATGTATGTTTCATCAACTAGTCCCATTGTTAATGTTTAAGCGTTTCTGCAAACTGGGGTGCTTAATTTTAGTTGATCTGCACAAAAATAGAGATTTGAATGTCTCAAGGCCCCTCCTTGTACTACCGCTGTACACTGATGTTCATCACTGGCAGAAGGTGTATCGGGGAGACTTGGGTCGATTTCCAGTATGATGTAATATTTTCTTCTGTTTATTAGTGTATGTTTCATCAACTAGTGCCACTATAATGTAATCACGCCTTTTCATTATCTGTGCAAACAGGGTTATTCAGCTGCATTTTGGTGGAACTGCACAAATGTACGGATGGAACCGGCATATATGCAAAGTGCTAGGTGCCAAGTAAAATTACCGACACCAACCCTGCTCCATCTAAGCATTGGCATCCACCACCATCAGTGGGATGTGTGGCGCTCACTGTGGAAGGATCTTTCTCGGCAGCAAATCCTCTAACCAAATACTAGTAGCCTAGACTTAAAAAAATTACTAGTAGCTTATATTGGCAGTTTTCTAGGGGTGTACTCTTTTCTGAAAGAAGCACCAATATATTTTTATTTATTTGTACACAGTGTCACAACTTTGACCCAAAGCTCCAGAGCAATTTTAGGGTGATTGGCATAGTACTCGGAGACTGATTGTAAGCATGATTTTTATTAGTTGTCACACTGATTGTAAGCATGAGCAGATGGAAGATTAGGTTAGTGCAAAGCTTACCTTAAACCCTACCGATGTCGTTGAAATGAGGCGAGCGTCGAGGGAACTGTGGAGAATGGCGGGGAAGCGACGTCGCACCATCCCGCCTCCTCTTGCAGTGAGAGAACGAATACTCCTGTGGCTCCGGCTGGCTCTGCACCCTCATGAACGGCACACCGTACTCGATCGATTCGTTATCCTCTGGGTGCTCGACCTTCGACCTGTACGCCCACCACCTCCGCCTGACTTTCGCCTCGGGAAAATCTGTCTGCTCCATCGCCCAGAGGAGATACTCGATGAACTCGAAGGACTGCGGCGTGACTGCCGCCGAGGAGTACATCGCTGCCCTCATCGCCGTCGTCTCGCTCTTTCGCATACATTGCCACATGGCCCTCACCGTCCTGGAAATCTCCCACTCATTGTCAAACCAAGTAAGGATCTCCTTCAACCTAGCTAACTTTGCCTGGTCGCCGCCGGCGATCTGCCAGATTTGCTGCTGCATCCCCTCCATAGATGTCCTTCTGAGTGGTCCGGTGCTAGCTTTGGAAGATGGGAGGAGAGACGGTGGTCTTGCAATAGAGAAGAGGGAGAGGCGAGACGGTGGTTTTGGAATGGAGATGATGGAGAGGAGAGGTTCCCCTGCCTTTCGGTCGCTGACAGGTGGGCCCCGCGCTTGGTGGGACCCATGTGTCAGTGTCTCAATGGCAGGATGGGCTACGTCAGGGGATCCTTGTCCGAGGAGAGAGGAGGTGGTTTTGCAATGGAGAAGAGGGAGAGGCGAGACGGTGGTTTTGGAATGGAGATGATGGAGAGGAGAGGAGGTGGTTTTGCAATGGAGAAGAGGGAGAGGAGCGTGCGGCAGCGATTTAGGATTGGACGAGAAGGCCAGCGCGCTATGACTGGATCAAAATCAAAATGAATTTACCCTTCAATTAAGAAAGCGACCCCACATTAACTAGTCTCCCTTTTATTCTGGGTCATAATTGACCATGATTTCACAAATAAAATATATGTTATACGTTGCAAAAATAATATAATTTGAAAGTACATTCAGATACGAACCAAACGATACAATTTTTGGTGAAATGCATTCACATTTTGCTGTCAAATACAGTACGTGGTCAAACTTTGACCCAAAATACGCAAAACAAAAAAAATACTTCCAAAACCAGCGCCGCTCTTCTCCTCTTAAACCACCGCCGCTCCTCTCCTGTTTCAATCTAAATCCAGCGCCGCTCCTCTCCTTTTCCATTTCCAAACCACCGCCCCTCTTCTCCTGTTCCAATCCAAAACCAGCGTCGCTCCTCTCCCGTTCTAAACCAAAACCAGCGCTGCTCCTCTCCTCTGCCATTCAAAAACCACCGCCGGCGAGTGAAGGTGCCGCGGAGAAGTAGATCGATGGAGGAGTACAACCAATACGTGAGAATCGCAGACGGCGACCCTGTGAAGCTAGCTAGGATGTTGGAGATACAGTCTTGGTTTGACAACAAGGACCAACTAGCGGCGACATCCATGGCCAAATATCTACAACAGAGCGAAAAGGCGGCGATACTCCCGGAGGGAGTCGCGCGGGAGTACATAGAGCTGCTCCTCTGGGCCATGGAGCAAACAGATTCACCAAATCCGATCGTGAGGGAGCGGTGGTAGGAGTATCGATCCCAGATGGAGCATCCACCAGAGATTAAAGGATCGAGCATCTATAGGGTGCCGTTTGTGAGGGTGACGTGCCAAAGCGAGCCGGTGGAGTCTTCGTCGACCGAACCCAACTACAAGAGGAGAAAAACAGTTGGCCCGACGACGACCCCCGCCATCCTCTCCCTCGTCGTTCACATCGTCTCACGGGGCGGCTGTCTGCCGCCGAGGAATAGGAGGGATTTGCCCCCCCCCAGACCAATAGTCGGGCAGGTTGTGAATTGTCAGGAGGAGCTTAGGGTTGTTAGTATTTGCAGGTTGTGAATTGTGTTTTGTGTTGTGTATTTTGAGAGTACTTTCAGATATGAATGTCTTTTGAATTTCAGATTTGCAGTATTGAGCATATGAAGTATTTTATGAATTCTAGAGATCTATTTTTAGCACTTAAAAAATGTAGTTTCATAGGAGTATAAAAGTGCAGACAATGTTATTCTCAAAGAAGAAACTGCAAGTTTCAGTTTCAGATAAGAAACTCCAAGTTCAGTTTCAGATAAGAAACTGCAACTTTCAGAGGCAGGGCATTTATATTAACACGGCCTTTTCAAACAGTGTTAACATCATGCTGGAAGTTTTATTCATGGTCGAAACTGGAACTACCAGCCAGTTAACATCATGCTGATCAACATTCATGCATAGCACATCTTCATATGATGCACAGTAAAAAAGATATGCTATTTTCAAAATGCCCACACAATGTCGAGTGTGCGAAAAATAGAGAAAACGAGGGACGAAGTTTTGACAAGTGTAGGACGTGGTGTGCGTAGATGACAATTGGGACCCACATGTCAATAAAGGCAGAGGCAAAAATTTTGGAGATATTTTCTCTGCACAGGTGGAATCGAACCCAGGCGGAACATCTGCCCCGTATAGGCTTTCTTTTTTAACATGCATAGCCCACGACCTCGGATGGGAGGTCCATAAGGCTGTTTTTATTTTCTTGAGGGCCGTCATGTATCGACCGGCCTATGGACCTCCCATCCGAGGTTTTATTTTTCCTGAAACATCGGCAGCCCAGTTTATGTATTTTTTTTAAGAAAACGCAGAGGTCTGTTCTATTTTTCTATATAAGAATAGGAACGCCTGGTCCAACTTATGTTTCCCTTCTAACTATATTATATATATTTAAATTATTTTATATGTTATTATATATTATTGTTATTGTCATCATATATTTAACAGATACTTACATATGTAAGAAAACAATATCCCACATCTTGTTAACTTATAAAAACTAGTATGTATACACGTGCAAGGCATGTCTTAGTTGAGGAGAGAGATTTTGGTAAAAGAGAATAAGCCATAGATTTGCTGATAGATAAAAGGCAAAAAGAAAATATAGAAATGTGCGAGTGTAGATATTAATTAATTATGATTGATAAGTATTATAAAGGTAGGGATTATTATTCATACAAGAAACTGTATGTGCACATCTAAAAAGACTGCACCTTACTTTTTGCTCCCTGTTTTACTCCCAAACAATCTCGTTTGGGCTCAAACTGCCATGTACTCAAGCGGCAATACGACCCATGAGGCAGGGAACATGGGCTTCTTTTCTTGAAAGGTCACGTGATTGTTCCAGAACACAGTTGAGGCAGTATCAGTCTACTGTTCATGGCGAATCCTGATGATCTCAGCCATTGGATTTAGGTGACCAACGGCTATGATTGATGCTCTAGGTCTAGTTCGAAACTGATACATTATATAGTAGTATAGATAATTTCTTAACAATAAAATCCTGGTGATTGTGTACAAAAGCTTGGTAAGATTTACGGACCAATGTAATAATAAATCACTTATTATTTAAATAAATATATATAGCAAAATGCTCATCCCCTGTTTATTTTTTGATAACATTGCTGCGCCCACCCCAACATTATAATTAGAATCAGCCCAGCAAAATCGTGTATTTCGAGAAAGTGCAAATGGCCTGTAATTTTTTAGGAAAAACATAAATGGGCCGCATGGACGCTACATTATTTGTTCACCCAGCCCAGCTAATGGACTGTAATTAAAAAAAGAGATCAAATGGACTGTAAATTCTACCCCGCAAAAAAAAGACTGTAAATTCTGAAAAAATGGTTTGAATACGTGCCACATTTTTGGTGGCTGAAATGTGGGCCAATAGGCCGAAGCCAATGCAAGTCGTTGTCAACATAGTCAACAAATTATTCTGACATCGTTAGCCGTTGGATTTACATCCAACGACCGGCATCCATCTTCAATCTCTCGTCTTCTTCCTCCAGCGCCGCCGGGACCACCTGCTCCCGCCTCCTGCTGCTAGCAGCTCTGCTTAACACACTTCGCTGTGAAGCGCTACTCCACCGTTGGCCGGGCCATCCCTCCACCCCTCCCCACCTCCTGTTCTTCTCCACCGACTGCCGAACCACACCGCACCAGAACCAGTTAACCCTTGTACACCTCTCCGTCTGCGACTCTACTCCCGCGTCTTCCCATCCCGGCTCGTTGCTGTCCGGGGCCTCGCCGTTGTCCACCACCTTGGATGCGCTCGGCGCGGAGTGGTCAACATGGTCAACGAACGACACCATCGGAAGTAGACTGTGCGTGGAGAGGCTGACAGCTGGGTCCACGGCCGCACGCAAGGAAATGCCTCCTTATTACGCGCAAAATAATGATTCCTCCACCTGACAGCTAGGACCCACCGGAAGGGCCTCTGTATTTCGCGAAAAAAACGTTCCCACTGCTGATAGGTCGGACCCACCATCTATATCTTCGCACGCAAGGAAGTGCCTCCTTATTATGCACAAAAAAATGAATACTCCCCTGCTAGTTGGGACCCACCTTGGTGGGAGGCTGACTTGTGGGCCTACTAAGTTGACGGGGATGGAGTGCTTTGTCAACTTAGTCAATATGAATGATTCTAGCTCCAGTGATCGTACGATGTCCATCCAACGGCCGTAGTGCTTCTTCAACCTCTGGTCTTGTTGCTCCAGCCGCCCAAAGCAGCGCCGGTCATGCCGCATACTCCTGCCTCCCGTGGCCGGCTGTGCTGCCGTGGAGGCCTCACCGCCCCTACTATTCCCACCGCTGGCCAGGACATCCCTCTACTCACCCACACCCCCTGTTATTCTGCGGCGACGGCAGCCTCACACCGCAGCAAACCAGTGAACCCTCATACTCC
Organism: Aegilops tauschii subsp. strangulata; assembly: GCF_002575655.3. Lineage (NCBI taxonomy): Eukaryota > Viridiplantae > Streptophyta > Magnoliopsida > Poales > Poaceae > Aegilops > Aegilops tauschii. The sequence continues at coordinate 514,157,760 of NC_053041.3, forward strand.
TCTACGCGTGGGCATCCACTGCAGCATCTTCCCTGGCTCCGATTCGTCCCCTTCCTAGGCCTCGCCGTCGTCCACCGCCCTGGTGCTCTCGGCGCGGCGTGGTCAACGTGGTCAAGGAACGGCTTCCATCGGACGTGGACTGTACATGGAGAGGCTGACAGCTGGGTCCACGGCTGTAGCAAGGAAGTGCCTCCTTATTACGCGCAAAATAATTATTCCTCCACCTGACAGCGGGGACCCACCGGACGGGCCACTGTATTTCGTGAAAAAACATTTCCCCCTGACTGCTGGGACCCACCAGCTGCATCTTCGCACGCAAGGAAGTGCGTCCGGGCAAAAAAACAATTCGCCCCCGTGACTGCTGGGACCCACCAGCTACATCTTCGCAGGCAAGGAAGTGCCTGACAGTCGGGACCCACCTGGTCGAAGCGCACGTAGCGTTGTCATTCTGGTCGCGAATGTGTACGTACATACTGGTCGATGTAGAGGCGCGCACGTGTCGTAGTAGAGGCGCGCACGTAGCATGTACACGTACGTACAGCGGCCAGGGTGCAAGAAAGTAAATACATCCACGTACGTACATACGGGGCGGGGTCTTGAACGCCTACTCGCGCGTACGTACGACCAGGGCTCGTGTACATGGCTGGGTCGGAACGGAGAAACAGCGTCGTCGTGTTCATGGGGAGCGAACGGAATGCATCGTGTTCATCGGGAGGAAACGGAACGCGTGGGAGCCAACCGGCTTGGACGGAACAGCCGATGGAAACGAGGCCTGGCGTACCGCAGAACGGAGGAAACGGCCTTGTGTTCGACCGGCCACGTTCGAAACGGGATCCTGTTCATCGGGAGGGGTCTGGCGTACCACAAAAAGGAGGAAACGGACCTCCTACGGTCGAAACGAGGGTCCTGTTGACCGGGAGGGGTGTGGCGTACCGCAAAACAGAGGAAACGGACTTGTGTTGGAGCGCTACGGTCAAAACGGGGGTCCTGTTCATCAGGAGAGGTGTGGCGTACCGCAAAACGGGACTCCACGGGATACTGTTCATCTCCACCATCGACCCCCTCCAGCCTCCACGGGCTACTGTTCATCCACCGTCGACCTCCTCCAGCCTCCACCTGCGACTGTTCATCCACGGGCTCCTGTTCATCGAGCCTCCACCGCGCACTACTCCACCGGCTACTGTTCAACCAGCCCTCTCCACGGGCTCCTGTTCAACCACCCCTCCATGGGCTACTGTTCATCCTGCCCTCCATCGTCTACTGTTCATCCTGCCCTCCACGGGGTGGTCCTGTTCATCCTGCCCTCCACGGGGTCCTGTTCATCCAGCCCCAACTGGCTCGAACAATCAGGGTCCTGTTCATCCACCCCCACCGGGAACTTTTCATCCAAACCCCCCAGCAACACTCACTGTTCATCCAGAGGCAAAGCCACCGGGTCCTGTTCATCCACCCCCACGGGGAACTGTTCATCCAAACCCCCCAGCAACGCTCACTGCTCATCCAAAGGTAGCATCAATCGGCTTCAGTTAGCAGCAGTAGCGAAGTAATCGCTCGATCGGGTTCAGTTAACAGCCATCGATCGATCGCTCGGGTTCAGTAACGCGTAGCCTGTAGTGCAATCGCTTGGGTTCAGTTAGAGCCCAATACCTCGCTCGGGTTCAGTTAGAGCCCAACGCCTCGCACACACGCGCGTACGTATGAGAGAAACGCGCATCGCTCGGCCCCCGACCACCCACCGTTACCGGGGACTCCCCGATATTTTCCGCGCCCTCGCTTCTACCACGGTTTTTTCTGTCATGGACGGCCAAAAGAATGTCATGCAGCTGCGTCTCCGGCCCGCCCAGGACGAAAAACCCATTTTCTGTCATGATTTTTTGTCATAGAAGTAGGGCCCCACCACATCTATGATGAGACCGGGTTTTGTCACAATTATCGTCATAGAAGTGTCATAAGTATAACAGAAAAGATTTTCGTTCGACCCAAAATGTCACGGATGTGTCTTTTTTTGTAGTGCTTGCCATTGCCGTCTCGGATTTCGGAAGTGCCCGGGTCGCTGGCGTTGTTGCTTTTACGAGCGAGCCAGTTGTCTTCTCCCGCGCAAAAGCGAGTCATTAGGGTTAGGGCTGTCATGGATTTAGGTCCTTCTTGGCCGAGGTGACGCGCTAGCCATTCATCCCGGACGCTATGTTTGATGGCCGCAAGGGCTTCCGCGTCCGGACAGTCGACAATTTGGTTCTTTTTGACTAAGAACCTAGTCCAGAGCTACCTGGCTGACTCCCCGGGCTCCTGGACAATGTGACTCAAGTCATCGGCATCTGGTGGCCGGACATATGTTCCTTGGAAGTTGTCCCGGAAGGCGTCTTCCAAATCTTCCCAGTTGCCAATAGAATTTTCTGGCAAACTGTTTAGCCAGTACCAAGCTGGCCCTTTGAGCTTGAGAGGTAGGTATTTAATGGCACGAAGGTCGTCTCCGGGAGCCATGTGAATATGGAGGAGGTAATCCTCAATCCATACCGCGGGATCTATTGTTACATCGTATGATTCGATGCTAATGGGTTTAAACCCGTCTGGGAATTCATGCTCCATTACCTCGTCAGTGAAGCAGAGAGGGTGTGCGGCTCCTCTATGTTGGGCCACACTATGAAGCACCTCCGGCGGACTCCGCTTACGGTTTTTGGACCGGGCATGGTCGGGTCTGTTGTGTCCGAATAGATAACCGTCGTCACTGGTCGGGGCATGTCCCCGCGATCTGGGTGTCGATTTTGTGTGTCCTGTTCTACCCTCCAGGTCTTGTTGGATGTCGCGAGTGTTCCCCCAAGCTGGTTTATTCTTGCTTGGACGGCCAGATGGGTTGGTATGGTGCTTTGCTTGGGCTGCTGCTTTGTCCGGACCGAACTGTGGTCGGCCCACCGCACTATTCAATGGTGGTGTGGGCTCCAATGCCCTGCCATCATATTGAGGGAGCCACCTACTCTTGGGGTGGCTTTTTTTTCTGGGCCGCTAAGGCCGTATTCTTCGGCGGCCAAGTCCTCGGTCCATCTATCATTGAGCGAATCTTGGCTTGCTTGAAGCTGCAGCTGCTTCTTCCTTAGGCTCCTTGTAGTGGCTATAAGCCGGCGTTTAAAGCGCTCCTGCTCGAGAGGTTCCTTAGGCACGATAAAATCCTCGTTGCCGAGGATATCCTCTTCCTCGAAGAGTGGGAGATAATTGTTGTCCTCCGAGTCTCCATATGTGGCCTGTTCATGAGGGCTGTCTTGCCCGCTTTCCTGTTCCTCTTGTTCGGATTCTACCTCGACAGGGTCTTCATTGTCCGGAGTGTTGCCTTCTCTGGTGCTAGCAGTGTTTTCTCTTGAGCGATGTGACTTAGAGCGGCGTCGTGGGCGCCGGTGTTTGGACTGTGTACCAGGAGGTTTATCCTCGACTGGATCCTCCTTGTCATCGTCGAGAGCGTCGTAAGGTGTGTCTATCATACACACGTCATACCAGGAAGTGGTCATCCCGTGTCTAGCGGGTAGTAAGCTCTGGCCTTGCCCCTCATCGTCGTCCATACCATCGATGTCTTCGGAGCGGGGGTCAGGAGTGTTGGTTGGGTCTTCAACAGTGGCTGTGAAGTGGGTGGCGGGTGGGAAGCAAAATTCTCCACCATCCGCCGTAAGTTCGACCCGAACATAGTTCGGCGACGAGTCATCTGCCAGGGATAGGTTTTTTAGTGAGTTTAGTAGGTCGCCCATGGGCGAGTGTTGGAAGACATCTGCGGCGCTGAACTTGAAGATGGATAACCGATTGAGTTCGGTATCCGCGGGCTCGCAGGGTTCCGAACTCGACATCGGAGACGAGTCCGGGGTTCTGTTGATGCAGATATCATATGAAGTGGAATCTGCGTGCGGCTCCAACGCCGCAGAATCGGTAGCCCCCGTGATGGGGTTGAGCTTCACATCTTCGGACGACCTGATCTGCTCCGGATCTAAGGCCAGAGCTGCTACAGGAGCTATCTCCTAGATGTGGCCCGATGACAGGTTTAAGCCATGTTCATCGGGGCGACGGGGAGCGGTTGCCGCGGTCTCGAATCCGTCGAAGATCAAGTCTCCACGGACGTCCGCAACGTAGTTCCAGCTTCCGAATCTGACTTGATGGCCAGGGGCGTAGCTGTCGATCTGCTCCAGATGGCCAAGCGAGTTGGCCCGCAGTACAAAGCCGCCAAATACGAAGATCTGTCCGGGAAGGAAGGTTTCTCCCTGGACAATGTCATTACTGACGATCGAAGGGGCCATCGAGCCCTTTCCCGACGGCAGAGTGGAACTCTCAATGAAAGCACCAATGTCGGTGTCAAAACCGGTGGATCTCGGGTAGGGGGTCCCAAACTGTGCGTCTAGGATCGACGGTAACAGGAGACGAGGGACACGATGTTTACCCAGGTTCGGGCCCTCTCTATGGAGGTAATACCCTACTTCCTGCTTGATTGATCTTGATGAATATGAGTGTTACAAGAGTTGATATACCACGAGATTGTAATGGCTAAACCCTAGAAGTCTAGCCTATGTGAATATGGTAATGAGTATCCCTATCCGGACTACTCTCTCCGATTATGTAGACACCGGAGAGATCTAGGGTTACATGGAGTCGGTTACATCAAAGGGAATCTTCATAGTCGGTCGCCCAGCTTGCCTTCCATGCCAAGTAGAGTCCAGTCCGGACACGGGTATAGTCTTCGGCCTTCATGTCTTCACAGCCCATCAGTCCGGCCCATGGCTAACAGGCCGGACGCCCGAGGACCCCTTAGTCCAGGACTCCCTCAAACACCACGACAAACTTATCCAAGAACTCCATGAACACCTTATTCATCATACTCATAAAATAGGCAGGGACATTGGTCAATCCAAATGACATAACTGTATACTCATATAGCCCGTACCTTGTGGTAAAGTCTGTCTTAGGTACATCCTGTCCTCGGATCTTCAACTGGTGGTATCCTGATCGCAGATCGATCTTGGAGAATACTTTAGCTCCTTGCAGCTGGTCAAACAAATCATTGATCATCGGTAGTGGGTACTTGTTCTTGATCATCACTTCATTTAATACATGATAATCAACAACCATTCTCAAAGATCCATCCTTCTTCTCAACCAAGAGCACTAGGGCTCCCCACGGTGATGAACTTGGACGAATGTAACCTTTCTCCAACAACTCTTTAATCTGCTTCTTAATTTCCTCCAGATCATTTGCGGGCATCCGGTATGGCCTCTTTGATATTGGTCCGGTGCCTGGCAACAGTTCTATCAAAAACTCAATGTCCCGATCCGGTGGCATGCCTGGTAATTCCTCTGGAAATACATCCGGGTAATCCTTCACTACAGGCACTTCCTCCTAAACAACTCCCGAGAGGGAATTCACTTGGGTCCTCCTCGGCGCATGCCTGCATACATACTTAATCCTTTTTCCCTCTGGGGTGGTGAGCAGAATTGACTTACTAGCGCAATCGATGTTTCCCCCATACATCGATAGTCAATCCATGCCTAGTATCACATCCAATCCTTGTGACTCCATAATTATTAGGTTTGAGGGGAAAACATGCCTACCTATGGTCAATGGCATCTGAAAACATCCTCTGCTTGTCATATACTCAGCTACTGGCGAGCTTACTAACATAGGTGTCTTAAGAACTTTGGTGGGCAACTTATATTTATCCAGAAATCCCCTTGATATGTATGAATGCGATGCACCAGTATCAAAAAGAACGATTGCAGTAAATGACCTAACCAAAAACTTACCTATAACTGCATCTGGCTGCTCTTCAACCTCCTCCATGTTAACGTGGTTCACCTGTCCCCTGTTGAAAGGGTTGGGCTTCTTCCCAGAGCTTCCATTGCCATTTCCATTCTTTGCTTCAGAACACTCGGTGGCGTAGTGTCCAGTCTTCCCGCACTTGAAACAAGTAATGTGACTTAGATCCTTTTTGGCGGGCGTTGCTGGGTTGAAATGGTTCTGGCTGCTGCTTCCTCCATTCCCATTTCCATTCTTGGGGCCACTATGATTATGCGAACTTCCTCCATTGTGAACGTGGCCTCGATGGTTATGGATATGTCCTCCCAAGTTCGGGGTAAAACGAGGCTTCTACGATGCTCCAGAATTATACTTCCCTTGTCCATACTTCCTTTTGCGGCTCTCTATCTGCTGCTACTTCCCTTCAATCATAAGAGCCCTATCTACCAAGTTTTGGTAATTAGGAAATGTGGCTACCATCAACTGCATACTCAGCTCATCATTCAGCCCTTCCATAAACTTCTCCTACTTTGTGGCATCTGTGGCCACATCATCCGGGGCATAGCGAGCTAACTTACTGAACTCATCCATGTACTGCCCCACAGTATGATTTCCTTGGCGTAAGTTGCGAAACTCACGCTTCTTCATGCTCATAGCTCCAGTAGAGACATGTGTAGTGTGGAACGCTTGCTGAAACTGATCCCAAGTGACATTGGCTATAGGGAATGTGGTTGTGTAATTCTCCTACCATGAGGCTGCGGGTCCATCCAGTTGGTGTGCGGCAAAACACACCTTCTCCGCATCTGTGCAACCTGTGGTGGTCACCCTTCCAATCCTGCGTAGCCAGTCACCAGCAACAATCGGCTCAGTGCTACTAGAAAACACCAGTAGATTCAACCTCAGAAAACGGGCTAAGTTGTCAACTGGAGGTGGTGGCGGTGGGTTGTTGTTGTTGTTGTTGTTGTTGCCTTGGTTCTGGACTAGTAGCTGCATCAAGGCATTCTGCTGTTGGATCAACTGAGTGAGCTCCGGTGGGAAGACAAATCCGAGGTCACGTCTCGGAGGCATCTGATGGTTTTAGAGGGGAGAGATTAGAATAGAATGAGGTCTAAAAGGGAAAGCACTACCCATATGCACATGAGACAAACACAATCATATCACACCACTCCATTCAAACAAGGGCATACAATCGATCTAGCTACCGTTACAAAATACTCGGACTATTACTATATACATGGGGGAATACTACTGATAATATGGTGGTCATCTAGAAATTTTGATCGGTGGAATTTTCCATGATATCCGCTCCAGCTTCGTCTTCATAATCATCATTACTACTGTCGGGGTCAGAGTCGGTGTCATCGATGATGATGTAGTCCTCGGGATGGTCGTCATCTCCTCCTGGCGCGGGGTCTCCCATGAACACTCCTAGCTTCCTCGTCAGGTCTTCATTCTTTTCTTCTAGCACTACGATTTCCTTCTCATATCCATCGCGTGTAGGCTTGAGTTCCTCTTCAAGCTCCATGTTCCTGGTCATCACCTTCTTTAGATCTATCATGCTTGCGCACATTTGGTTCTCCTGGCGGCGAATGTGCTGGTTTAACTCCTGGATGAAAGCTGCAATGGACCAGTCCCTCCTGGTGCTGATCATTTCCCATTGCTCATCTCGGCGCCCGCATATCTGGTAGATGGTGTCCTTAAGATCCTTGTGATAAACTTCGCCGATGCGTCCCATGGCGATGTGAGCTGCCATGCTCTTTCCTAGACTCCAGGTTGGTGCATCAAAGGAAAACTCTATGGGCTCAGTAACTGGCGTGAACGTCCTTCCTGGAACATGAACTCGAATCATCCAATGCTCCTCTTCTGGTAAAGTGGCGGTCTAGGTCCCGGTGAAGCTTGGTATTCCGATGTTCAGGTACCTAATGACTTCCTTCAAGTGAGGTGTGTCTTCATCCGGTTGAGCAAACTTGTTCATTGGGTCCACCATCTATAGAGTGAAAAATGGAGAGGAGTCAGAAATGAGTAGAGAAGAGTGACCTATGGCTTATCTTAGTGGTCATGTCCTACAATCAGCATGTGCTCTGATACCATCTTGTAGCGATCCGACCTCAAACGGTCAAATCTCTGTGCATAAGTGTCATCCCTGGATCGGTAATGCTGACACACACAGTACTTGAAGGATTTATAACAGAGTGCAATCACACACTTATTACATCGAATGACTCAAAAGAGAACTTATTACAATAATATGGCTTAAGGCCATCTAATAAAGATAAATGCGGAAGCATCGAAGGTAAATGGGTCCATAAACTCCAACGGCATAGCTGAGTGCACGACAATGACCTAGCGCACCTTACTCTTCGTCTGAAAAGTCTGCAACATCATACGTTGCAGCCCAAAATGGGCCAGCACATGGAATATGCTGGCAATATAACACGGTAGAGCAATGAACAGATAATAGCTATAACTATATGCATATATGCCTGGTGGAGGCTCTACGGTTATCATGTTTTTGCGAAAAGCCAATTTTTCCCTACAACAAAGGAATATATTTTGTTTAACTATCATGGTGGTCGATAAACATTGAGAAGGTTCCTCCAACTCAATCCCAATTAAAGAGTATTAATAACCCAACAAATTAATTAAATGAGTGATGACATCAAATCAATAATTCAAGTACAAGATACTCAAGATGTCCATAACCGGGGACACGGCTAATCATGATTAGTTTGTACACTCTGCGGAGGTTTGCGCACTTATCCCCACAAGACTCGATCTCCTCCGTTGTGCTTCTCGCACTGCATGATGTTTGAGAAACGGATGACTGAGACACAGTCTTTCCGAAGAGGTCCCCTTAACCGATAGATAGGCCGGTACACCTACAATCCCCTACATCTGCTAGCCCGTCATGGAAAGGTTTCCCGCAACTTACTCAACTATGCCAGAGCCCATAATGGCTTGTGGCTGCACACGGAAGTTTCTAGCATGAATAATCTTATGATCCGTTTGAGCTTGGGTGGCTAACCATAGGATGATCACACGGGTACTCCGGGATATCCCAGGACAGCGCTGGATTGCTCCAGGTGCCCAGACAACCACTAGGTGCTCCAGGGTGCCTCAACCAATCCACCCAGATGTGTATTTAAGTAGCCACCTTAAGTTAACCCTTAATTAACAACTCTCATATCTGTCATGGATACACTCAACCAATCCACGTCTACGAGCATAGCATAGCAGTATAAGCATAACGTAGAAGTAACTCCCAGGGTTTGATATAAAGGGACAGTAGGTTCTACCTCATCAACTACTTCCCAAAACCCACATGTTAATCAGATCCTACTCATGCAATGTTTGAGGATTGTACTAATGAATAAAAATTGGGTAATGTAGGGATGTGATCAAAGTGTTACTTGCCTTGCTGACGATCTGCAAACCCTAGGGACTCGTAGTAGCACACTTCGCACTCCGGAAATTCTATCACAAACAAACAATAGCATACATAAGCAATCAAGCATAGATGCAAGGGTAAAACTCAGATAAGAAAGATCCCAACTGAAAGTTCAACTGAAGAGCTTCGATTTGCAAAAAGAATCAATCAAATCGGAGCTACAAAACTCAAACTACGATCAAAAGAAGTTTGAATTCAAATCTGCTTGAAACCAAATTTTAAATTTTCAAAATCATGTTCAAGTTGATTAACTGGAAAGAGGGATTTGAGACGAAGATTTTGGCGTTGGTTTCACTGGATTTGGACGAACGGTTGAAAAGTTGCGAGGGTTTGAAGATCAGTGGCTAATATGCGATCTATACCTATATTAATTACAGACTCCCTAATAAGTCCCACGTTAATTAGAAAATACGAGCCATTTATCTGGTGGGACCGAATTATTACGGTGGAGATTAACCGTGTAATCCTCGGCTGAAATTATGCCCACCGCGGCCAAAAAACTAAATGACTGGAAGGCCACGGTGGAGATTAACCGGTGTAATCCTCGGCTGAAATTATGCCCACTGCGGCCAAAAAACTAAATGACCGGAAGGCCCACACACATTGGAAAGTGGAAGCCGGCCCACTATCCTTTCACGTTTTTTGCAGGTCAATGTTTTCACATTTTTTTCTGTTCAATGCTTCCACGTTTCATGGCCGATGCTAGGCGTAGGTCGGCTGATGCCAGGAAATTTTAAGCCGCCTAGTTGACCGTTAGATCAGGCGCACCGCAGCCATCCGTTGTGCCAGCTAGACCACATGCATCACTGAGCAGAATTGACCCTGTCGTCTCTCCAGCCCAACGCCCATCCACTCCAGCCCAACGCCCATCCACTCCACTGCTCATCGCCGGAGCTCCAACGACCGCCAAGACGCTTCATTGCAACCTCGCCGGAGCGCTTCATTGCAACCTCGCCGGAGCTCCAACGGCAACCACGGCGATTCATTGCAACCTCGCCGGAGCTCCAACGACCGCCACGACGCTTCATTGCAACCTCGCCGGAGCTCCAACGGCAACCACGGCGATTCATTGCAACCCCGCCGGAGCTCCAACAACTGCCAGGACGCTTCATTGCAACCTCGCCGGAGCTCCAACGACCGCCACGACGCTTCATTGCAACCTCGCCGGAGCTCCAATGACCACCGCGACGCTTCACTGCAGCTTCAACGACGCTTCATTGCTACCTCGGCGGAGCTTCAACAACCGCCGCGGCGCTCCACTGCAGCTCCGGGGCGCTTCATTGCAGCCCTGCCAGCGCTTCAATGCAGCACCGACGACCCGCCAACACCGGCGCCTCGTGGTGCATGCCGTTGCCGTTGGAGTCGGGCATGCCGAAGGGGTGCGCGGCAGCGGAGTCGTGGCAGAAGGCGTAGGGGTCGGGCGAGGCCGGGAAGCCGTCATCGCCGCCCCCGGAGACCTGGACGTCGGCCGCCGGGGCCCCGCCATCCGCGAAGCTAAGGAAGGGGTCGTCGTGGAAGGGCGCGGCCGCCGGGGCCCCGCCGTCCGCGAAGCTGAGGAAGGGGTCGTCGTGGAAGGGCGCGGCCGCCGGGGCCCCGCCGTCCGCGAAGCTGAGGAAGGGGTCGTCGTGGAAGGGCGCGGCCGCCGGGGAGGAGGTCGGCGAGTCGAAGGCCGTCGCCATGGACGCTGGGTCGGGATCTGGGGTGGGGGGTGGTGATATGGAGGGTGATGTCGCGTGGGGGAGGGGAATGGTGGAGGAAGATGACGACTTGGTCCAGGAAAAGGATAAGGTTGAGGGGCGGTGCATCGTTTCGACCGAACACGTGTCGATCTATCGAGGCGAGAAATCAGCCGGCTTAAACAAAGCGTTTTCCTAAAATAAAAGCCGAAGGATATATAATACTAAATAAAAAATCATGATTTAAATAAATTCTATCTCATCTAAAACTCCTGATCTCTTTTCTCTGTTAAAACAAATGGAAGAATAAAAAAGCTTCCATCTCACAATCTATCTACGGCTCCACGGCCACTTGCCAAACTGAATCAAAGTCGTATCCATACAATCGTTGATTTACTTGCGGTCAATATGCCATATAGGAGCCCCGCAAAAAAAAAAAGCCATATAGGAGAGGTCTCCATCGCGGCCGGTATGGCCTCCGTTTATCCCGGCTCGCTATTCCCATATAGGAGGGATCTCCATCGCGATCTGTACGCTCTTGGCCGAAGTCTCTCCATGTGATGTTACCCATCGTCGCAGCCGGAACATGATCGCTATTCTTTTGGCCGACCTCTCAGGAAATCGATGTATGTTGATTCATGTTTCGCGGACGCAGGATGAAGAAGCCTTTGCCTCCCTATCTCTCCTCTTGGTCATGGACACAAGGCAGATTAAGTCGTACTCTCCTCTCCTTCAAGCACGAGAGAGAGGGTTGGATCCTTCTTGGTGACAACATAGGCTTCTCCACCCCCAACTCTCGGTCTATCCTCTTAGGTAAGGAAGACGTCCAACCTTCTGATATTGCCTAACCACTATGGAGTATGGAGTATAGATGCATCCAGTCGGGGTTTGTTTGTTTCCTTAATTTGGTTTGCACTGTAATGGTTGTCTCGGCAGTGAACCCCCAAAAGCATCAGATATATAGCTTCAGGGAGACGAATTGATCTTCAGGTCAGGAGAAACTATGGATTTTATGAACGTGTTGGTTTTCAGCCACTACGTCGGCCCTGGCATCCTATTCCCCATGCCTCCTGATTTGGCCACGGCCACTAACAGGTATAATCTCATATATGTCAGCTTGATCGCACTAGGATAGGAGCTTGGCTTTTCATGCAATTTAATTTAGTTTGTTTCCTCTATTGAGATGTTGTTGTCTGGATTGAGGTCGGCTGAACATGCCTTTGCCGCTCCCACTACGATTTGTTGGAGCTCCTCACATGTGTTTGCGTTAGAGAAGAATTTATGTGCAGACTAACCTCTTTAGAGGGAATTTTTTGTTCATCCCTGCTGTAATTAGGTCTATCAGAACTAATAGTTTTCTGTATAACAAATTGTGCGCTTCAACCAATTTGCTCAGACAGCAAGCTGCCGGAGATAGCCTATTTCAATTACAGCTGAGAGATAACGTGTCTGAAAGTAAATGCTATGTTATTTGCATTGAAGCAGATATACGGGTTTCTTTTGTTTGCAGGGAGAAGCAGACAGACCTTAGGTGGAGTACTCTTAGCTTTTTTTCATGTTATATAACAGCCTATTGAACAGTAGCTACATCCGTACGTAGTTGTTTTCTTATCATGGAGTTTAAGCTCTTATATAAGTGCTCTACATGTAGAGATGGCCTAATCAGATGTATATAGTTGTACTATTACAGTGCAATACATGATACAATAGTCGATATTCTGCAAGACACTTGCAGTAAATATCTAGCACCCTGCACAGCGAACCACGGGTCGTTTATCTCTGCTGTTCCAGTGGTGAAAATTGGAGCATATACTCTTGAGTTAATCAAATCATTCATAGATATGAGAGATAAACAATACAAAGAGAACTCAATTTGATGTGATTTTGGTTCAGATCTAGATATAGTAACAATATATTGGTAAATGCACCTGAAATTCGGAACTAAAATTATGCGTACTATGAAAGAAAATCATGTTTCTTGATATATATATATTGTACACACGGTTAATGCTATAGCAGTAAATGAAGTATAACAGCGGAATTGCACTATATTAGTAAAAGCTTATTAATTATTTACAAACTTGATTTCTCTTTTTGTTGAAGCTCTTGCTTAACAACTTTTTGTAGAAGTGTTACTTATGCTTTGTATAACAAAACTGCATCTTCCTGCAGCCAAACAGTGTAGCAAGACTGCATATGTACCTCTTTTATTTACACTAAAATTTGTCAACAAGGTGGATAAACCTAATTCCAATTTCAATTCTCTCTGAAGATGGCTACCCGCTTTCACTAATTACCTTTTCCTTTGACCTGCCAAAAATGCTTAAGTACGCTTTAAAATTAATTTTCAGTGTTTATGCATCATCAGCGTCATATACCATACCAAAAAGCATGCCGAGAGAATTTTTAGTTCAGTTGTTACAAACAATAGTTGGACTATTCTGAAATTTTGTTAAATTAGCCGGCAACTTGGCTAGACTTGAACTACTTATAGTTTAGCTTTGATTGCATACTTTAGTGATAGCAGACGGTCTTTCTCATTACAAATTATTATTTGTTCCTGTTGTACATATCCCCCTGGAAGATATTTAATGCAAGAGGCAGGAGTTTTAAGTTGGATAGGTATTGCTCTTTCCCCATTTTACCTCTTTTCTTTTTCGTCGGCTTTCTTGAAAGATAACAAGTTGATGTAGTCTCTAGACATTGTACGGTGATCATATTTCTCTTTATATTCCTTGGTCTGCTAAAATTTGACTGATATGATATATATTCCTAACAGGAACTCTTAGCATTTTTTAAAAAGCAAACATTGTGTGTTTACACCATGTAATATAAATGCCTAAAACCACAAAACCAGAATATAAATATGACATCAATGTAATGGCAAGTACTGAAATGTAATACATATCAAATATACATTACAAATCATCAATTTGTTCTAAGTGAGTCAAAACTAATATAGAAAAAAATTCTTAAATAAACATCTATCAATTTCCTTGATGACTATGTACAATGATCTCTCCATGACACCTTACACCCATCTCCTGTGCAACAGTGTGGAAACAACTTAGAAACGAAAGGGGAGTAATAATAGGTTAATTGTATTGTTTGTTTTAAATTGTACAAAGTTAGCATCCCAATATGCTAGCCCGTGCGAATGCACGGGTTGGCGACTAGTAAAAATAATCACGGATAGGTCCCTGGCCGAAAAATAAAATAGGAAAAAAAGACTAACGAACGAACGTTCGCTAACAGAACTAAACGAACGAATTCGTTCGTTACATAAACTAATCTGACGAACGTTCGCTAACTAACGAACAAAATAAAAAAACCGATCTAAAAAAATAAACCGGAAAAACCGAACGGTTTTTTATACCGTTTAACCGGAGTAAACCGGCGGCAAGATCCGGTGGGCGGTGGCGAGATTCGGCGTCGGGCGTCGGCGGCGAGGCGACGGGGAGGCGGGGCGGTGGTGCGGCGTTGGCGGCGGCGGCGGCGCTGGCGGCGGGGCTGCGGTGGCGAGACGAGGGGAAGGCGGCTGCCTCGGGGCGGCTTATAAAGGCTCCCCCCGGGTTCCCCGACTTGGAGAGGGGGTCGGCGAGGCGGTGGTGAGTCGAACTCCTTCGGGAGTCAGGCGGGCGACACGGGCAAGGTGGCGGCGCGGCTGGGCTTGGCCCGGCCCAGAACTTTTTTTTAAAATAAATTCCGCCAAAGAAAAATCCTAAATAAATATAAAATAATTCTAAAAATGCCGAAAACAATTTTCACTGTCTAAATAAAATATTTAGAACAAAGTGAACATTTTTCTAGCCTAAAATGTAATTTTGAAAAAATGCGTATTTTTCTAATTCAAATAAAATCTTGAATAAAATCCAGATAAAATATTTATTTGATTTTAAACTTTTTCCTCCAATATTTCTCTCTTTTTATTTTAATATCAGAAATATTTCGAAAAGAAAAAATATTAAAACCAAAATGATCCTCTTTCCAAATTTGAGAAAAATTCAAATATGAAAATAAATGAAATCCCCAACTCTCTCCGTGGGTCCTTGAGTTGCTTAGGATTTCTAGGATCAAAACCAAAATGAAAATAAAATATGATATGCATATGATGACCTATGTATTACATCCAAATTGAAAATTTGGTACGTTACACCGATCGATCTCCCTTAATACATAAGGTAGGCCTCTCTCCTCCTCCACACATATACCAGCCAATGTACCTCTATAATTAATTAGGCCTCCCCCACCACACACCATAGTCGAGCGCTGTAGGTAGGTATCCATGCCACAGAGACAAATTGCACATGTTCCCACTCATGTTCCAGTAGGCCAGCCACTCTATATCTTTGACGTGGGCACACACAAATTCGATGGCACTCTTTATTGATCGCGCACGCACACACACATCATCATCCCTCTCTTCGATTCTATGGATACCTCAAGCCGATGATACCTCCACTCTCTTCTCGTGGATCGCCCCCTCTATATATATGATATATCCAGGACTCTATTTCACACACATTGCATATGTTACATTTTTTGATTGACCCTCCCCCTAAAAAAACACTCACGAACCCACACACTATATCTCTCTACGTTTGTATCTCTCTCACACAACCCCACGTAGGTGGTGTACATACACGAAGAGAATAGGTGCACGTACTCATGCTTCGTGCCCAGCCACACCCGCGCGGGTACATGGTGGAGCTCATTTCTGTACGAAAATGGCAGCCCACGTGCTAATTTGAACGCGTGTAGCGGTTGTTGACCTACGGAGGTCGTGTACCACGCGTGCACGAAACAAAGTTCGACTTGATGCATTGGTGCGTTATTTTTAAATAAAGTTATATCGCTCAATGGCACGTACACAGAATATAAAATGATTTTTATGGAGAAAAAGGTAGTCCGCTCCACTATATACAATGGAGCCTACCTGCCTGGGCTTGTCTCTCTTTAGAGTATCTCACACAAGGCGGCGATGGCCTCTCTCTCTCCCACTGTTGGTCACTGATCCGGCGCATCCCGTCCGCCGGCGGAAAGGGAGGATGTGCATCGTTTCTCGGTTCGACGGCGCCGAGGCAGCACGTCCCGATCTGCGGTACCCGCTGTTCTCTCTGACCAAGCTCCGACGTGGTAGGGCCTACGCCACCTGCTCGCTGCCGCAGTATGGACAGACCCCGCCAGCTACCGCTCACATAGTTACATCCCAACGACTCCCAGGTATCCCCTCCGGCCTTGCTCCACTGCCCGTCTTCCCACGTCGCTGCATGTGGAAAATCTTGCATGTGGATCTTCCATAGTTCTTTTCCCAAAACGTAGCTCGTCCGGCGTATTTCCATATTGCAATCTCGTCTTCACACCGTTTTAGACAAACACAACCATGTTGTTATCTTCCCTTAGGACAAGGAATATGCTTCTTTTTTGTCGTCGTATGTGTCATCAACTGTTATTGGCCAGTAATTGTTTCCTTTCTACCTCTGTTTTGCAAACAGGGCTATCGGAGGGAGTCCTGGACTAAGGGGTCCTCGGGCGTCCGGTCTGTTAGCCATGGGCCGGACTGATGGGCTGTGAAGATACGAAGACCGAAGACTGCACCCGTGTTCGGATAGGACTCTCCTTGGCGTGGAAGGCAAGCTTGGTGACCAAATATGTATATTCTTTTCCTTTGTAACTGACCTTGTGTAACCCTAGATCCTCCCGGTGTCTATATAAACCGGAGGACTTAGTTCGGAAGGAGAGACTCATTACCGTAGTCATACATGCTAGACTTCTAGGGTTTAGCCATTACGATCTCGTGGTAGATCAACTCTTATAATACTCATATTCATCAAGATCAATCAAGCAGGAAGTAGGGTATTACCTCCATAGAGAGGGCCCGGACCTGGGTAAACATTGTGTCCCCTGTCTCCTGTTACCATCGACCTTAGACGCACAGTTCGAGACCCCCTACCCGAGATCCGCCGGTTTTGACACCGACATTGGTGCTTTCATTGAGAGTTCCACTGTGCCATCCTCAAAAGGTTTGATGGCCTCTTCAATCGTCAACAACGATGCTGTCCAAGGGGAAACCTTCCTCGCCAGACAGATCTTCGTGTTCGGCGGCTTCGTACTGCAGGCCAACTCGCTTGGCCGCCTGGAGCAGATCGACAGCTACGCCCCTGGCCATCTGGTCAGACTCGAGAGCTTGAATTACGTCGCGGACATCCATGGATATTTGATCTTCATCGGATTCGAGACCGCGACAACCGCTGCTAGTCACCCCGATGAAAATGACCTAAATCTGTCATCGGGACACATCCAGGAGATTGCTCCTGTAACTGCTCCGGCCGTAGATCCGGAGCATATTGCGCCGTCCGAAGATGGGAGGCTCAACCCCACCGCGGAGGCCGTAGATTCCACGGTGTTGGAGCCGAAGACAGACCTAAAGTCACACGGCGCCTTTGTCACTGGAACTCCGGACTTGTCTCTGGTCATAAATTCCGAGCCATGTGCATCCGCGGACGCCGAGCTGGATCGCTTATCGATCTTCGAGTTTAGCGCCACAGACATCTTCCAGCATTCGCCCTTGGGCGATGTGCTAAATTCGTTAAGAAACTTGCCCTTGGCGGGGGACTCATAGCCGAATTATGTTCGGTTCGAACTAGAGGCTGATGATGAAGGAGAATTACGCCCCCCACCCACCACCCACTTCATAGCCACCGTCAAAGACTTAACCGACGAGCTTGACTATGACTCCGAAGATATCGACAGTATGGACGACGATGCCGGAGACGAGGAGGCCCAAAACCCGTCGTTCACTGGACGATGGACGACCACTTCCTCATACAACGTCTACATGGTAGATACGCCGAAAAATAACAGCGGCGATGACAAGGAAAACCCAGCAAAGGAGGACCCTCCTAAAACACAGTCGAAGCACCGGCGTCAGCGGCGCCGCTCTAAATCCCGCCGCAGCAGGAATAGCAACACCGGCACAGGAGACGACAACACTCCGGATGGTGCCGAAGACACAGAAGAACCCGATGAACAAACTACCGAACGAGACAATTGAGAATCAGTGCATGCCAGCCCTGACGAACAGGCCATAGAAGAAGACTCGGAGGACGGTAGTTACTGTCCGCCCTCCGAGGATGAGGAAAGCCTCGGCAACAAAGATTTTATCGTGCCTGAGGAACCCCTCGAGCAGGAGCGCTGCAAGCGCTAGATCATAGCCGCGGCAAGGAGCTTGAAAAAGAAACAGCATCAGCTTCAAGATGACCAAGATCTGCTTGTTGACTGATGGACTGATGTCCTGGCAGCCGAAGAATACGGCCTCAGGCGCCCAGCCAAGAGCTACCTAAAACAAAGGTTGCTACCTCAGTTCGATGAAGAGGCGCCGGAGCCTATACCTCCCTCGCGTAACGCGGCCGACCAAACACTGTGCGGTCGGGACAGTGCGGCGGATCGACCACCTCGTGGTCGGTGTCGGGGATATACCCCGCGGTATGATCCGGCCGGAGTTATAACCCGTCTGGGACTTGGTAAACCGACTCACAGTTAAGACGGGCAGTTAACCCAGACGGTAAACCGGCACCAATCATAAACCGACAGACCATCATAAACCGGCAGACAATCATAAACCGGCAGACCATCATAAACCGGAACCAGTCATAAACTGGCAGACCATCATAAACCTGCATCAGTCATAACCTGGCAGACAGTGATAACTGGTTGACAGTCATAACTTGGCAGATAAGTCGCCTGGAGTTATGAAGCCCGAGACGTTATGAAGCCCAAGACGTTAAGAAGCCCATGAAGAGAAGTCAGAATGGTTTAAGTCTTACTCCGAGTTGGACTCTACATGTAACCCACCCCTTCAACTTATATAAGGAGGGGCAGGGCTCCCCAAAGAGGGACATGCAACAATCAATAATCTCTAGGGCTAGACACAATTAGAGGAGAGCCGGTTTACGGCGACTCCCTCGTGATGATAATGAGATCTAGCCTCAAACAGCATGTAGGGTTATTACCTGATGATGTTTCCCGGGGCCCGAAGCTGTCTAAATCCTCGTCTTATGTTGCGTCTCTCGATTCCGCTCAACCCCTCTCAAGCTACTACATAGATGCGCTGGCCTCAAGACTAAGTCCTCACCCTGGGACATCTGCCATGACAATTCCACGACAGTCGGGATAGAGCGGCAATTCAAGCCGAACAGTCCGCCCCGCCGCCCCAAAAAAATAGAGACAAAACAGTTCGGGGTCATACATACGACCTCCGGCAAACCTTGGGCAGTAGAGCAGGACATACAAGATCGATCTACGGATCGAGAGGACGTGCCTCGACACACGACGACGGCTATCTATTCGGACGTGACAAACTTAATCACGCTCGAGCCGATAACAATAGACGGACTCCACCAGAGCTACGTCGCGACGCGGCCTGCTATAGAGGCGCCGCACACCCTCTATGCTTCACTGATGAAGTAATGGACCATGAATTCCCCGAAGGGTTCTAGCCCGTCAATATTGAATCATATGATGGAACAACCGATCCCGCGGTATGGATCGAGGATTTTATTCTCCACATTCACATGGCCCGCCGAGATGACCTCCATGCTATCAAATACCTCCCACTAAAACTCAAAGGGCCAGCTCGGCACTGGTTAAACAGCCTGCCTGAAAATTCCATTGGTAGCTGGGAGGACTTGGAAGAAGCCTTTCTCGACAACTTCCAAGGTACATATGTCCGGCCGCCGGACGCCGATGACTTAAGCCACATAGTTCAACAGCCCGGGAAGTCAGCCAGGAAATTCTGGACTAGGTTCCTAACTAAAAAGATCCAGATCGTCGATTGTCCGGATGCAGAAGCCCTAGCGGCCTTTAAACATAGCATCCGCGACGAATGGCTCGCCCGCCACCTCGGCCAGGAAAAGCCGAAATCTATGGCCGCCCTCATGGCCCTAATGACCCGCTTTTGTGCGGGTGAGGACAGTTGGCTGGCTTGCAGTAAAAATATGGCCAGCGAGGCAGCCCCCTCCGAGGCCATAAACAGCAACATCAAACTCTGGCGCAGCAGACACAAACGCCGAAGCAATGGCGATATCACTGATGAAACTGCTGTAAACGCCGGATTCAGCGGCTCCAAGTCCGGTCAGCGGAAAAAGCCGTATCAAAGAAACAATCAGGGACCATCTAGCATGGACCGCATACTCGACCGTCCGTGCCAAATGCACGGCACCCCGCACAAACCAGCAAATCATACCAACAGAGATTGCTGGGTTTTTAAGCAAGCCGGCAAGTTAAACGCCGAGAATAAGGAAAAGGGATCATAGAGCGAGGACGATGTCGAGGAGGCCCTGCAGCCAATTACAGGGGGACAGAAGAAGTTTCCCCCTCAAATCAAAACGGTGAACATGATATACGCTACACACATCCCCAAAAGGGAGCGCAAGCGCGCACTAAGGGACGTTTATGCGATAGAGCCAGTTGCCCCAAAATTCAACCCATGGTCATCATGCCCGATCACTTTCGATCGTCGGGATCATCCGATCAGTATCCAGCACGGCGGTTCAGCCGCACTAGTTCTCGACACGCGTCCTTATGGACGGAGGCAGCAGCCTCAACCTGCTTTATCAGGATACAGCATGAAAAATGGACATCAATCCATCACGGATCAAGCCCACAAAGACTACCTTCAAGGGAGTCATACCAGGCGTCGAGGCCCGCTGCACGGGCGCAATCACTCTAGAAGTTGTCTTCGGGTCTCCGGACAATTTCTGAAGCGAGGAATTAATCTTCGACATCGTCCCCTTTCGCAGCGGCTATCACGCACTACTCGGCCGAACCGCGTTCGCTCGATTCGATGCAGTGCCACACTATGCCTATCTTAAGCTCAAAATACCCGGTCCACGTGGCGTCATCACGGTCAACGGAAATACGGAACGCTCCCTCCGTACAGAGGAGCACACCGCCGCCCTAGCAGCAGAACTACAGAATGGCCTTCTCAAGCAGAACCGTAATCCGGCTGCCGAGCCGCTGGACACCGATAAGAAGGTCTGGATTACGCTGCAGCAGGACAGCTCGGCTTGTCAGGAGTTCGATTAGCAATTTGGCCTCCGTCCCATCCCCGATCAGGCAGTGGCATTCGTACCGCGCACGCATAATCACGTACTAGAAATCCCATGGGCATCGACGGAGGCACAGCTACATTGTGGTCCATAGTTCGGGTCGACCGATCCCGGACACACATATACTATCAAATTTCTTGTTTTTCCTTTTCCAGGTTTGCTTAGGTCTTTCTCAAACGGCCCAACCACTGATCCTGTTGAAAGATACAGAGACCAAGAAGGCAAGGAGCTTTGGTGTACAAGGGAATCCCCAGGTTGTTTCTGTTAACGATTGCTATACCTGTTTTACATACCGGCACGCAGCTCGCTCTTGGTCATGGCATGCTAAATAGCCTCACTTGCTTATCGCATTTTTTGTACAAGTACGCCTCGACGTATCAATCAAATTACAACGGTAAATAAATTATAGCATCAACTTTTTACTTGATTTTTCCTCTCCTTTGTATTTATTACTCATCGAATCCGTACACCCTGGTACGTATCACTTTGCCAGGGGCTTCATCACGCCCCGCATCACGGCAATAGAGTCCGAACACCTTTTTCATACTACAGTTTGGCGCCCCGAACTTATAGCATTATATGCATCGGCTCCGAATCATGTCTTTGGTTAATAGTTGGGTTGCCCGACTCCTGTGCTTACTACCTTACGTTCCGCTATATCGGCTAGGGTAGTAAAGGGAGAACTACTGCGATTGTGTCCCGGTTCTTCCGGACGAGCACCTTAGTAGAGAAAGCCGAAAACTGACTGTCATGATGCAATGAGAGCTGGTCAGCTGTTCGAGAGGTTTCAGATCCTTAGAGATTTTTCCGCTTCATGCGAGGAATCGGTTTTTATCCGATCAGGCGTGTATAGCGCCCCTAGCTCGGTCTTCCGAATACCAGGGGCTTCGCCAAGATTCTTATTGTCAAACCCATATGGCTACGTGAGGGCGGTAAAAGCCGTATAGTCCGATTGCCTTGTTCGTTGCGCTAAACACCTCCTTTAAGGACCAGAATGTGGAGCAAAGAGTGTTTAGATTCATCCCGAACACCCCCGTAGTATCTACGTGGGGGCAGAAGCCGATGACTGGTTAACCCTCAGATTACATAAACGGCCGCACAGGAGGTCAAAATTTAAGAGTCATAAGCATTACATAACAACCTTGTCTCATGTTACAAGATAGGCTAACATGAATGTTTTCATGGGAATATAACAACCTTTGCACATTGCTCCGCCACAAGGCGGGATCCCTCCAGGACACAATCAAAATATAACTCGGGTCGATGGTGCTCCTTGCCCTCAGGCGGCCCTTCGGTCATCAGCTTCTTGGCATCCATCTTCACCCAGTGCGTCTTGACGCGGGCAAAGGCCATCCGTGCACCTTCAATGCAGACCGACCACTTTATGACTTCAAGCCACGGGAAGGCACTAACAAGCCGCTTCACAAGTTCGAAGTAGCTGCTGGGCATGGGCTCGGCAGGCCATAGCCGGACTATTAGGTCCTTCATGGCCAGCTCAGCTGCCTTATGCAGCTCGACCAGTTGTTTCAGCTGGTCGCTGAAGGGCACCGGCTGTTCTGGTCCGAAGTATTGGGACCAGAACAGTTTCTCCGAAGAGCTCCCTTCCTCGGCTCGACAGAACTCGGCAGCATTCGATATGCTACGCGGTAAATCCGTGAACGCCCCTGGAGAGCTCCAAATTCGGGTAAGTAAAAGGAACGTTTCTTTAACAGACCTGCTTTGCATAATGAAAGCCTTACCCGCTGCGATCTTCTTGGCTGCCTGGATTTCCTGGAGGGTGCTCTGGGCTTCGGCTCGGGCATCTCGTGCGCTCTAGTGGGCCTTTGCAAGTTCGGACGCTTGCGTCTTCGAATCACGCTCCAATGACTCGTACTTTTTGACGGCATCCTGGAGCTCTTGCTAGACCTCGCCGACCTGGGCCTCGTGCTTCTCGCGTGCGGCGTGCTCCTTGGCCGCTTTGTCCTTGGCCTTGGCTAATGCCTTCTTGAGGGCCGCCACCTCGGTCGTGGTCCCTAACAAAGTTCATGACGCTTTAGTCCGCAAGAAACATTCATTCTTCCTAAAATATACGCGTAGGTTACTACATACCTTGGTTGTCCTCAAGCTGCTTCTTTACGAGGCCGAGCTCTTCATTGGCCCGCTCCAGGCTCTGCTTCAGGCCGGAGACCTCCACAATATGAACGGTAGGAGCAAGCAGCGACACCTGCTTATTTCATAGACATATTATGTTAGACTCCTGCAAAAATTGTTTTGATCCTCTGTTCGGCTTTTTCTTTCCGAACACCGAACAGAGCATCAGGGGCTACTGTCTACACTGTGACATTCTTTCTGCGATTATTACCTCAAAGCCTGTTAAAAGGTTAGAGCAGGCCTCGGTCAGTCCTCTTTTTGCGAACTCAACCTTTTCGATCACCGTACTCATAAGAGCACGGTGTTCATCCACAATGGAGGCGCCTCGCAGCGCCTCCAACAGATTATCCGGTGCCTCTGGTTGGACAGAGGTCACCGGCGGAACAGACGCATCTCCTCCTTTCGGGGAAGGCCATTCACTGAACTCCGGAGCCATGTAGGTCTCCGGAATGGTATCCGGCTGAGGGCCGAATGAAAGTTGGCCCCCATCACCAGTCCCCATGGGGGCTTTTTCCCCCATGTGCCCGGCGGCTGAGGAGTCATCCTCGGGCGCCACCCTGACGATCTCCGGAGCCTCCCCCCGGCTTGGGACGGTCCTTTGGGACATCGCCCCATCATCACCCTTGGGCGAGACAGAGTAAGCGGGTGGCGGAGACATGCTAGCCCTCTCCCTTGAGTCTAGCGAACTCTCCGTCGAGGATCGCGGGGAGCTATCATGGGCCAGACTGCAATGGCACAATTTAAAGCGGAAAGGCTAGGCATCTGGTGTGCATGAGATTTGGGGGTGCTTACGAGGCGGCCCGAGGCTTGATCCGGG